>NW_019100470.1:1056339-1581288 GCF_001856785.1 Myzus persicae
ACACTTCGATTGACCATAAATATGCGAGTACAATTGCAAAATGATCCATCAGCACAAATATTTTCCGAACAACTATTAGATATTGGGAACGGTAAAATAGAACTGCAACCAAATACGCAATGCATTAAACTACCAGACAATTTTTGCACTGTTGTTCAGGATAAAAATGAATTGATTCAGAGTATTTTCCCGGATATACAGAATAATTATTTGAATCATGAATGGCTTAGTCAACGGGCGATTTTGGCAGCCAAAAACGTTGATGTTGACGAAATTAACTTCCAGATACAACAGTTGTTACCAGGCGATCTGATGTTTTTTAAATCAATCGATACTGTTGTTGATGAAAATGAAAGTGTACATTTTCCGATTGAATTTTTAAATTCATTAGATATCCCTGGAATGCCACCACATAATCTTCGATTAAAGATTGGTTCCCCTATTATTCTCCTCCGTAATTTGAATCCACCTCAATTATGTAACGGTACGCGTTTGGTCATCAAAAAGATCACCGGAAACATTCTTGAAGCAACCATTTTGTCTGGGAAGTTTAAAGGAAAAGTGGTCCTGCTGCCACGTATTCCGATGATACCATCAGATTCTACCATACCCTTCAAAAGGCTACAGTTTCCAAATCGTTTAGCTTTCGCCATGTCTATAAATAAATCTCAAGGTCAAACAATGTCCATTTGTGGTTTAGATTTGGAAAATCCATGTTTTTTTTAGATTGTTTAGTATAATGTAATATAACAATAACTTTATCCACAGCAACGCGTGGCCGGGTCAGCTAGTTTTATTATATGTGCATTCGTTTTTATTAGGTAATAATTAAGGAGCTATACTATAGAATACTATAAATTCTCAATTTTGATTGCGTGCTATTGCAGGTATCAACATCAATATTTTGTGATGATACGGGTTATTATTATTTATTATTTTTATTTTTTTGGTCATAACACGCGAGTAATCTTTAAGTTGCAATACATGTCTCTCATGAAAAGTACCGAAAATGAGATGTCTACGTGTTGTTTACGTTAGGGTAGGTGGTGATATTATTATACAGAATAGCTATTAGCTATATTAGCCAAAGTGATTAAATCGGTAGCGTACATACAATAAAGTTGGATGTGTCATATGTGTATGCGATAATTCATAAGATTTCAATTTGCATAAACGCTTCGGCAACAGATTTGTTTATTGGACTGACATGAGAAATAAAGGCGATTTCGCGACATTGACGCTTGAGGTACACTGCTCGGAACGAATATAATTTAGGGTTTGAATTAAATTCAAAAACCAACAAAGCGCAATGTATCGAATAATATTAGTTAAGTGGGTGAGGATGATCGGATTAAATGGAAATAAAGCACTGTGACCCGGCCATATATTATAAAATGCCACACGGAAAATGAGTCCTCGAGCTTTTAACAGCATTTAAAATAATATATTTTATAATAATTTAATTAAATAGTTGATAAAATTTAGTAAAAATGTAAAATGTTCAATACAAAATGACTAACCTTATCATCATTACTATTATAAATTTAGTGATGATAAATTATTAAAAAATATATCACATTATATACATATTATATTTGTATTTTATCATTTTTCTAGCAGGATATTATATATCATTAAAGTTGATTATTTTACACATAATTAATATTAATTTCCATTTTATTATGTAAAAAAAAAACATATTTTACCGTGGACAAGCTGCAGACTTTGTTTTGTAGCCTCCAATCGTTTTATGGTGTACTTGAGATGTCTACATCGTCTCTTATTTTAATACAATTATTACTCTTAACTTGTGAATTTTAAACCAACGAGTGGTATATATCACAGGCATAGGTACTTACTTAGGTAGTTGGGTATGCAACTTCGAGTCTGTTGGGAAAAAGTCAAACATTACTTATAACTGAAGCCATAAATAATAATATAAATAATAAAAACCAGAGATGTCAGTGTATAGTAATTGTCAAATGCACCTTGTCATTGAGTAGGTCACTGTAATGGATGTGTTAAATTTGAATTAAATGATAAATCATTGTACGCGAAAAATTATTCTGAACGAATACTGTCTGCCAGGCTGCCAGTGTCAGCCTATATTTCTGAGGATATTATATTATTTATATAGAATATAGATAGTATAGGTAGTAATTTATTTTTTGCTGTTGGTAATAGGTTAAATTCACATAATGCTTGGCAAAAACGAATCGCATATCGTGTTACCTATATAAACATTATAAAAATAATATATATATATTATATATAACTTCATACAATATATTATTCACTGTTGTCTTATAATGTGTAAGTCAATACCAACAACCCGTAAAAACGGTGTGAATAGGATCTTGGTATAAACATCTTACAACTAATATCTAATTATTTTAAAAATTTCGTTGTGTATCATAATAAATAACAAAATGGCAAAGAGTTTCAAACACCAAATAGTTAATATTTTTTGAATTACAATAAAACAGCTAAATTCCTTATTTTTCTTTTAAATATTCAATTCAGTAAATCGGCATTTTATTTAAGAATGTCCGTTAAAAAAAAATTTTGCTTGTGTACCTATTATTGATGTAACAATAAAAAAAAAACAGTTTGAAAAGAAAAACCTTATTAGTGATGACTTATTACTTATCATACGTTTCAATATTCAATGTCGTCAAAAACGTATGTAACCATACCTCACACAATTATTTAGGTTTGTAATATAAGTGTTTTAAGCCAACATTTGTTTGTAAAATTATGGTAAGAAAAACTTTTAAGGAATTCTGTGTTCAATGTTTAAGCCTTTGTACTCCAATACAAATATAATATCATAATTTAATGAATCTTTTTGTTTTTTTTATTGAAATAACTCTACAATCTATACATTTTTCAATTTTTGTACAATAAGTATTTTTGATAAGTGATAAAATAAAAGTAGTTAACATGAACCGTGAGATTAGGTAAGATACCCAGTGTCAATACCCTACACGGTGACAGTAATAACAATAAAAAATAAAAAAAAATTGAAAGGAGTTACCTGGTGGCGACGTCCAGCACTTAATTTGCTCACCTACTTAATGAATCTAAAAATGTTTTTAAAAAATAGTAAATATTTTTAATATCTCTAAAAAATTAAATATAATGTATAATTTAAATAATAATTTTATCATTCTTTTTTTTAATGTGTTATATGAATATTTGATGAACATTTAAATTATTACAGGTACCCATATTTTATTTTTGCATAACAAAAAATAAATAAAATAAACTTTGCCAAAATCGGGTTTTGTAAAAAAAAAAATATTTTTCCGGATCACTTGATGTAACAATTATGGTAATTTTCTATAGACAAATTCACTCTCAAATTTGAAGCTTTAGGCATTTTTTCTTATCCATAAGATGACGTCAGACACACACACACTCATCAGTGCAAAACCAATACATTCATCGATTCACTCAAAATCTAAAATTTTAATTTATTTTGATGAAATCATCAAACCATCAAAAAATAGTAAAATCGTTGATTATAATTTAAAAGAGTTGAAAAAGTAATTTCAGTAAAAAATTCTGATTTTCTACAAAAAAAAAAAAATTAATGGTATGGATTTTTTTTTGTTCTAATGAATTTTTTTATTTTAGCGGTCTTTTGTAAGCTACGTATAAAAAAACCATCGTTTAAATAATCGTCAAACGACATTGCTAGAACTTCTTTTTAAAGATTATTAAAATTCAGGCGAATATTATCCTCTTTTATCTTCTTATTACCTACAAAGTCAGTTTAAAGAAAGAATTTTTTAATCAAGAACTCGTTATTCCTATACTTATAGCAAATGTTCCACTACGTAGGTACTTCAATATTGTTTCTTTTTCACACAAAATGTTGTGACTAGTAAAACAAAAATAGTTTATTATAATTTATAATATTAAATAATGCAAGGAATTTCCTTAAAAAAATGTATGTAAATAAATAAAAATCTAAATATTATATAATAAATTAAATTAAAATTTGGAAAATAACGTTCCAAATGTTAAATAACTGTTATGTATGTTTTTAATATTTTATAGTATAATAATAAGTTATGTTTATGAATAAATGTATCCTGCTATATATTAACTTATTGTAATACAAATGTACAGATAGTGAAATTTGAAAAACAAATAGATACAATATTATTCATTCAGTTTGTTACGCAATTGAATACTGAATTTATGACAAAATTTTTATGCTTATCCTGTATTTATTTCCATTTTTTATACGTATTTTTCGTATTATTATCATTGTGATACTTTATCGACTATCGACATTATATTATGTACGTGGTAACTGGTAGCATTGACTACCTAATACGTATTATTATTGCTTTTACAGTATTTATTATTTTTTATTTTTATATGTATCCAATTTGTGTGACAGATAAACATACATTTTAATGTTTAATAATCACGCGAGTGAGTTTGTTAAAAAAAGTTATGAACCCATTCATGAATGATAATATTATGTGTTTTTAATTTCTACAAATACCCATCCTGCATTTACTATATTTTTTATGGTTATGTATTTGGATGGCTTAGAATGTTTAAATATCTACTATGAAGTCAAAATCAAACACTTTTTTGGTGTGTTTTTATTACTGTATATAGATTAGATATTTTCATTACACTGATGGGTTTGGAAAATCCGAGAAAATCATCTGTAAAACAATCACGTAACGCACTCAATGACAATATTTTTAGTATACCTGTAACAGTCTAACCGGGTATACCGCAGATTACATCAAACTGCGGTACACGGAAGAATTTTTTTTATTTTTTTATCATATCTAAAATATTTCAACACATCTGGTGCTATTACAAGTATTTATTTATTTAAAATGGATAAACTAATTAAAATATATATTATTACCTATACACAGTAATAGTGTAACTATATATTAACCGCAGTATAGATCGTTATATTATTATGGTACAATTGAATAAACATAGTAATGGTATAATAAGTGTGTTAAATGGTATCTACCATTAATTATATTTACCGATAATTCTTCGGTGTCAGTTAAGAGTGTCCTGTGGGAGTCGAGGGCGCACACGCCTGTCGAGTGTTTTTTCTCCTAGATTGCAATGACGAGCTCTCTCCGAGTTTTTTAGCTTGGCGTGAACATTTCCGAACTGTGTCTTTATCCATACCTATATCAATGATTGGTATACCCGTATCATTGTGGATTTGACGATTTCTCATAAACCAAGGAGCTTTAAGGCATATCCTTAGAAATTTATTTTGGAGAATTTTGTTTATTTTGGGGTGGATGAAACAGCGGCCAAAATTAGACAGGCTTAGGATATCCGTGGCCTAATTATTGAAGTGTAGAGGAGGAGTGATGATTTAATTTGAAGTGTTGATCAAGGGGTAGAGAATTCTCATAAGCCCTGTGTGAATTTTTATTTTAGCAGATGTTCCATATGTGAGTTTTTCATCGAGAAACACACCAAGGTATTTTACCGAATCATATTATTTTCTATACCACTGCTTGGTCTTTAATTTAGTTGTTTCCAGGACCGTTGTATTTTTTGAAAGGCGAATATTTTAGCCACGCTTTTGGCCGGGTTTAAGTTCAGCTTCCATTTTTCGAACCAGGAGATGATTTCATACAATGATGATTGAAGTTAATGTATTGATAAGTTTATAGAATTGTCTTGAGTAAGGATCGTTGCATCGTCTGCGAACACGGAATAATTAAAATACTGAACATTAAAAACCATATTGTATTATAATTATATTTTAGATATGTATCATTATGAACTATTATGGGTATGTTTTATGTCGTCCGGCTCGTTTCGCAGCAAATCCTAATGCGCAAGTGTGACCGATGTGGCTGTATCATCTGGTTGACGGCGCAGCAGTGCGTTGCCGTCTGTCACCGACGAACATCAAAGGATGATTGGATATTATGATTGTCGAGCAAGTCGCAATGCGTCAAACAGAAGATTATATATATGTACACATTAGATTACTCATTTGCTGGCTTACGCATGCATAATAAAGTATAGGTACTATCATTCATTATAAATTATGTAAGCTAATTACACAATCACGATTCCTAATGTCCAATTAAACATTTAAAATTCTTTTTTTTTTTTTTAGAGAATTATCGAATCATCCAACAGATATAACACTTTTTAAATAATATATATTATATATGAGCACAACATCACCTTATAATGATTGTTTTTTATTTGTGTTGTGTTATAAAATGTGTCGGCTTTTAACAATCAGCTTCCAAAAGTCACAATCTATATATAAAGTAGAAAAATAGTTTGATTTCAATTCTAGAAAATAACAATAATTGTCCTTTTACATCGTTAATGTACTTAATACACAAGTGTAAATATAACATTAGAGATTTAATTAATTGGTATCAAAGTATAAATTACTCAATAATAATCCAATCAAATTATGTCCATTTCTCGTAATAAATTTAACTGTAGCAACTAAATCTGTTTTAATCAAATAAAGTTATTCGTTCAACATAATTAAGATTAGGTATCAATTTAATATAGTTGGTGCTTATAGTAAGTGCTCAATGGGATTTAATTAATTTGAATTATCGAGAATAATTTATTGTGTTATGAGAGGTTGAAAGGATTTTTTTTTTCAAGATACCTATAGATTGTAGTTACCCTGACACCAGAGTCCGCTGTTACCATAGTACCTTATCAATTAATAGGTTATTCGGATATAATATTATTGTATAGGTACGTCATATTGTAACCATATTTTTGCTGTACACTATAAACCTATTAATTGGAAATCATTACTGGTATTAATTTTACTGTACTTAACTCTCTGAGTACAGTTTGTGATGTGTAAACATAATAATTCATTTGTGCAGGATCCATCAATAATAATAAACTGTCTTATGAAAAATCACTTATTTTAGAAAAGTATAATAATTCTGGGGAAGTTGAATATTTTCAGTGACACTATTATGTTAATTTATGCCACGTGTGTATGAATATAGATTCACTCGAAAAAAAGTGGACTAATAATGTTTTTTTCCCAACTAGAACATGTTTGAGTAACATTAAAAAAAAAAAAGTAACGGTGAGAACGGTCAGTTTTGTCATATTTGGTCAAGCACTCAAAGTGTTAAAACACCTATAAATACATCTTACAAATTATTAGGCGAAAAATACCTAGTAGGCAAAATTGGTAATCAAAAAAAAATAATTTTTTAAAAAAAATAAAATTCTAAATAGGTATCAACAAATGCCTACGGGGCACAAAACGTGATTTTATTCATTGCTACGCGCCCACTTCAAATCACAAGGTTTCGAAAATCAGGACAAATTATTTAATCGTACATTTAATACAATTATTTATGGTCATAATATTATACATTTTTATGCTGTATTATTCGCCGTCCTAGAAATCAAAAATTACTTGAATAATATTTTAGCCATCATTCCGCTCAACGGTTGCAGGTTAACCGTAATAATATATCGAACATTATTCCTCTAAGAAATTCTGTTCTCAGTGTTCGTTCCGATTACATACGTATCTTGGATTCTGGAAATCCAGTAGGATAGATTACTACCTACTCGAATGCTAAAATACAGCTCACCACCACCACTACCGTAACACATCCAAATTCTATAATCGCTCGATTCAAATTGTACGCGAATTTAATATGGGCACTGTACTCATTAGTTTCCCCTAAAAAAATATCGAAAATGAATTTGACTTGGCACATTGAACGGCACTGTCGTAGGTATGGTTTTTTATTTTGGGAAAACAAGCAACACGAGGGCATTGCAGGGTATTGTACTATGTCTACAATGTCGAATAATATGATGTTGTATCAACAAACGCGTTTGGCTCGTACAAATACAAATAATTGTAAAGACGACGAACGTGACACGAGGGTTTTGTGTTATTCCGATATGCTTATCGAGTGTCGACCCAATAAACTCTACGCATACAACTATATACAGAGCGCGGATCCACCAAGTATGCGAGACCCCATGTTTTTCAAAAAACTTATAACGAATTTGTTGAAATCCCGGTTTCGGAAACGTCAAATATACCTACTCAACACTTGAATGCCATATTTCTAAGTTCCGGAGATTTGTCGCACCTCGGCGGTGATACGATCGTCTGCGTTTCCGTTTTCTACATTTTCAGCGAAATTACTCAGTACCTAAATAATTATTTTATTTGCAGTGGAAAAGTGGGATTTGAAAAACAGAAGCCTGTGTCTCCCCAAGACACTCGTCTCATCGAGAAGTACAAAAACCGTCGAGAATTTGGTATTAAGTCTATTTGGGTGTTCCAGATGACGAATAATCGTATTTTCCAAGAGAAAAAAGGGGGCGAGCGTGCTCGGCGAGTCACTCTGTATAATGTATATTATGTTCACAGACACACACACACACGTTATATTTTCTACACACACACAGGTGCACTTACACGCTGGCGTCGTAAACGTTAAAATCCAATTACCTACCGCTGACGAATTTTTCCCGTAACATCGGCCTGAGGGATTTCTGGTAAAAGAATTGAAGGTACACATAAACGCTATATATCGGTTATATTCGTGGAAAACACAATGAAATGAAAGCGCCAAAACTTTACGACCAATAGTCATATGGGTCGTAGGTCACATGGGGACTGGGAAACTTGTCGGCTTACTACGCGTTCGAGGTTGATGGTGGAAATTAAGTTATTCGTCCGACTCGCGCCGTATAAGACGTCTTGAATTATTAATAGGTATTGGGTATTTCATTATTTTATTTTTTTCCACCAAAGCCACCAGACGAGAAATATTATTCGCATTGGTACAATATATTATGGTATCCGCGTGGTATCGGTAGCCGAGGAAGAGGACCGATATGATATTGATATTGTTCTAATTGAATTAATGTTGGCAACTGTGATGGAAAAGTGTGTAAGCTTCGAAATTCTGATTTGTTAAGACTATTCTCGCGTGTAGGTTCATTATTGTGATAACAAATCTTCTTGTTCGGGGCTATGTACTATAGCTGCAACATATTGGGTAATTATTAAAAATGTACCTGTAAAGTTTTATGAAATCTAAATATCGACTAGGATGGACAAAATATTCTACTTTGTAGTGCGTAAAATGTGTATAAAATAATAATATTATGGATTTACATAAATATTACTTGTACCACTTATATTATCGGAGATGATATGAAAATAGACATAAGTGCAAATAGTCATATGAATGGATTTTTACTTTGTTGTAATGTACTAGCATAAATTTCCTTTTTTAGTTTTCAAAAAGTTTTTTACTGACCATGTTTTGGGTAGTCGAGCGAGAAATGCTCAATTTTTTCTAATTTTTGGATATTAGTTTTATCAAAGAAATGAGTTATTTTAAGCCATATCATTGAATGTATATAAAATTACAATTAAATAAATAATACATATTATTGGTATGTTATAAATTATAATATATAGGTAGGTATGTATAGGTAAAAAAAAAATGATAACTTTATTATTTTTACATAATTATATATTTTTGAATTGCTTTTAAGTTTAAGTAAAAGGGTACATTTTTTACCGATATAAGGTGATAATATCATAGTATGAATTATTTTTGCAATACAAACTTCCACTTTCATATTTTGTATTTAAAAATATTTAATCATAAAACATTATTATTTAAGTTCAACTGTAATTACATATATTTGTAGGATTTCTTCTTCTTGTAACTATCACTAGATCAAAATAAATTTTATTTTTCATTCATTGTGTCATAACAAAGACATTATTCAGCACTTATAACAAACATAAATATAAAATCTCATTTGCCATTTTTGGTAAGACGTCAGTGGTTTATTGTGACGTAACCTCATTTCATAAAAAAAAAACATAATATAATACAAAGATTAAATAATAATAGGTATTTAATATTTATTTTTGCGATTGTGACCTCGAAGTTCAGCAGGTACTAAAATTAATTTAAAAACTGATTACTGAAGATTTTTTAAGGTAAGTATTAAACGGCTTAACTCCTGTAATTTCAACTAGGTACCTACCTACTTATTAGTACCTAAATTAATTTCACTAGGTAGTTATAATCGCTTCATTATCGGTGAGGTAACGTTGTGTATAGTTTAGTTACGCATCGATATTGGACTAAATTGAACTCTTAAAAGATTCCAAACTCTTTTATTTTTATTTTTTATTTATTCTGCAGTGCAGGTGTAGTTCGCCTATAATTACAAATAACTATAACACTGAACACAAATCTTTGATAAATAAAATAGAGTAAGAATAAGTATATTCTTATTAATATTTTATTCAATGTTCCCGGTACATGGATTCCAAATAAATCGTGGTTAGGATAGGTTAATGTTAGTTTGATCGTATGTTTACGTGCTTTACCTCGGTTAAGCGTTTACCAAAAGTTAGTAAGATATAATATTATGATCGAGTCGGGTGAGTTATTTGGTATGAATACGCATACGTCGAAGGGAAAATGTTGTATGGATACGCTTTGTTTCGTTAACTTTGTATTTTGACATTCCAATTTGAATACTAATAAGTAGGTAACAACGGTTAGAAGATTTAGATTACTTTGATGTTGTACGCTCTGTGGTTAGCTGTGATTTATGTGTGAAGTATTAGTTACTTTGTTCGATTATAATATTATATATGTAATTTGGCGTGTGGGTTGGTCCCTCGTTTTATATACACATGATATAAATGCATTATTACGAATAAATATCAGTTCAATAAATTATTATAAAACAATCTAAAGCTATACAACTTTCAATGTATAAAATAACTTTAGGTTTGAAAAACATTTTTTTGGATATTTTGTATTAAATCATCAATGTATCACAATAATGTTGAAAGTATTTGCAGTAGAAATCGCCAATATCTGGTGAATACGACGCGTTATCAATGATATGTTTGAAATATTATACTAGAAACTAGAAGGTTTAGTACTAGTAGTACCTACTCACATTTCATATCATCATAACTACGTGAACGTTTAATTATCTTTAAATTTTTATGTACTCGAATATTTATAAGTCCAAATTTCGTTTACACTTTACCGAGGAATATGTCATTCGTCTATAGAAGGTGAGTTGTGTCGAGACTCATGATGTAGGTAATATTTTTAGGTACTAAGTATAAATAAAATAAATTAATTTAATACATTTTAGTCTTTGGTAATCAAATAAATATTAAACATGAAAGTAACAAATATATATAATATTATTTGCTGTTTTGAAATCCCCCCCCCCCCCCCATTCAGCTGCAACTTTGAACTTCCAGCGATAACTTCAAATGCTTATTGTTTTAATCTCAAACTGTTGTTGATTATTTAAAAAACCTATTTCAAACTCATTATTTTTTTCCTTTTGAATCGCATTTTCTATGCAATCTGTCATTGAACAGTCGTTTAAGGTTTTTGTGCATTGATCAGTTACAGAAATAACATCTTGTTCATTTTTTATTGCCAAAAAATAATCTTCAGTGTTGTGTTTCGATTTTTGCTGCAGAATATTTTATACATACAACAAATTATTTTGTCAATATTTCAATTTCTTTTCTGATTAATTACTATTTGTACCTTTGTACAATTATTTATATCATTGTATTTTACCTTTTGAATCACATCTTCTATGCAATCCATCAATGAACAGTTGTCCGATGAATTTGTGCATTTATTAGTTACAGCAATAACATCTTGTTCATTTTTTACTGCCAAAGAACAATCATCAGTGTAGTGTTTTGATTTTTTCTGCAGAATATTTTATACGTAAAATAAATTATTTTATCAATATTTTAATTTTTTTTTTCAAATTAATTACAATTTGTACCTTCTCAGTTGTTCCTCTATTGTTATATCTAATTTTTATTTTTCAAAAAGAATTCTGAGCTCCTCTGACGCTCTCGAGTCTATTGTATTAAATTTCAATACCATAAATAATATTATCGATATCCTACAGGCGTTTGATCAGGCTTCCTCTTTAAAATTGAAAATCGCATACCCCTACTTTTTCTTACTCTTTTAAATTTAGATCCTACGTCAATGATTGTCATTTCTTTGTTCAATATCACCCCTGCTTCTCAGACACTTCTAGAATACAATCCAGAATTCCCCGAGGCGTAATTACAGCTCTCTTCTCCTATATAACATTTGTATATCTGATCAACTCACTTCTTCTTATTATATTCTTGTCACTGAATATAATATATTCTAACGATAGAGCAATTCTCTCAGTTCACAAAAATCCAATAACTGTATCTTATTATGTCCAATCACATATTTCTCCTATTGAAATCTGGTGTCAAAACTAGAATGTAAAGAATAACGAAGCAAATCAAGTCACATCATATTTTATCTCAAAAGCTACATTTGTCAACGAGTTACATTTCACAACATTTTAATTTCAAACTTACCAACTACAATGCACTCTTCGGTATCCGGTTCGATAAATTTTATTTGAACGCACCTTCTCCACAACACAAAACCTAAACTAAATTCTCGTTTTCTAGAACTTATATTATATTATATAGATGTTTCTTAAACTCACGATTAAAACTTCGAGGCACACTAAGCTGAACCTTCAAAAAACTTTATTGAAACCAACACGGGGTCCAAATTTAAGAATTCACAGAATAATAATATGAATAATCTCATAAAATTGTTGGTTTAATAAAAAAAAGCCCTTCTACGTATCAAAAAACATTCCACGCAAGTCTGAAAATAACGGCTGTATTATACATTGTTGTTAAGTCCTATACATGTTACCACAGCTCAGCCTCTGATCTCATTTGAGCAAAAACTGTAACTAAATCAATGCTCCGAATCTCTCAAAAGACATAAAGCTACACTTTACAAAAATACAAACATTACATGGATTGTTTAATTTATATAAAACTACATAATTGCATTGATGATTGCTATTGTTAGTTGATTAAAAAAAAAATTCTAAATTAATTTCACATTTTATGTGCGAACCCAATCTTATTATATCATACTATATTCAATATAAATAATGAGTATTTTAATTTAATTCATAAGTTATAATAAGTGATTACTATTTACCAAATAACAATCATTTTTCTTGGTTGCAATTTTCTTCTGTGGTCGATCAAGAACAATAACTTGTCTTGTCTCTGCCAATGAATTAATTGGTACTTTCTAAAGTAAATATAAATAGTATAATAATATACTATTGGAAAAGAAAACAAATTCTTATATTTCAGATTTAATGAGTATTTGTAATACAATTACTGAGTAATAACTAACAGTTTTTTTTTAGACATAACTGATACTGTCGCAAAAAATGTAAAAATTCCTACTTATAACTTTATGGTGTACTGCCTTACTTCTTGTGATGATCCGTTGAATGCAATGTTAATGATGGTATAAGTATTGTTTGTTTTCAAGACATTATTATGATTCAAATTATCCGTGGTCTCGCCATACTGAGTCGATCTTGTAGACGAATTGTTTATTTTTCTATTATTACTGTAAGCTAAGAATACATTAAAAAAAAAAATGTCTACTATCAAAAGTGTTTCCAAATTATTCATAAATATATTTTCATTTTGTGATCAAAGAAACCCACCGGATGATCTCATTAAATTACTTGTTAAATTTTTGATATGTATGAAATAATAATATATAGTATAGTAATATGATAATTTAATTATACTCTCACTATTGTTATGCTTACAAGTATTTGATTTTCCAGGTATCCAAACAAGCCGATTATTTAATGATAATGAACTTCGATCTGCTTGTACCACCTCAGAGTCTTTCCTAAATATTTGTACATTTAAAACTACGTTAATGAATGCCACAAAATAATGCTCTATAATTTAATGTATATATATATTTTTTTTTTTAAGTATTTCGGCTATTTTTAAAGCGAGACATAATTATTATTATAACTTATACTGAACTGCTTTATTAGCTTTGATTTTTGAGTTGTGTACGGAATGTTAACATAAAATGGTGTACTTATTCAAACAGAATGAATCTTTTTTTTAAACCACAATCAAAAGTGCACGTCTATCTAATAACTTGAGGTTTTAACTAAAATATTATATTATATATTATAATACAGTTTAGTTTTAATTAATTTAATTTAAGTCTTAGAATGCAATTAATAGTAGCGTTAGTAAATAAGACTGGACTGAAACAAATCACTAAGTTTGTAACTATATTTCTAATTTAAACCCCTTTCAGCGCAAAAGTGATTTTCACACAACTACTTGTCACTGCCACAACTATTTGACTTTTCTTATAAGTTTTTTTGTTCTAAATTATAAAACTAGAATTATCAAGCAAACCTAAAAAGTATAAAATAAAGTAGCACTCTACTCGGTATTATTTTCAATTTCGAAGAAAATGTATAAATCATAAAATATATGTTTATAAAAATACAATATAATATTGTTATTGTTGATTTTCATCGTTTCTACGGCAAATAACAAAGCGTCACTCAAAATCGGCTAGAGTCAGAAATTCAAAATATCCGTACTCAGCCACACAAAAACATATTATTTATGTTAAAATAATTGTAAATGTATTTCATACTCAAATATTATGTTTTTCCAAAATACGATATTTTCCGACATAAACAAAAAACACTATGTTTAAGCAACATGTCACTCTAGTATCTATGATTTTCAGTATTCAGTATTCAATGGTCATGAGTCATGACATACCTAATTCAATGATCGGTTGTCCATTATTATAGTGTATTCTCAATAAAATAAATATTTAAGAATGTCTGGATAGTGGATACAATTAGATGCTTGATAACATATAATATATATATATATAATATAATATTATAATATATATATAATATACATATCTTACATAATTGCACATTTACACATAAAAAGTAAAAAATTGTTATGATACACGTATCTACATTGTGTTTGTAAAATATGCTCCGACAGTTATGACATAAACTTTAATTGAAGTTGAATATACTTAATTTTGTAATTATTGACATGTCGAATTCGTTAATGAGCTAAGAAAAGTACTATTTGCTAAAAAAAAAATATACTCCTAATGCTAACGTAGTTAGCTATACAGTAAACATATTATATTAATCCATAACAATTTTAAATGATTCATAACATAACAATATTATTGTTTGGTTATTGATTAAGACTTGTTAAAAAAAAAAAAACCAAAGGATTCAAATTCTAACTTCATATTATATGGATATAATATTGTATTATATTACCGACCTTTGAGACGAATTGAATACTTTTTTATACTCTTTTTGTAATTTTGATTTATTGTAAGACATTTTAATAATTTCTTTTGTACAATTTGTTACGCAGTGTATATTTATCCAATACCTATTACTTATGTTAAATTTATCAAAAAACAGATTATTATTTGTTTACAATTTGTTACCATAGAACTGCATTGAGATCTAAATTAACTGAATTATATTTTAAAGGTTATGGTGTAATTAAGGTAAAAAATCAAGTGAAAAACTGAAAACTTTCTATTGTATATTTTAGCTTATATTTTTCTCATTTATAGTTTAAAAAAAAATCAACTTACCTAATATGAAATATACATCATATACATATGTATGGAATACGGTTTTTATTTTAAATATTTTTTCATAATAATATTCTATTATTTGAGATAATCATATCAGTAGTATAGCCGTATAGGCATCATAATATATTACATGTTTGAGAGTGCAAAAGAATAAAACGTCACTACAACTCGAGTACCTTACATTGTCTACATTAGGTGAACTCAAAGTGGGTGTGTTAAATATATTTAGTAAAATTTATAAGTGAAGAGACATATTTATGGAAGTCTATACTCTGAACTGAAATTTATCCACTGTATAGGTAACTAGTAGAGTGGTACATTGTAAAACGAAGTTTCATTTCAATCACAAAAAAAAAAAAAATAATTTATTTAGCACTTAAAAATAAATATACTTATCAATTGATATGTTATTCGTAATTACTTATTAAGTACCTACTGTCAAACTAAATACCACGAGATAATAGATATTAATATGATCTATTAATTTTATGGTTTTCAGTATTTACTGCATTATGTACAACTGCTTGGAATGTTTCGACTAAGTTAATCGTTTATCAATTAACTTTCAAATCGGATTGAAAGTAACTGTAAAAATGGTAAAAATGTTATGGTTAACTAACTCATATAATATCTGTATTGCCCATACCAATTTGATAGTTAAATCTTATAAAAACAATATGTATTCAATATTAATCTTTTAATGAAACATCAATCAAAATACATCTGATCAGTAATTCGTGTATATTATTCCGATATGCTTAAATATATTTATGTATTGGGTAGTCTCGTCATGAAGCATAGAATGGCTATTAAACTAAACAGTGACTATGGTGACGTGTCTTGATGGGTTTGGTTGTAACCCCTCGTTATATGTTATCAAAATTAAAGAAAAAAAAATAATCAATCGATAATATAAATTGAATAATTTGAAACGGGAAATGTTATTGTAGTCGGTGACAAGAAAACTTCTGGCGTGATGCGATATAACCTTAGGACCGACGGTGTGCAGTTAGGCGTATGGACATTTTTTTACCCCCAAATATACCGACATCGAAAAAAAATTATTGATAGAAAATTCAAATAGATATTCAACTGTACATTATACGCTGTCAATTACACGGTCTGCTCTGTTGGCTCGAAGCATTTATGGTTTATTATAACACCTATAAAAACTTATAATATTTTAATACATTTTACTATTTAAGGTTGGTTTATAATAAGTGTTGAAGTCATTTAAACTGAATGCGAGTATGATACACTGAAGCAGTAAAACGCTTTACAAAGTAATATAGCGAATATAGAGGATATACCTACCCGTAGCTACAAAGTAAAGTGTATAGATATTGAACGCATAATATGATTTTTCCAAATGATGAACAATAATAATGTAATATACGTTTATGTAGGTATAGGTACCTACGTCAGAAATTATTATTCATGCTCGAATATTATAATGTTATGTTATACCACGGCGGTTCCTCAATGTTCGTTACGTAAACTTATTATCATTTAGATAGTTGGATAGTGTGTATAACATCACCTATATTTACATAAATTAAAGTTGTATTAAAACGTGTTGATCGCATTCGCTACCGCCGTGTGTGCACACTATACACGACTCATATATTATTATTATTATAAAGGTACATAATATTATTATTGTAACAATAATTTAACCATTATACACTGTTCACGAACAATATTTTTATTATTGCCAGCTGTATAGCTGCTCCGCTAAACCTCACCGAAGTCTTACGTGTGCCCTTAGATGTATCAATGTACCTGGAACAACGTATATACTTCAAAGCATTCATAATATATGTATTGAGTGCTCATATTGTGAAAACCTTCATCGACTTACAACTATAAGGGTCTGCCGTAACGTAGTAGGTATCTACGTCGATTTGATCCGAAGAAAAAAATCAAAAATCATTAGCCATTCTTAACGGAGCTTATAATATCAAACGATCAAGTGCTCGAATAGTTTTTTATTCCACATCGAAACACAATACATAATTGTACACACAGTTATACCAGTGGCGCAGCCAGAATTTCTTAAAGGGGAGGGACATGGCCAGATATCGAATATTAAACGCAATTTCATCCGTCCCGCTGAAATTATTAAAATTTTTAACAACATCTTATGTATATTAATTTATCGCAGACAACTTATTTTTGTGTATGAGGTACCTACTTATAATATTATATTATAATTATTGTGTCCAACTGTCAAAGTCCAATCGAAAACTTTCATTTGTTCTAGGAATTTTTTTTTATAATATCATATTATTCATCAAAAATGGTTAGGGCGATGGTCAGGGCGGGGGGAGGAGGCACGGTCGCTCTGTCAAACCGTGTATAGTTCAACTTACTCATACAAATTAAATCGCGACAATATTAATGGCGGTCAATCGAGGAGTTATAATAGCAATACTTCCAAGATATAATGTGGTTCGATAGGTTATCATTAGGGTTCGGATTTGAAGGCAAATGCCTTTCTCTTATTAATCACAATAGAAAAATAATTTTTATACAAAAATGTGTTTCATTTAATTTCTTAGACGATGTATCTTTTTTTGTTTTGCCTTTTTTTGCCTTTTTACTTATAAATGCCTTTTTGCCTTTTTTACCTTTTGTACTCATAAATGCCTATTTTGTGTTAAATTTTTTAGTTGATTTTATAATTGTATACACAGCTTGAGTATTATCGCTACAAATGATTTTTATTATTCGCAATATTAATCGATATCATCTTATCGAGTATTTGGTTAGGTTCAACAAAGTTATATCGAAGAACAAGGGATGGTAAAATATCAAAAAGATCAACCAAGTATTGATTGGAGAAACCACAAGCGATGACGATCTATCAATTTGCAATCTTAATTTAGATAATTATTTAAGTATGAAATAACCCCGATAACTTCGGTGGACGCAGAACCTTCGATGTACAAAAATATTTTAACCCCTAATTTTTCTGAAGACAGCTTATCACAATACATGGTAGTCAATTTTTTTTTAATACCAACTAGTTTATTTTGCATTAAATTAACTAGTATAACTCAAGTAAGTTAATATTTAAAATTGTTTTTAACTAATTCTTAGGACAAACCTGGTTTTAAAAAAAGGTACCTAATCTATTTATACAAAATAGCATAAACTTAATGTAGTTTAGTATTCATGCTCATTTTTAATTTGTATTTTTCTCAAAATGTGTGCATTTGAAAGTGTTTAAAAAATGTTCACTATTTTATTTTGTAGTATATTTATGAATTGCCTTTTGATATAAATTAAATGCCTTTTTTTGCCTTTTTTTACATTTTAAATGCTTTTTTTATTGATTATATTGCCTTCAAATCCGAACCCTAGTTATCATAATATATTGAAATACTGCACTTCGATGTGCAGGTATACTTATATCGAATACATTTTCTGTGCTCGGTGCTTAACTGTGAAACAATAATCTATTTGGTTAGTTATCCCCCACTAGGTCGCAGTGGTCCTTAACCGGTGTTCAGTGGACTTAGAATACAAGACGTGTTAAGCCGACATTTTGAAATCGGTGAAATTGTGAAATTTATTTAAATTGTATATTTACCAAGTTCGTTATTTTTTAGTGACTTATACGTAGGTATGTAAACGGTTTTTTGCTATGTGAGCATTGTTGAATACATTATGAGATTTAAAAACGTATGCTGCATCTTAAATTAATACTGTTTTATTTTACTGTGGTTTTCTGCAATAATCGTACAAAATGTTAACTGTTTGCGGTCATTCTAAAAAGGTCAAGAACCACTGGGTATACGTAAGATCAATGGAGAAGATTCTTTTTTTCCCAGTCCTTTACTCTATTGGCCAGTAAGACATCCACATCAGTACTGAGTGTTTTAGATTCTATCGGCGTGACGAATTTAAGTTTAATGTTAAGAAATGATTACGTAATTACATGATATGAAACGATTTCTAATAGTTCAAATCATACGTATTTTTCAAACATTCCAAATATTAAGTATTGATTTAATACTGAGTCTTAGTATTTGTACTTTGAAAATAAGCCGAGTACCTACAACTGTTACGTGCCGCACGTCTATCCGTCTTTTCAATGCACATAACTGTCGTAAACGTTTTAAAAAATCTTGAAATTTTCTTCGCCCGAGTTTCCGCCCGTATTAATCAAATAAATAAATAAACGAGCTTCGTTTGCGGTCCTCTCGAAAGTATCGCCGAACGGTGGTGGCCGCCGCCGTCGCCGTGACACCTCCCCGAGAACCGCCGTTCAAGGTCGCCGCCGGTGCGGCTGTCGTCGGCGATCGGTCTGCATCGGCATCGCCTCGGGCCGTCGCCGCCGCCGAGCTCGCGCGCGCGCTCTCGCGCCGTCTCCTTGTCCGATTTCGCAAAACACCGCGGCCCGGTGAAACTGGTTCGCCGTCGTCGCCGTGCAACACGCGCGCGCATTCAGACCATTCAGTACCGCCGATACACCGGTTACGCGCGCATATGCGTCATTTTTCCGGCCGTTTTCCGTCGACGCACGCGAGTCCCCCCGGTTCGCGTATATCTCCCGACTACGATCGTACTGGGCCAAGGGGAGCGTCTGTGCGTTAGTGTGTTCGACATCCCCCCCCCCCCATACACGGATAGACCAGCGAAAAACGAGGTGAAAAATGAAATAAAAACCCCGATAATATTTTCGATTTCCCGTCCGATTATCTGCCGCGGAGCGATTGTGACCCGCGACATTAACATAGCGACGGATTTCGCCCTCGCACGTGCGAGTCTCGTAACACGCGATCGGCGGCGGTAAAGGAGAAAGTGCGCGGCGGTCGTATATGTGTGCCGGCGGCCACGGCGGTCGGCTACGGCGGCGGCGGTCGGACCGATGTCCCGAGTCCTAGTCCCGCGACGTCGTACCTGCAGCGGCGGCGGCAACGGTGGTGGTTGTGTTGGTGGTGGTGGTGGTTGTGGTCGTCGTCGTCGTCGTCGTCGTCGTCGCCGTCGCGCGAACGGCGGCGGCGGCGGTGGTGGTCGTGGCCGAGGCGCTGCACCGGGAACGGCGAGGACTCATGGCGGACGAGTGTCTGCGGCGCCGCGGTAGGCGCACCGGCGCGGCGGCCGTGGCGGCGGCGGTGTACAGCGGAGATCAGCGACAGGCGACGCCGCCGTTTCCGTCCGTGTGCCGCCTGGTCGAGAAGTACACGATGCTCATCGAACGGCACCGGCAGAACCAGCAGAACGGACTGACGGCGGCCGTGCGCGGCGGCAAACCGTCGACAGACCGTTCGTCGCCGCTGCCGCCGCCGCCGCCGCCGCCGCAGTCCAAGTCGGCGGTACCGTCCGGCCCGGCTCTCGGCGACGACGACGCGGCTGCCTGGAACCGTCTGCTGATGGACAACGGCGGAGGTGAAAACGAAAACGACGACGCCGACGATGGCTACGGCTACGGAGACGACGACGATTACGACGGCGGAGGTTGCGACCGTCGGTTCAGTAGCGTGTCGTTGGGCAGCATCCAACCCGGTACGTGCACGCGCGATTGCTGCAACAGCCGCCGCCGCCGCCGCCGCCGCCGTCTGGTAGTGACCGCGGCGGCGGCGGCGTCGGCGATGATGGTGGTGGGACGGGGAGGGGATAAGTTGCCGGTTACCACGTGCTCCCGGCTATCGGCGCGCGCGCTCATAAATATTACGCAACGAAGGCGGCCCATGTGTCTCGGACGACGACCGTTTCCTTTTCTGCCACTTTCCGTTTCGTCCATTTCTGCAGCTGTCCGGAAACGCATCGCACGTCATGTCTTACAGCGTCTAAATCCGTTACCGTACAATGTCATTACACTTCACATCGACCGGAAACGCTTTGGAACCGCGGATCGTCGTCCGCTATGGGAAGTATTTTTATCGCCGTTCGTTTTTCCGTGCACGTCATCCACCGTAATGGAGGCGGACATTGACGAACGATCGCAATCCGTGGCGTTCGTCACTGCAGCGACGGCGACACTCTCGCTCGTCGGTAGAATGATATATTACATCACAGACCGCGGAGCAGACACCCTTTTTGGTATTATGATACGCTGCACCTGTTCAAAATCTGATTTTTGGTGGAATTTTTCAAATAATCATTTAAATAGACGGTACAATCGAATTATTGAGATATTTTCTAGTGCTTATGGGGTCATGTGGAGACATCTATAAACTCCTGTTGCTCAACATATTATGAGAACCTCCTTTTTCTTTGTAAATAATATTATTTAGAGGATAATACGAGTTCGTGTGAATGGGTTTGGAAGATGCGTGGATGCAATGTTGATCTGAAAGAAAGTTTGTACAGCCATCTCTTGAAATTCGTCCTTAACTGTGATATTCAAAAATTCCCAAAATCATAATTTGAGTAAATTCCGATGATAACTCATTGGAAGTGAGCGTGCTTGATACGAATCGCCCTGCATACAATAAAATTATGTGAATCGTTTGATTGTAATAATGCGATTGTTATGCACAATGCGTCATCGGTTATACATCATAATATAACTTACCCACTATAGAATAAATTGCATTATTATTAGTAAAACGCGATTTTTCGATCGCATCAGGTCATACGTACCTAGGTTACATGTGGTGCAGTTCACCATGCCCACAATTGGGTGCAGATTGATCAAAAGTACAAGATCTCATAACATTAATTTCGTGAGAAATAAAAAATACTCCGAGATCGTTAACAGTCGCGAGTCGTAAATGCATAGGTATTGTGTTTGTTGGATGCAATTCGATTCAGTCGTTGATTTTGGTTGTCGAAAAAATTCGTTAGGTCACCGCTTATTCGTCTTCAAAATCGATACCGCTTACGATATGGAACGCTCGAAGCATGTCAACGGTTTAGTAGCGATTGTTTAGAGTGCCCAGGTGTTGTTTAAATGTAGGCACCTTATATAATTTCTAAAGGCATGTTTAAAAAAAAAAATTAGATGCACCTATACAGATACCTGCATAATTTGTTTTTCAGATATATATGATTTCACAACATATGAATCTCTTCTGCAGCATCCTTGAGAATATTTTTCCAGCTTGAAACTAATAAAACCGTACTTAAAATTATAGTAAAATAATTAACGAAAATATAATGTTCTTTACGATATGTAATTTTAATATAAATGATGATATCGTTCGACGACGATGATTTGTTTTTGGCAGTACTGTCTGTTCATTAATTTTAACTAAGTGCGTTTGAAGTTTAAAGAATAGTATTTCGATTAGGATCAGTCTGCACGTGAAATAATTTATAATCATATTATATTGACACACATTGTCGGTATAGGTATACAATATAAGTGCTATTTAGAAAAATCAAACTTCAACCGAACGGTTTTTTATCGGCGATTGATCTCGTATAAATATGTAAATAGTATGTGTAACCATACATGTATACAATACAAGTAGAACGAAGTTGTAAAAGTAGTCTTCGACGATGGCTAACGGAATTGTATTCTAACCATCGATGCTCTAAAATTATAGTAATTAATACGTCGAAACGATTTAATATAAATGCGTGAAATAAATCTTAATGGATCTTATTCATTCTTTGACGATATTTTATGTTGCTACATCTTAGTCATCATTATAGCAACGTGTCAGTCATTAACCGTTTTCGGTGTGTGTGTGTGTGTGTGTATATACAATATACATACGTGTATGGGTAGTATGTTTTGTTTTAATTTCGTTCGAGACGTATTCAGAAATTTATTAATATACCTCACACACCGTCGAAATCATTAAAATTTGTCACACCGATGTGCGGCATTTGCATACCAATTTAGTAGTTTCTAAACATCAATAATTCTGACAGCTAAGTACCTGTACATAATATGAATGTGTGGGCTGACGGTCGGTATTTTGCGGGCTTTTGTTTGCGGACCTTTGTGGGTATACGTGATATGAAAACGTTGATTTAAAATATTTTCTCTTACATTATTAAATTATACACGGTCAATATATTATTATAATTAAGAATTCACCGATGCAATCTTTGGTATTCGTGTATATTGTTTGTACTTTGTTTTTAAATTATTGTATTTTATAAAATAAACTCGTGTTTAGGAGACATTTTAAAATTTTATTTTTACTAAATTATACTTATATAATTATGTTGAACAAAGTACCTGTTCAAGCAAGATGCAGATAACGTTACTCATTCGCCTGTTTTTAATCTGAAATCAATAATATATGATAGATAATTGGAGTGAAATTATGGAGAATATTTAAAAGACTTGTTTAAATTTAAATTGGTAATAAAACAAAATTATTGAGTAAATATACAATTAATATTGAATATTATAATATTATAAAATAAAGACAAGCTCATAAAAAATTCCTATAATAATCTAAATTATATACAGGACCTAAATAAATCAAAATCTTTTGATCGTCCAACTCTTCTGCTTGATACGATGCTATAATAGATATGTGTAAATAATCAGTGAAATTTTTAATTCTGTACCTGATGTATTAACTTTTTTTTGATTTACAGCAAAATCACCAATAATTATATATTTCAAAACGCTTCCGCTTTCCATGCATATTGGTGATTCCGCATTTTATTAATTATGGTCATTATAGTATTATAGCTCAATTTAATTTTTTTAGTTTGTAATTTAAATAATGTAAGCTTATAAAAAAGTACTGAATTCTATGTAATTTAAAAAAAAACTAGTTTGGTTTTTTATTTTTTATTGTTCAACATATTAACGTTGTGTAAATATAATCAGGTTATCTCTTTCGATAATAATTCCGTATTTTCCAAATAATTATTCAAAAATGTGACCACATGTTTTTTGATATTAATTGACTATACACCAAACTATAAACTAGAATAAAAATCACATAATACCCGTGTTTTCTCGAGGCTTAGCAGATAAAAAAAAAAACAATTGAAATGACATAGGTGGGTAGGTACTTAAAACGTTAACAATAATAATAATAATAATAATAATAATAGCCACAAATATATCTTCCCTATTGTTCGGTGTCTTATAATTATTAATTATATAAATATCATTACTTTTATTCGCATCATGATTGCACGATGATTCTCGTTGATGATATAGTATATTTTAGTACAATTTTCCGTTAATTTAGCAATAATCAATGACCAATCCATGAATTCTCTCACTTAACTCGGACGATTTTCATGTTTGTTTATCCATTTTTCGAGTAGTGTACTTATAGTAGCATTCGTCCCCAATTTTTAATACTTACATTTCACATTTGGCATTGTCTTTTGAATGAACATTGAGCATTGCTCAAGAGACTTATGTTTTTAATCCTCATAAGCTACGTATGTACCGAAGATGGTTAAAAATATCATAACTCATATATATTATCTCACATTATTATATAAACGGTACCTATTGCGGACCATAATAATTTTTTTTTTTGATCAAAGTGTTTTTTGTTTTGATTATATAAAATTCATCACTCGATGTTCGTAATAATAATATAATATATATATATATATATATTGTCAGCAATATTATAATTATGTAAGTGAAAGTGTGACGACAAAATATTTATAGTAAAAAAAGTAGATCATATACAAAAATATTGCCTATAGGTAAAATAATCTAACTTTGCTATGGTTATTGGTTAACAATTGTTTTTTGAAGAGTACAAAAATTAGTCTCCGTCGCCTATTTACAAATTATTTGTCGTAGAAATATTATCGATTGCAGTATTATGAGTCGCACTCGTCGGTTTATGACAGAACGGCCGGTCGTATTATGTAGCACAACACTTTTACTAAGGCCGTTCGATATTATAGGTACGTCCAATGTATTATGAAATCCACTAAAATTTTAATGTAAACCAATCAACGAGTCGAGTGTAATTAATTTATTGTTCTAGACTTCTAGAACTTTGCACGATACCCATCGCCGCCGCCGTGCGCAACTACGATCTATGCTATAATATTTTGAGGTCCATATTATAGACGACGGGGCGCAGTGTTGGGACGAATTTGCCAGAATCGTATTTTTATGACCGCAGAAATAAAAATATATGTCCTACGTCGGTCTGTTTTTTAAGCGTTTTATCCGTAAAACGCGGTTACGCCAAGACGTTTGGTCTCATTATTAAAACGCTTGTGTAGTGCTGTCGCCTACCGTACGAACGATCGGTTCAATTTAGACCATCCGCTGTTTACACAATTTCCCCTCGATTGTAACGTGCAGCGCATATAATATATTGTTGAACGACCGACCTTGCCTAACCTAATACTGCCATATTATACGTATATTATATATTATATCGTTGCTGCAAAAGCGTTTCACATAGGTACGTATAGTACATCGCGCAACAGTGTCGCAGACGAACTACTGAGGTCGCACTCAATCAGTTGTAAATGACCCGAGTTTCGTAGACAGTTTAAACTTCAATATTACATGGATTTATAATATTATTCATTGTGTTCCGCTGTTTTATTATTATTAAAATAAAGCGAACAATTTAAATATGATTTTTTTCTATTTTATTTTAAAACGACCGGAATATTTTATACTCGAAATTATTGTAACGAATCGTAAAGGTACGACTTTCAAAAATCGGTCCTTTCGACAAGTAATTACTTCAGAGTGATAAATTACTTTCGGTAAATAATTGAATAACCGACCAAATTGTTGGTACCCGTACGCGCATAATATACGCTTTATATTTATCGGCGCTCTTAAATAAGTTACAACACAAGTATAAATTTTTAATATCGCTGAAATTACAATCGTAAATAGTACTTGCAAATCGTATATTTATTATATTGCATTACGCTCCATATTTTCCGGTTTACGACAATATTTTGAACACAATCACATTTTAATTCGCAATTATTCCTCGTAGAATGTGTAATATAATAATCCTTAAATATTATAGATACATATGACATCGGACCAGTTTGGTTGAAAAACGAAATCCGCAAACACTTCAAAGACGTACGAAACAAAAATAAAACCAGCGGCATTAGCAATCCGATATCGATTATAACGTAAAAGAATAGAGGTCGAAAAAAAATGTACCACATCAAAAGTCGACGTTTTCAGTTGGTACGTAGGTACTACGTGACTCTGGAAAACAATAAAAACTGGGTGGGTATAGTGGTTTTTGGTGGGGTGTCGTCGGGCACAAGTACACGAACACCGCGAAGAGAAAAATTCGACTATTTTTCACGAGTCGTCGTTAGTTGCTTCTCCGGATGCGACTAATTGGCCAAAAACGTCTTCGTCGCGACACGTGACCAAATCAAACCAGAAGTAATACGATATTATAATGTCACATTAGTATACAAAAGGTAGTGTTTTTCTGTCGTTGAATATCAATAACTGGTGCTGTATAATAATAATATTATGTGCGTGTGTGTTCTCACGACTCTTCAAGTATTTCTAACACATGAATATTTTCACGGAAATTAGATTACCATACCTATTTTTTTAATACCTATTCCCGAGTTCGGTTCCATTTATAACTTAATTTTTAATTTTATCATTCTACGGATTCGCATTCGAAGATAAGTGCAGACATTGTAGGATTCTTTTCATTGTGTAAACGCATTTTACCGATAACAATTTTACCGGCCGTGTGCCGATCAACAAAACGTCATTGGCCTTTTTTTAAAAATCTTTTCATGCGGACATTTCAATAGCCGAAGCAGTTAAATTCAAAATAAATATTTCAAGGATTTAAATGCAATTAATATTGAAGCTCTTTGCCTAAGTATAATGGTATAAAAATAATGTTATTTAATTTAATTATAATTATAAAAACTGAACTATTAAAATGAATAAACGATGAATCAGTAGTATAGTGTATTTATTTGGTTTTTCTTTAAATTATCCATGATTAGGTAGTCATTCATGTTTATCAGTGTTTTACACAATACAAATAAGGTCCTGAGATACTGTTGTCAATAAAACAATTTAGTCAAAAACTGTATAACTGGCATAATATCCGGGTCCAATTTATCATATAATATATTTGAAAACCTATTTAAATTTGAATTTATTGTTCAAGCTTACTCATTATTATTTACATTAATGTATTTATAATATTATTAATATTCTTAAGAGATTGCGTTTTTTTTTTGTAAAGTATAAATAAACAAATTTAAAACAATAAATAACTTAAATCTTATAGAATTTTAAAAATGAATTACATTCCTTAAATATTATATACTACGCAAAATAATAAAATGTAAAAATACTTTTAAACTTGTACATTCAATTTCAACATAATTAACTATATTATCTGTTTTATAATTATTTATTGGTACTCAGGTAGAATTAATGTTTTACATTATTACCTAGTATGCTATTAGAGGACATTTTCTATGTTACATAATAATTTTTAATTCGTTTATGAGTTATTGAAAAAAAAAATATAACATACGAAATTTAATTTTGGTATTAAAAGAAGTCTGCTTGTAGACTTATAGGTACTATTATATTTAACAAAATGTTTCATATTACTTACACGTAGCTAATATTATTAAAAATAAAAGAGTTATTATGGTTATTTTTTTTTTAGTTTACGGTCATGGTTATTATATTTGAATTAAATTGTATTCACGGATAATTACTAATTTAAACAAGTAGATTCTTAGGAGTGCATATACAGGTACTATTCTGTACATTCTCCCGAAATTATTATCAGTGGGTTACCAGTGTTCAGATAAAAAAAATGGTTAAAATTGCCATACGTAATTTGAGTCCCAGATTGCCTTTTTTTAAGCCTGCAGGTTGCGTCCCTAAATATACCTATGGATAACAACAATATAATTAAGTGGACATAATTAATTTTTGTTGCACCCAACTAAAACAGAAATGTAACAATGATTCCAATAAAAAATAATCATAATAGTCAAAATAATTATAATAAAATGTAATATTTTTTTTTTCAAATGTTCAATTTTGCTTCTCAAAAAAACTTTTACTAATAATAAGTTATTGATTATGTATTGTTTGTCTTCAGCTCATGACATACTAGTATGGACTTTTGATGGGAAATTAATGCCAATAATTTGTATAATGTTACACGGCAAATTTATTTCTTGAATAATTTTCATTTTTTGGACAAGATATTGAATTTAATTATCTCAACATTTTTTTTTTAATCACCAGGTATTAAAATTTTCTAGAACACGCCAATTATAGTCTGATACCTTTACAATAATATTTATACCTAAAATATCAGTTTATCGTCATAATATTATTACGATTCATGTGTTTAATATAATAATAATAGTAAGTCTTAAGCACTTAAGCTTTAAGAGGTAATTCTTAACTTTGTTTAATCGAACTCGATCGATAACAGTAATGTAAATTTGTTCAAGCTTTATTTTTTCTTAAACTCAGCATTAATGTTTACAACGATTTTAATAAAATGACTTAGGCATGTAGAAAAAGAACACTAAGACATTTTTTTAACAACATTGAAAATAATTCGACCGAAAAAACATTGTAATAGCAGAGTACCTAAGAATAGCATTTAGTGTAATGTATAAAATTTTAATTTGATAAAATTGCAATCTCCAAGAATGCACAATAAAAATAAAAACACAACTAGGTAAAGTCATGTTTAACGAAAAGTAACACTTATACACTATGATCTTTTTGATGACTAATTTTGTATTTATATTTTTAATCAACCTTCGTTAACTCAGATGCCCGTCACCGCAGTTTTTGATCCTAACAATGTTTGCACGATTAATGTTTTTTTACATATTTTTTTTTACGAAGTTGGTGGTTGTATATTATCTCCTTTTTTTGTTACATTTTTTTTTTCTTATCCCGAGTATGGTTTGTGCTCCGCTAAACTTCACACGATGCAAATTGGACTTGCGTGATTTACGATGGTATAAAACTTGTCTTTTTGTTTTTCAAACGTCCCCTTTGGATTTGAAATATTTTTTAGTTTAAAAACGTTTTTCCTTGGTTTCAATGATTAGTGGGTATTAAAAATAGTTTCCAAACGACGTTTGAATATTCGTCATGATTTGATATTAGTGCAAAACTGCAAATTATGAAAACGCATTCAGCAAGGCTCTCGTGGTTAGGTTACGTTTTACGATTTTGGTAATATTAATTTTTTCGATTTGTTTGACTTGTGTATATTTTTTGAAATGCTATGAATTATTAAAAAAAAATTACATCGAATTGGGTTAAGCGTAAGTAGGTGTATTACAGTATACTCCGATTGGTTAGGTTGTTAATGGTCGACGACAATTCGTTTTTTGTTTTTATTTGAAGCGCATTATTTTATTATATTTTAATAAATCATGTAAACCAACAATAATCTATTACTATATTATACACAGATGACACATACTTATGAGTATTTCCGATTATTCGGATAAAATATTTCTGTATCTCATCCCGTGCACAATATTGGGGTTAATCGCTAATGTATAATATTCGTTTTACTATGGAGGCTGAAACATATTAAAATAGGTCAGTCTGACGATTTCAAAATAGGTGCTCCGATAAATGCGAAGGTAAAATTGTTTTAACTATCTAAGTGTACAAGTATAATTTTCTCTGACTTTTAATATTTTGTTGAACATTTTATAAGACGAATCCAATTGCAAACGGAATATTTTACTAAACATTTAATATTGTAATTTTGCCACCATAAACCATGTTTCTTAGTTCCATAACTTTCGACAGGAATAATTCGTAAATATATAATTTTAGTATCATAACGGAAGTTTAAATTTAAATAACAAAATATTTTACCTATACATTACAGACTAAAGAAAACTAGTTTTGTTTTTTCTTTGTAAACTTTTTTAAATTAAATGCTTTTACATTCGACAAAAAACTTCTCGTTTTTAACCTCGATATAAATCAATTACAAAATTAATTTAACTTCTAGTGTTTATTTTTTACTTTGTATATTATGTACAAGACATATATTATTAAATACTAAATGTTTTAGCTCCTCAGCAGTTATATCCATATAGATGCTGTTTGTGAATGGTATCTTGATTGGGTTTCAATTGTTTCAAACGTCAATCAACATATTATTTTGTTCGAACACATTTTCCTGCATTTTATCATATTCTAATGCAATATTATTTAGATTTCTCAAAGGCTTTTTAACATTTAAGATTGGCACTGCTTTTTTGGGGGACAAATAAGGTGTGGTATTGAACCGTGTATTTTGTTTGTGATACACACAAGTTCTTTCATCTTTAAGGATAAAAGAGTATAATATATGGATTGTGCATTAGACAGGAAATATTATTTCCTGTGACATATTTTTCATATTTCTTTTCAGAATACGTCACTTAAATTATTGCAACGCCCCATTTTATCATTTTGAAAATATAAAATCTCTCTATTCGGTGTTTTATCATGCTATTGCAATTCCTGTTAAATAACTTTAATTATAATTTCAAACACACTTTGACGTAGCCATTTAATATAATTATGAAATGTATAATGATTATTAATTATAAAAAAATCGTAATAAATATTTACTTTAGAGCTATACATTTTTATGTCTCTCGCTAAACCCTTTTAATCAATTAATAAGTTTATAAAATAATAAATGTTAAGTTAAGACAGCATGATATTATTATGTTTATATAATATCATATCGCATATACTACTTATATTATGTACTTACGATAATGATGAGAATGATTATAAAGATCATAATATAAGTACCTATAGGTATTTGGACTTATTCGAGTAAGTGGTTACCATTCGGTCGTATTTTGAAAGCGTTTTAATTAATTGGAATTCGAACGCGGCTGTATGGGTACGTGACTGTACTGAAACGTCATTGTAACAACTGATGCGGGCTGACGACATATTTTGTAAAAAAAACATGTATTATAATTTATAAGTTTATAACCTATAATGATAGCCACAATAATTTACGCGTACACGTACATGACCAGAGTCTGGGGTGAAAATATGTGGGCAACCGAGCACCGAGTAATCACCTACTAATTATTGAAAATAATATATTTATCCGTTGCGGCTATTGGAAAATAAATACCAGTAATAGACAGTCGAGCTCATTCCACCGCAACACGAATATTTACACACGTGGTCATAAACAACAGTTACATAGGTACATGATGGTTTTTTGTAGAGGAATGGGGGGGGGGGGGCATAGTCACCTCTATCGGTGGATTACAACCCACAAGGAGCTAAAAATTAGACGGATGATGCATACGATAACGTTTTTTTTTTCGTTCAAATGAGCAGTTTTTGTGTGTTTTTGGTAGTACCTACCCGTGAATTAATAGCACTCAACAAAAACTGTCTGCAATAACAATCAATCGACCATCATTGATGTTTTGCAGTGATACTATAACTCAACTATAATAATGCAATCTATTTTACGGTCTTTAAAGTTTAAATAGAAATTACGAAGAACTTATAATTATTGTTAATTGTATTTAATATACCTATGAAGGATAAATTATTCAACGTTGTACAAATTATTGATTTTTAATGAACGATGCTGCATGGGGGTTAAGCCACGGGTAAAAAACAGTTCGGCCCCCATGTAGTGATGCCACAAGACAAAAAAAAGGATAAATTATTCAATTATGGCCCCACCTGCAGCTGCAGATGTTTAATATAAATTACCTATGATAAATAGCTAAAAAAAATGATAATAATAATAATAATAATTTCAATTGTGTTGTATTTGACAATTATTGTTTTAGAGGTAGCATATAGTATGAATATATTATGACTAAAAACCTGGACCATGGTTATTGACGAGTCTAATCTACACGCAGTTAATCGCGATCCAGACAAAAACAAAGGACACTGTCAAAAAACTTCGTTGGTTGATTTTTTTTTGACATCGATGAGATATCATTTATTGCACGTTTTCTAAGGAATAATAAAGCTGAATATTATTATATTTAAAAAAAATTCTATTCGCGGGATTGCGTCATCTTAATGATATCTTTTTGAATCTTTTTATTTTACCATTCTATATACATATTGCGTTAACGAAATTCTCGTTAAAATAAAATAAAATACATTATAAAGTGGCGTACGTCAAAATCAAAAAGTTGAGGATATTAACTCCTGGGGCGTTAACATTCGACTAATTATTGGGAGGTTATTTGTGCGGTACTATTGGAGACTACGTCTACACTGACCATCTTATAACCGCGACTTAATTGTTAACTAACGTTAACGGAAATGGTGCGCCACTCGATTGCGTGTGACCTGTGACACGAAATTCCTATAGATACGCCACTGAGTGTGTCATTTCGGGTTCTAGAGGTCACTACTATTTGCACGGTCAAACATTAAAAATGCGAATAGCTGACACTTCGTATGGTCGAGTAAAAACGAACATTTCAAAACGTGGACACTTGTGCGGTCGGGTAAAAAATGAAAAAGTACATTTTAAAACGCAGACACTTTGTGCTAGCGGCTAGCACAGACACATACACACGATGGCATAAAGTATATGCGACTACGTAAACAAGACGTGTCAAGTAATGACAAATTGTATTGAAAATGTCATAAGGTTTTAAACAATTTCCACAAAATTGAGGAAAAAAAAAATCGACAAAGATAGTCTGACTATATTATTATATGCAACGGCTATGCTATATTATTTCTCATGACTCCTTTAGGTATACCATATATCGTGTTGTAAACTTATTGATATCTTGAAGAAGGCCAATAAGTGCTGTTCTTGATCGAAATCGAGGTTCTAATTGATAATGATAAAACACATATTCATATTCAAAACACTGTTTTTTCAAGTATTCTGCTACTCATATTCTCCAATTTCCATTTTCAATTTTTGCCACTGCGTGCAAATAATGTAAGCCACAACGTATCCCGCAATAGCTGTTAATGGTTTCAGTCAATTTTATTCATATTTAACCCGCCATTGTTTTAATTGTTTTATAATGCCAATCAACGTAACCCCGTCGGAAACACACACATTAATACTGTAAATATTTATGTACCACCGAATATTAAAATTCTCATGAAATCGAGAAATTACGAATGTATACTCGAAAATGATTATGTTGTTTTACATTTACCAAACGTTACCACAACCAAATTTTCAATGATTATCAAAAATAATGTTGTCAAAGTTCAAAATTATTATTTTTTTCCAAAAATAAAATAAAAATCATACATGCATTAATTTAAAATAATGTTATAATAATATATTATGATTATACAAAGTGTCCACGTTTTACATTTTGAACGATGACAGGCAGTGCAAAGCGACTCTGTTCGCAGTTGTTTCGAGTCTTATGTATTTGAATGTATTTTTATGTATCGTTTATTCGTTTGCTCACAGGTAGCGATGAAGACGACAAGCTGACGACGATCTCGGACGGCGGAGCCGAAGACATGCTGTCGGGCGACGGCCGGCAGCCACAGCTACAGCAGGTGGTGGTCAGCCGGCTGGAGGTGAGCAAGACCAAGGTGAAGCGAAAGCGTCGCAAGTCGTGGACGGGGCCGGTGGGCCGGCAGGGCCAGGGCGACGGGACGGGCGGTCCGTGCCGCAAGGGCCACAGCCTGGACCAGGGCTACGAGACGACGCACCACCATCACCAACACCGGGAGTTCGGGAGCAGGCTGCACCACCACCCGTCGCTGTACCGGTCGTTCAGCAGCAACGCGGGCGGCGACGCGGGCAGCGTGATGTTGTACGACGGCTGCGGTCCGTCGGACGGCGAGACCCCGGTCAACGGCGCCGGTGGCCGTCAGTTCCGGACGCCGTCCGTGGTGGTCAGCGACCACTCCGAGGACCCGGTGTCCTTTTCGTCCATGTTCACGCTTGACGACCTCGGCGAGTTCGAGTACAGGTCGTCCGCCGATTGCGGGTTCAACGACTCGTCGTCCGATTGCAGCGCGGCGAGCACGTGGAGCGCCGCGGGCAGTGTCATCAGCGTGCTGGACGCAGACTATTCGCTGCACACGCCCGAGCGCAAGATATCCGGATGCAGCACGTGCAGCACGTTCAGCGGCGCCGAAGATGACGACGCTGCAGCGGCGGCGACGGAGGCGTTCGGCCAGTCCAAACCGAAGCCAAAGGTCAGTGTTAACGTCTAATAATATAACCATAGCCTTATAGTTAGGCAAAGCTTTTTTCCTAAAATGATATTATATTTTTGTTTCCATTAAAATTGCAAGTAATATTATTTTTACATTTTATTCATCTATATTTCTTATACCAGAACAAAAATAAGCATGTTTTAAATTAAAAAAAAAAATAATGCTTTAACGAATAATGAAATACGTAAACTACTTATTCAATGAAAAAATGTACTCGTTGAATTATTGAACAGTTAATACTGTGAATAGTATGGGATAGGATATAATTATACCATTCGTAGGACCTATACCTATACCAAAAAAATGATAAAATATGTACAAAATAATTTGATGTCTTTCATAAACACACATTGTTTGTTAATACGCATAGCTGTGGGTACATCAAAAATAATAACAATAAAAGACAAATTGTATATTAATAAAACTAATGAGAATTTTTTGATTTACAATAAGACGATTGATTTACTAAATCGGAAAATGTGAGTTCTTAAAATAATATTTGCTTGTTAACCATTGCTAAAGAATTTGTCAGAACACAATGCAGACCTCCATGAACCTAATTTTTGATGCTTTAGAAAAATGCATAGTGCATATTATAGGCGATGAAATAATCCGAAATACTTACTAACCACTATTCTTATCACAGTTATTATTCTGACCCAACCATTTTCGATCAAATATAATATATTTTTTAACAAAAAGGTAAAACTAAATTTTCGAAAGAATAAAATAGTTTGATGTTAGATTTGAGCGTTTCGAAGAACCTTTTAAAGTAAATGTTAAAGGTGACGCTTTTTATGTATTTCAGAGATAGAAGGACCGAGTTCCCCAGCGCCCCATCCCCCTTCACTTTATGTATGGTCGGTGTATAAGTCATAACGCGATGTCTTATTACTATTATAATAGGAAAGGTATTTATTTTTGACCCTTCGTTCATGAAACATGTTTCTAGTCCAGATCGTTACACCTGATTGCTCAAACTATCGGATTAATAGAACCATCTTGTATTGAAGAAAAACTCATTTCAAATATGACATAGGTGCCTATTTATATATTATAATTATTTGTATTCAACTTAAATACGACTTTAAGGATATTTTTTTTAAATTGTTTCTTCCGATTGTGTAAAAAATAACATATAGGCTATTAGATAATTAAAAGTATCTGTATGCCAGGCGTTTTCGGGATATGATCGGGAATAGAAAAACAAAAAAACAACAACAAATTATACCAAAGACTTACAAGGATAATTTACTGAAAACTTAACATTGATTCACTGTTAGGTATTGTATTATAATTTATAGTCACCTATTGGTTATGATGTAGAGATCATACTCGTATATTTAGATACTTAAAACCCATACTATACTTCCTCGATGGCCTTGAACTAGAACGTGTTACCTATATTCAAAATCTTGAATTTAGCTAATGATCTAATCGGTCTTAGTCCTCACATCGATATGGTGGTAAACAGAGCACTTAAAATTCTAGGATTTGTCATACGTAACAACTAAACTATTTGAGCCAGTTAGATGCCTCTGTGCCTTATATTTACCGTATTAAGTCAACGAACAGATATGTCTTGGACGTGTCCAAAATAAATGATTAAACCATATTGCTTTCAAAACGAACATTCACAATGTACCTCACGATTATTATGAGAAAATACGTCTACACTTGCTTCTCTTCGCCATAAAGCCGACTTAGATTTCTTATTCTTAGTATAGGTATTAAATGATTCACTGGACGTTCCCAAAATCCTTGCCGCCTCACCTTTTAAAGTTCCATCTCATAGGAAATCAATCTCGATTCTATGTCCGAGGCATCAACAAACTTCTTATGGGCACAACCATACTATGCGTCGTATGCAGCTCAGAACACAAGTAATAATATTGATCCTTGAGCCACACACGACCACTTTTACTTAATTATCGTTAAACTACAAATCGTAATTATTATATTTAACACTCTATTTTATCGTATAATAACTTTCTTATGTACTTACATACATTAGCAGCACTATTGTACTGTAACCGTTTACACGTATATTTTTTTACAATACTAGTCGTAATATATTATGTGAAATTGCCGTTTGGCGTTAATAAAACAATAATCGTAATATATACCTATATTATGTTGTACAAATAATATACTATCATCGACCGACGCTCTGTTATATGACGGCATTAAAAGGTTCGAGAGGCTCATTCAAGGTACGATTTTAGTGTATTTTTCGTGACGAGTAGAATTTAAACGCTAATTTGTCGTATACATTGGACCAAGAATTAAAAATTAACCGCTCGTCGTTAATAATTGTGTGCACTGAATAAATATATAGACATACCTACGCGTATCCAGGAACACCGGCGCCCGCCCGTTCGAAAGCGGAAACTGTCTGCTATTATGGTGGCTCATTTATTATGGTGTCGCTAAGCCCTTTTCGCCTTTCGATGCGTATATAGCTAAGTACGTTTAAAGCAGCGTGACGATTTATTTGATCAACGCGACGACAACGTCAAAAATGGATCGTTTTAAACGCCGTGGTCGAATGCGTACGAAAGAAATATATCTAAAACGTATAATATAATATTACGTGGTACATAATATTTTATGCGGACTGTGGTCGTTGCACTTATCTATATGATGTCATGTCCGAATCGCAACTAAAATGTGTTGCTTTCGAACTCTCAAACCGTATATGAGATTCTGGTCGCGAGTTCCGAAAACCAATTTTGTGAAATCCAAGATTACGCATTTTGAAAGAAAAAAAGGTATAAATTCATAATAATTGTACTGAGTGCTTTTACAATGAATGGGAGGTCAAATTATTTTCTCAGGGGGGGGGGGGGGTATTGAGAAACGAGCTGACATTGTCATACTAAATATAAGACGAATGTCAGACGTCAGTGACACTGGAAAATGTGTGTAAGCGATTAAAGACCTGTGGTTGCCGAATAATTCGTATTGTCATTCGGTTAACCAATAATCTCGTTGTGTCCTATTAAACACGTACACGCGTAAAATGTATGGTAAAGCTGACTAAAGTGAGCAAGAAAGAGAACGTAATAATTCCTTGATTTTTTTAAATAGTCAATATTTAAGTTGTCTAATTGCTGTCATCCTGTTGTCATGATATAAAACTAGCTGTATCACCCGACTTTTCTCCGGAATTTTAGCAAACCTTAAAGCAGATATCCGATTCTATATCGGTGTGTTTTGATTTTAGTTCACCTCAGTTCACGGACAAATATTCATCAGTGCCAGTACCTCGCGTTTTGAAATAATTCGATAGCGTGGGCATCCAGCTGTTGGATAAAGCACTTGGTATAATACATTTTTAAACGTGGTTCAAATCACTCTCTAAATTTTTCTGATAAATCTAAAAGATTATTGCTAAATCTTTCTTAAAAATCCGATCAATAGTTTTTGAGTCTATGATCTACAGACATAAGGACTTTTGTAGTACATTTAAATAGCAAAAAATAAATCCCAGGAGCAACGCATGGTTTGGGGTAGAATATTCGACTGTACCAATTTTTGTGTTTTTAATTTTAGTTGTGTAACCAATCATCAATAACAGCAACTTTATAATAAAATGATTCGTTTTTCGTGAGCAGAAGCAAAGTTCATGTGTGAGCCACCTCAAATGTCTAAATTCCATACACGACATCTATGCAATTTGTTGAACATTCATTTACGTGATACGAAAACCTAGAGTAAATAGGGCCAGTATAGTTTTCGAGATTAGCCTTCTCATAAAAAAACTAAAAATGCACTATAGGCATACATTAGGCCTAGGTATACCCATATTCGAATTACTATAATATTATGTAATATGTTATAATATGTTAGGGACCTCTGCATGGACAGTTATTGATCATCAATGAACTTTTAGAACCTGTTCAGTAGTTACAGGGATTACTCACTACATACAAACAAATGTTACCTCTTTGAAATATAAATTGTCTAAAGTAGAGATTAATTTACTCGCAATACTCACATTATGCAGTGATAGTATTATATTATACTGCAACTGTATTATGACGATCCTGACTCTTCTATATCGTGTAAGATTACACTAGAATCAAACACAAAACTACGCTCATTCGATACTTTTTCGAAACTAAAAGACTCCTTTTTATTACACACAGAGTGTCATGTCATTAAGACGCAAGAGCAAATCACTACGACCACAGCGTAAGAGAGTTTTCCTATAAATTATAGAAATACGATACATTTTATTCTCGTGGTATAATACTATTAAAGTGAACACTCTTCGTTATAAGTTATAACAACCGTAATTATAGAATTGATGTACAAAACCATGTCGGGAATGGGTAACGAGCAAATTTTAAATTTGATACATGTATGGTGTTATATATATATATATAGTTGGGCGAAGCACAAACCCAATCATATTATGTTTAAAAATAAGGGTATACTATATTAAGAGCTATCCAAAACTGCAATACATATTTTTCGAATGTAGTACCACCTGACCAGTGACCATATTTGAATGGCACAGTTAACTCTTTGCAAATCTGAATCGTATTGTTTTTTTATATTAAAATACGTATAAGTACCTACAATATATACTTTGATAGGTACAAACGAAACGAACTTTTAGTGTCGTTAAATTAAAACCCGTTTCGTCCAAATGTTCACAAATTCTAATTTCGTAGAACGTCGTCGTGGACTCACGAAAGAGTAAATCAAAAAAATACCCATACTGAATTTGTTACCGAGTAACCACTACCTATAAAAACCTATATTACAGAGTTTCGATGCGGTCACGATGACGTGCATCATCATTAAAATTGATCACATTATCTATTCGGTAATATTTTTATACATCTCAATGACATATTTACGACCAAATTGGTTTTGACCAAATAAAAATAATCACGGTTTTTTTTTTTGTCGAATAAATCGTGCACAGTACACACCCATAACACTCACGCGGCGTGTTTGGCGGCGAATGTAAATATGAACAAGTGTGGTAAGACGAGTGAAAAAAAATTAAAATACCACGATTGGAAACACACAATTTTAGTCGTGCTTACATTGCCTACATCCGCTCGCTCGCATAAAAAATTATGTGTTGGGTTTAGATAAGCTCGGGTCATGTTTGGTCTGAAAGGTCAGCGGCAGGTCGAGTTCTAACACTAAGTGTGATACGCTCCGTGATATCGTTCGCGTGGACCGAAAAAACAATAATACATTACAAATAATAAATTTGATTATTTTAAACAGGACTGAACACGCTGCTTGTGTGGTACAAACGTAAATTATTAACGATATGTCGGCTATACTGAATTTCCCGAATTGTTTTCGCGGCGAGAACGTTTTCCGATTCATCTCGACCGATAAAATATATATTATGGCCGAGCGTTATTATTATTACAATAATGAGATGGTATCACATTTTACTATTATGTGTTAATTAAATTATGAACTTATACTTATTATATAGTAGGTATAGTTTAACTACAATTACGTCACTTTAACGGGTTCGATAGTATGTTTTATTTTTTCTATTTCGGTAAAGAACAAAACGCTTAAACGTGTACAACATTAATATTGACGATTAGCTATACAGTGTGGTGTTTGTGTAGTTTGTTTGTATTGTTTATCTTATTTAGTAAATAATAAGTAATAACCACAATATAAAGTATATATAATTTGAAAATTAGAAAGATAATGACGTATGCGATGAGCTTTTTGAGAACAATAATTGTTACCGTATCATTTTATCGTTTAAACACAGCGTTAATCCTACTGCAATATATTTTTATCTAATATCTATTAAAATGGTTAAGTTCGATAAACAAAAATATAAAATTGGAAAATAATTACAAGTACCCTAAATCGAGAAAAAAGTGATAATTTTTACGAATATGCGATAATATTGTATACATATATACGATATGCGCCTGTGTTATAATAGTATAATGAACCATCGATAGTTAATGATCATTACTCATTCAAATATTTTAAATTCTGAGGTTCTGAGAAGTCGGAGGTTCTATTATAGAAATTGGTATTTTGTTGTTTTTGATGATCTTTTAATCTAACATAAACTTAAAATTATTAAGAAATTAACATTAACCGTTTAAATCATTGGGAGCAACTATCAGAAAACTACGGGAAACAAATTACAATGATAAGTGTTATTACTTATTACAGTATAATATAATATAAATGTGATATTTATGTCAAAAACCTTTGTTCAACCTTTCATATTATTAATAGAAAAATAAATTACTACCTAGTTGTAATGTGAATACTGAATATACATTAATTAAAATACGCTTTGAAATGGAGACTGATACCTAACCTAAAACTCTTTGCACGGAATTGGTTTTTGTAAACTAAACCGTGATGTACCCAACTACGTGATACACTAGGATCACACTATACGGCAGAGCGAGTTTTCCAATGTTTTTCCTTTTAACGTTCACATAATATTATAGTTTTCACTGTTTTGACGTCATATTGAATTAGTTATAAAGCGAAGTTTTCTTGTATGTTTACTGTATTATAGGTATTTGTGCACGGTTATTATAAGTATGACTTCGTATTTGACGTTCTATAATAACTTTTAAAGTTGTACAACATTTATATTTCTCTACCCGAGAAAATATTCTTTATTTAATAATAAATAATAAATATATATATATATAATATATGCGTTTATGGAACTCTCAGGAGAATATTTAAAATCTCGGTCAGGTCAAAGTTTGTCAAAAACATGGTTTATGAGTAAAGACATTTTCTATAAAACTTCAAATAAATATTTAATTTCGACAAAACACAAACTTAAAAATTGTTTTGAATAATTTATAAAACCTGTCTTAGTTCATTAATTTCATCCCAATGTAGTTTACACAGAAAAATACATATTAATTTTTATAGATATTTTAAATGAAATAAAATATATTTATCTTGTAGGCTTATATTTTTATTGGGATAATTGATCTCCTACCAACCTATACTCGTACTAATAATATTTTGGATTTTAACTTTATGAAGACTTTTTAATATATATATTTTTTAAAACAGAAAATTATTTCGTCTGGTTTCCAGAATTCAATTTTAACCTATTTCGAATATGTAAATTTTATTATGTACAGGGCGATTCTCCAAATGGGCTAATGACTATGGTGATTTTAAAATTTTAGTAATTAATATTAATCCATCAACATAAATAATTTGTAAAAATGGTGCAATTATCTATACTATAAATACTAGATCCAATATACATAACACCTATTTTATATTTTTGTTAAACCATTTTTAAGGATTATTATCCTCAGTATAAACCCTTGAATAACTGGGAAACTATTTGTTAACATTTTTCATCAGGTATATCAACATTTCCAAAAAAAATATCTGCTGAATTAGAGTAAAAATGGGAGTTTTTATTTGACAAAACAGAAGTTTGTATCTCCACATTCAACTGAGTATAGTTAAAAAAAAATCCAATAGTTCTAAAAAATTATCGTTGAGTGTAGGTACCTATTTGAAAATTCCAAAAATCAGACTTTGGATAAGTTCATTATTAAAGGAAAAAATAGTGGCGAGCTTGCTTAGTAAATCATCCTGTATAGTATACTCCACCGTGTGTATATATATATAAACCTATAAAATTATATTGAGAAGTAATTCTCTGCTGTCAAATTAGTTTTAAATTGATGGTGTAAAACTGTCCGTTTGGACACCATTCGAGTTTTATATAGACCTTTGTACAATGTATATAGGTAGGTAGTTCTATAGTATGGTCAATTAAATTTTGGATTTAATATTATTCCAGTAAAACCGTTTAGAACAAAATTAAATTCCTCGATACCCGTGTGAAAATAAAAAATTTGTGAAACGTTTTTCAGACATTTAAAGCCAATTCCATTGGTCATCGAAATGTATATGTTAGTGCTGGAAACGTTAAAAGGCACTAGAAAAAAAAACAATTTGTGACTGTATTTTCGATATTTTTTGAATTTCGGCAAGGACAATACTTAATACGAGGAATCTCCTGGTATTAAATTGACAATTTATTTAACCACTCCTCGTTAATAACGATCCGATGTTGTTTTTTCGTTATTTTTATCGTTGATGTATTTTTGTTTGTCAGTCTTAATTGAAAAATAATTCCTCGAGTAAACTTGAAAGGGCACGGGTTTATAGTTTATTAGCCTCCTTCAAAAATTAAAAACAATTTTACATTAAGTGCAATACATTATAATACGTATACTTTCAAGACGTCTCATTGCACGTGCCTCGACACAACAGTGTTCATGGGATATATATATTATTATTATTATACTTAATTAATCGACGGCCACGGGTGACACCGATCGTCGACGATTTATTATTTAACCGTGCAAGATTGGTGGTGGTGGGGAGGGGGGGGAAGATGGTCACATACACAGTAGCTATAACGAAGTCGGCGTGGAAGAATAATGCGGCGCGTCAATTGCGTTTAATTGAAACAATATAAGAGCGTAAATACGCGTTCGAATGACGTAATAGATCGCTATTGAAAGTGTTTTGTGTGTATGACGACAGTAGTGATAATTTCGAGCAATGAGATTCACAATTAAGACCGTTTTTTTTTTTATTGATAGGTTTTATAATATCGGAGTAATTTGACCCATGACGTTGTAAACACTCCAATAAACGAATATAGTTGTTATTGTTTTTTTTTTTTTTTTAGTACAATATTGCTGACTGTTGGTTCGTAATTCGTATGAGCGTCAAATTGTTTTTACGGTCAAAAAAATAATCAAAACGAATTTAACACATAATTCAATCCGAATATCGAATCTCGTTCGAGGGCTGCTCATACAATGTGTGTACCGTTTTTTTAAGACTTAAGTGAACGCAACACCCAAAGGCGTAATCAGATTGTGTTACGAACGCTCATCGTACCGAACTTGAAATTGGCGTTCGGCAGAATACTAATTTTGTGGTGTTATATTTTCAATATTATAGTGAGTTGACCTACCTCCAAACTTTAAAGTAACAAAACATATTTATCTGTGTTTGTACAACATTAGTTGTTTACTATATAGTATATTTTAACTTTTTTAAGAAATTGGCGATTTGACATTTCTAAATTGTAATATTTTACGCCGTGCTCATACTCATTTAAGAATTAGAAAAGCGTAAAAAACCAACATAATATTATACTCGTACAAACTCAAATGATGTTCTTACTTTTAAGTTTGATTATAGGTTAATTTACTCAAACAATCAAACAAACAACACAAAATTTACTGTACACAACATAATGTAAGATGTAGATACTTATGAATGTGGGACGTTCTCTTAACACGAAGTCGTGATAGATATTAAAATATAATCATTACTATTTTGCACATCTCAACTGCAAATTTTTTCAATACTGCAAATTTTTTTAACACTACTTAAATTGTTGCCGTACTTGCATAACGTTTCAATTATTCTGTATAATTCTAATAAAACAAAAGGTGTATTTTATAATTTAACCATTTAATGTGAAACGGTGCTGTTTAATATTTTGGGATTAACTATCAAATATTGTGATATAATACTTAACCTAAAAGTTTTATACTAATATTTTGTTCCTTAATGACGAATTTCCAAAATGTTAGATTGGTATACTCTCCACTCGTATGCAATAAGTCAATATTAAGTTATATTTTCATAACAACTTTGTTGATTTAAAAAATACATCTGTGATAATTTTATATCACGTTTTTTTATCTCAACGTACTGGGTAAAATGTAGCTACAAATCTACAGTTCCATGACATATTATTACACATAAATTTAAGATTTGTTTTGTCCTATTTCACATGTTTACTATACTTTCTTCTCAGTGGTTGTAAGTAAAAAAAAAAACCAAACCGGAAATAAACCTTGTATACATTTTTTTTTTAATCTATAAGAAATTACTCACTATTTTAAATGCACAAGTAGTCAGATAATATTATAATATACTATATTGCATGCGTATATGAAAATTATTTTGCTTACTGTTTAAATTATATAAATATATTATTTTAAGTACATATATATTACGAACTGTCAAATAAATCTTAACTATTTGATTTTTTTTTCAGCATTTTGTTTATGACTTACCAATGTATATTAATTTTTATCAGCCTTCCATAGTATAATATTATGAATTTTGTATAACTCCAAAATAAATTAAGTACTGAAATCTGAAACAAAATTATAGTTATTAGGCCAAATCGAAAAATATAAACTTACATTATAGTTCCAGGTTGCCATTACGCTTGTGCATTCAAATTATTTTTATTGGTTATAAAGTATGTCTTAAAAGTAAAGTTCTTGTATACATTTTTATTTTGCAATTTTTTATATTATTTTGTTGTGTGTATTTCAGTATATTTTATTTTATTTTTGTTTTTTTTGGAAACGTCCCAGAAAAATCAAAATAAATGTTTTTATGGCTTACCTTACTGATCCTTTTTTAAATTCCGTGTGAACCCGCTTAAGTCATAATATATTATGCCATGCAGATTCTTTATTTATGTATATATCAATTGTTCAGGGTTATTATGATTATATGATTAAACATATGCAATATTTATGAAATGATGATTTATTACCGTTTATAATCGTATTTTATTAAGATTACATCATGATGAAAGTTAAATTTATCTGTCGTACATATCAAGCACAGTATATAATGCCTAATCTGATAAACTAAATAAAGCCATAATTTTGATGGACATTAATAAATACCACAAATTCCTTAAACTGCTATTATACAAATTTGTATACATTACCTAACGAATTCAAAAATCAGTAAACTCACCTATATGATATAAATAGCCAGACGGTGGCGAGTGTTTATAATTATTATCGTCAATGTTATGGATGTTTTCAACTTGAGTACAATAATAAATTATTTCAACTACCGAGTTTGATTAGATGTTCGACCTATAGGAAGATCGATTGAGAGAAATGATAATAATTTTAAGTGTGAATATCCAATCTCATCAAAATTTTAACTTCAGACGCCAATAAAAATATTTGTGAATTAACAGTTTTTTTTTTTTTAATTATACTTTTCTAAGAATATTTTATTGTAAATATCTATATAGTATATATTTATATTGTGATTAGTAATTATGTATGTTGAATTAATTTATGCCTACTATAAATCACATTGGCATAATGTATAATAATGACTAAAGTATTTCATACATAATAGATATACCCAGTGTAGGTGTTATTCTTATAAGTTACTTTATTCATTTAATAAACAGCTAACAATTTATTAGTTTAAATATTTTGAAATTGTAATTGTGTATAGAAAATGATAATTTAAGTTAAAAATTCTGATATTTACTATATTATCTTGAATAATCACAATATTGTTGGAGGATGTGCGTTATTTTAAGTTCGAATATCTAATTTCGTCCAAATATAAGGTTTGACCTCTCATAAAAATGCATACCACAAAACTTTTTTTTTAAATTTTGGTTAGAATAATTTTTAAGCTTTCTTGTATGACATTTTCAAATTCTAGAAATGAAACTAAAAAATGTCATGAATTTTTAATTCGAAATAATTTTTGTGATTTCATGAATTTTGTAAACAATTGTGACTTAACTAACCTATTTACGATATTTTTAATAACTGTTAGAATATCTAATAAGAACCCTAGTATTACATTTTCAAGATTTTTAATCTTATTCGAAAAATATTATACACTAATCGAAAATAAACTAAAAATGTGGACAGTTTCAAATACCTAAAAATAGCACTGAAAGATATGAACCATGTTATTTAAAATTATTTCATGTCTAGTAAACGCGTACAGTGTGCACGAACAAAAAAAAACTACAGATCTTTGTAAAACCTAATAATTAGTTATATAATACATTTATTGCTCTGCTCTGCAGAATCTAAAATTGCGGTATAGGTACCTCTACTATTGGTACAATTTTAAACACATTCGTTCTTCATAATATGCATTGTGCCATTTATGCACGTCAAATTCATGGGTTTTGAATAATATCTATTTTAAGTACAATAATAATGAATGGAGAAAATTAAGTCTGCTATACAGCTAAGTATATTATTATAATATTATAAATAATAATACCTTATGACTGTCACCCATTATGATTTTATGTTTTTTACAAGTTACCTATAACATTTGCTCCATAATATTCAGTTTACAAAAGTAACAGCGTCTATTTATATTAATACACATGGTAAATTAATAGAATGATGATGGATAATGGACGTATACGATGCAAATTGTATGTTTGAAGTTTAAAATATATCTTGTTCAAATCTCTGATTAGACTTTAATGTCTTGTTGAATTAATAGCCGATTCTAGTACTACAATTATCTGTCCTATCAATAATACATAATAATTATGATGAATGTAAGTATCTAAACATTAAAAATCTATCTTATATAAGACGTTTATTACATGCGAATAAGGGGTTTATGGTTTGCCGGAACGTCAGTGAATCTGATATTATGCAGTGGTATATAATTGTAACGGAATTTGCCCGGGAATTTGGGAACCGTACTTAATGACAAACATATTTTTAAAACTAACTGTTACGAAATATGATATGATACAGTTGTGTAATGCAAAACAGTCGTGCTTGTGAATGAAATTGTTTTAATACCTACACATTATTTTATGTCGGGCTTAAGATTTGTAGAAAACGTAATCGTTTTTATTCTGGTTATGGCCGTAGAATAAAGCCGGGCGGTTACTTAAAATTAATTTCTTAATGATAAGTCTCCACTTATAAACTAACACTTACATATTAATAAGAAGCTTATTAAAAAAATATCCAGAAGTGTCGATATCATTAAAGTTGATATCTATTCGAAGTTTCGCTATAAATATACTATGTTAAAAAAAAATTTAATTAATTCAACTAGTTCATTAGTATAATATGTTGATGTTCATGACGTTCTACCGAATCTCGTTTAAATAAACAATAAATAATAAAATGAGTTATTCATTATAATATGTGTAGAGTTTTCTGATATATACTTATTATGCACCTATGTGGTAGGTACACCCAAGCATAAAAGTTATATATTATACATGTTAAGTGAAATTATAAAAAAATAATGTTTACTTTTGATTAAATACAGTTAATTTGGGACTTAAATACAAATTATACGTTATTATTTGTCTTCAATCAGTAGTAAATTAAAGATAGATTAACATACATTCATAGTTGAGTTTTAAATATTATAAATGAATTATTGACGCGGTTATAACCTATATTGTATTCAGTTTTAAATCGCCAAGTCTATGTACGAATAACACTTCGTGATATTTAGTTACATAGTTATTTTTCATGTTCTCATTATTTGCATTATTGCATTTATACAATTTATTATTTAAAGCAACCTAATGACCATGATTATAATATAGTGTTATCCGATCAGTCTGTGACGTTCACACATACGCGCATATACCTATATATGTTTGCAATATGCATGCACCTTGCCAATACATTACACTATTATGGTTATTTATTTTTTTATTATTTTTAACAACATAAACATTGCAATCACAATTATATAGGTATTTTTATCAACGCTTTTAAATGTTTAATGATCGTTTAATAATATATAACATTTCTCTTATATAGACATTGCATTCAATTTTCCAATTATATTAAATAATTTATCTAATTATTTATATGTAGGTAGGTATGAACGTTTAACAACTCAGTTCTATAACGTCTTTAATATTTTTCTTTTCTTTTTAATGCATTTAAATGGTATTTGATATTCATTATCGCATTACGGACTTGTTCAACTTAGCGCCCCAGGTTAATTTTAATATGCATGAGTGTTTGATTTAGCCTTTAGGAAAACACGAAAGTTTAAAATCGGGTAATCGAGATGATTTGGACGTATTTAAATAGCAGTAAAGTAATATTTTTTTTAATATCAGACATCAGTCTGTTTGTATCTACATTTAAGTCATACATTTTAATTGAAACATAAACTTCTAATGTAAACAATTACACATACCGTATTCAAAACATTAGTCAAAAGATTAAAAACTACATATTTATTTAGATTTAAAATAATTATAAAAATTATAATCGTGAACAATTTATCTGCAGAAAAATAATTTTCTGGTTACTCGGGTTCCTCTAGTCTAAAATATTTTATAATAATTTTTCATAGAAAAAGTATTTTTTTTTAATATAACTTATGAAATTAAAATAACTGTAATTTTTCTAATTGAAAAAATCACATTGATTAATAAATTATAATTTAGGGCAACATCCCACATTTCATTATTTATATAATTACAATTTAAAATTACTCGAGTTGTATTGCATGTGTTTATATAATTGAACGAATTATACCTACATATCAAAGTACATTAAACATATTAGGTACTTTTTATAAAAAAAAACATATTATTGTTGTAAAATATAAGTGTATTCAGCTGTGTTTTAGGTAGACTCCGTATTTAATTTATTTGATTTGTGTTAATAGTACCTAGGTATTTACTGTTAAAAATGATCATGGTATAAAAATTAGTACCCAACAAAAAATTAAATTAAGTTATTATAATATAATATAATATTATGTTCCATATCAAATAAAAATATATAATACATAATACATATACCTACCAGCTAGTTACAGTTAATCATCAGATCGCATAATGCATTGGTCGTGAGTAAAATTATAGTAACCAATTTAAAGTATATATATAAAAGTTGTTTAAAATACTTTTATTACATTGAATTTAAATTGGAATTTTTATTTGCTTAGTGTTTCAGATTGTTTTAAAAACTAATAAGTACCTACTCAGACAAGTACGGACAAAATCAACACTATCGGGTGTTCACAAATAATTTAATTAAAATAGTAGGTATAGGAATATAATGCAATTAATTTGTATCATTTAGAATATTATGTATGTATATTTTATATCGTATAACGTATATATATATAAATATACATATATACAATCGATTATCATAATGATATTTGTTTAGATTAAATTGTTTTAAATTTACGAGACGAGAATAATAAATTAAAATGCAAACAAGTTTCACAAGTCACACATCGAGATGAATTTAATTCATCGAGATACCGGCGATAATACTTCGCCTCACGTTTTTAAATCTTTTCCCAGATCTAGAACATTTAATGTAGGTTGGTTATCGGTACAATGCTTAATATAATTAACATTAAACACCACTATTCTTCTGATGGAACAAATTATTATTGACCAACTGTTCTGTAAAAATACGAGTTATTCGACAACTCGGTTCTTGGTCATGAAGTGTGGTTAAGCATTAAACATTCTAACCGAAAACCGTAAAGAGAACATAATTATTCATCAACCAGGCTCATTGTAAAAAAAAAACACACATAATATATCATATGCACAAACGTACACTTCCTAAAGCTGACTGACATCACGTAGATGATTACTCGGTCGGTTTTCTATGAGTTGTTACATAATGCTCCCACACAGACTGAATATATTACAATAATAACATAATATTTTAATTATTGACGTTCACTAGTCCGAATATATGAGCGAACAAGAGCTCGATTATTATTACTGACGGTTTGCAAAAAAAAAAACAATGGTGTTTAGTATAGCCATTAGCCAGTATAAGTACTAAACCTACTATACCTAATAAATAATTAATTGAATAAATGCGAGCCTTAGATATCGTTATAAAAGAAAACAATATTTTAAACGTGAAAAAATACAAAAGCATGCGAAGGACGGACGCTGCGAGTAACCATTACACAAAGCTCGTCGAAGTGGAATGAAAAAACCGAGGTAACTGAAAACTAGTTTTTCGGGACGAACAAAACGTTATTACTAATTGTTTTAATCGGTTATAATAGAGTCACACGACCACTTGTTGGATTATCCCGTGGAAACGCGTTTGTCGTATTTTGCAGTTATAATATTATTATTATGGTTAGAGGACAATATGTATTGAATTCTCCCGTCGAGCCTATTTCCCGATTTCGAGTCTGCAGCAAGCCATTGACGTCATACTGGCTATGCATTTATATTTATTATTATTACATATAGGCGTACGTCTGGCGTTACAGGCGTTATTGACCTTGAGAATAAACGCAAAACAGTGGCACGGCGAGTTAGTTACCTAAAACGAGTTGTCATAGAAATTCAATGAAAAGAGCCTTATGTAAAAAAAAAATTTTTAAATATAAAAATATCGACCTCACTCTGAAAAAAAAACGATTCTGAGCGAATAAAAATCTATTATTGTCACGAAGTCATAAGTGTGTGTGACACCTGCGTATACGGTAGAGTACAATATTATAATAACGCCATCGGTGTGGAAACAGTACAATATCATTATTGTGTGTATTTATTATAATACTACTATTAAGTATTATACACTATTATTATTATATTATTAAGCTAAGACGTTACTAATGGGTGGAAAGTTTGTATGCGGTATTGTTGTAATGGGAATAAACACGAATAGTAAATAAAACAAAAAAAACAATATTCTTGAATAAATATAATTAATTCAAGTCTTGAACATTGTACGTTTATCATTGTTTACCTATATAAAAATAAGCAATCGTATTTCTATAACGATGTAATTACAAAAGCGTGATTGTTTTTCACCGACCGACATAAAAAATACAAAAAGCGTTATATTATTATTCTAAACAGTACCTATTTATTCTATAACATTTAGACAGATAGAATCCATCTATAATGTGGGTGTGTGTGTGTGTTTTATATATCGCTATAAAATATATTTTAAAACAGTGATCAATGGTCATCACTCTTAAATTCTAACAGGACAATTATTCTAGAACGGTCTTATATGTGCAACACATAATGTCTATATTATGTACGACAAATAATAGCACATTAATTATTAGTGAAAATGCATATTAAGTATACTTGCTAGAATTAATCGTAAAGCCATCATTAGTACTAATTAGATTTCCCAATGGAAACTCGCCGTACTTCCAAAAAAAAGTAAAAGTAGTTACGTCAAATAAAATGAATATGTTTGCCGAATCCGGGCCGCAATGTGAATCGATCTGTAGGCGTATATCTTAGTCCCCTATAATTCCCGAATCGATTCTATGAAATGAATCACCCTTACTTTGCTACGATATAATAATATATAGTGGGCCGACTTTGAACAAGTCGTATGTATAGAAAGAACAGTGAAAACAAAATGGCAACTCATTTAATCTTAACACTAACAAAAAAAAATCCTATATAAGCTATTTTATTTATATACAATATGTATATATATATTATATATATAATAAGAGCGAATCGCATTTCGGTAAAATACGATACGTCGATACCTCGAGCAAAAAGAGAGAGAGAGAGTGATAAAAATATAAATGTATTGCAGTTAATGTAATATATACATCTACTATTCAAACAAAAACTAGATGAATTAATAATCTATATAATATATGAATTACAAGTGCGCATACAATAACATTAGTGGATATTATATCCAAACTATTACGCCTAATGACATTTTTTTTAATTTAAATTTTCATAATGTAAATTAAAGAGTTCTTCGTAATAATGTTTACAGCGATATTTAATACAAAAGATCTGCACAATCGTTATATTATATTCATTATGAATTATGATTATTTTTGTTACCCGGAAGGTATATAATATGATATTTTCATTGTAATTTATCAAAAAGCTTGTGTAACCATTAAAAAAAAACATCATAACAATATAATTATAACTTTTAATTACATGAAATTGTCACCACTATAGAAAATAGTAAGTAGGTACTGAATAAGAAACTTTCAATTTTTTATAACATCGTTGAATATATAATATAATATAATTTATAAATGTATAAAAACTATATTGTTTGAAAAAAATACGAAAGGTCAGTATATCAGTCGTACATTTTATTATTTTAATACGTTATGCACATGTCTTAGTTTACATAATGTAAATTAGTTTTACCATAAATTGATTACAAGGTTATAAAATTGTTAATGTAATTTTATTATTGCTCAGTGAAACCATATTTTCTCCGATGAGTAATAAATTAAAAATTAAAAATAATTTATGGTGTCTATTGTTATGTCTAAAATACTATTGATTTTTTTACGTCATCGCTGTAACCGTGTTGAATAAAATGTATGTACCATAAGGCATTACATTGTATGAAACTTTCTAATCCAAATTCGGTGAAGTTAAAACATTCCTTGGATAATAAAATCTTGGTTTAAATATAATATGTACACAGTACAATACGAAAAATTACTTTCTAGCGTTAATAACTTTAACATTTCAGAATTTAAATCATAAGTAATCTGCAAAACGCAATGAAAATTTAAATATATTTAAGTTTTAAGTTTTTTCGGTTTACTTAGTAGTTTATTTTAATCAACAAATGTAGCTGTATAGCATTTAACTAAAAATAAAGGTAAATTATTTTTTGTTCAAAGCTGTTGAAATCCATTCATTTAACAGTCGTGATTGTTATTTGTACTGTTTTCTGTACTTATTTTAATGTAAAATAGTCAATGGCTAATAGGTATTCATTGTAATTACATTATAGCTAGTGTTAGCTTGTTTAAATTTGTATCAAGCCTTTAAGCTAAAGTAATTGTTATATATTGATTTCTATTCAAAACAGTTTCAATTTATTATGGAAAATGATTCCGAAAAATATACAAATATTGAAATCATAATAATATTTTTAAGATGATTACATTTATAGTAGGTGAACTTAATTATTATCAAATAAATAATATTATGGTGTACGTAAACAATAAAATAAATACATATTGTAATGATTAGATATTATAAACTTGAGTTCAATGGTAGACCATATTAAAATGAAATAAAAAAATTAAATTATGTAGGTAATTCCTTACAATAAGGCCACCTGTATAAATATTGTCAATTGATACAAATATTGAACTTTGAAAATTAAAACACTTTCACGGTTTGTGAGAAGGTAGAGGTTGCATTATTTTACTTGAGTTCCTATTAAATCATTGCAAGAAGATAATATAATAAATTAATGTTGAGACAGCAACAAATAATTCCCTAGTAAGTTAAAAATACAATGAAGAAAGAGTCCATTGACCAATTGCTTGCTGATAATTGATGATTTAGTAAAGTACGTGACGTAAAAATAATTGAATACATTCACTACACGGACTTCTAAATTAGATCTACTAATTTTAAGTACCTGCCTTTTCTAGCTAATGATTAACAACCAGAAAGTGAAAATTGTTTGGTTGTTAAATCATAAAAGCTATTTTTTTAAAGTGTAAATCATTGTAGCTGATCTATACAAATTTAAGCTTGGCCTTGCAATCCAAATTCAATTGTGTTATATTATTTTTATGTCACAGCAACATTTAACATACTATAGCATTTAAATACCAATATCAATCGTAACAAGTCATAATTTAGTATATTCCAATTGCTGACATCAATGTTATCTGGAAATCATAGTTGATATTATATTTTCTAAATGAAATTATAATAATTTTCTAGTATCATTCGTGTAACTCGTAATAAATATACGACAAGACCCCAATATAATCTCACATTTTTTTTAAAAATTAAAATTAAACTCACTACAAAAAACATTGAAATTTAAGTACATAGTAGGAGGCAAAATATATTTATCCCTCGTCGATAAGTTCGTTAATTTAAGGATTGTATCATAGCTCATTTTATTATAGTGTATAATCAACTGATGAATTTCAGATTGATTCAGAACTCAATTATAATAAACATTAATTTACCGGTTTGCGTTCTCGGAAAAATGACTCTTTTATGATAAATATTATTAGAACAATAAACGAAACTACATTATGGGCATATATATCAATAAAATTACTCGTATTTATGAAATATATTTTCGTGCGGTGGCAATATAATGTGGGTGGCTATCTATTTGTTATTTCTATTTTATTTTTTTTATGTCCATTAAGGTCGTAATAGGTATTATTTGCTATTAAATACTGGACGTAGTTGGTCTGTGATTACTCTACTGGTTATGACGAAGGCATTCAATGTGCGTTGACCTCTCTTGGAGTGAGGTATGGTGGTGAATCGTCCTTATGATGAAAATGTCGTATGGTACGTCGCGCGCAGTAGAACGCGAAAGTATCAAAATAAGAGAACTTTGTTGTTACAAAGACATAATATGATGTACACAATTTTATTATTTTATTTTTTATTATTATCATTAATATTACAAGCAGCAATGGGGATAAGCTGCTTTCCGTCGAACGAATAAAATATTTTTTATAATATTATAGTCGAATCGGGCACTATGTAGGCAATATATAAGACGACATACATATATAGTACAATGTCATTAACATTAAACTACAATAATATTATAGACATATTATGATAGTGACAGTATGCCTATACAAGTACCTAAGATATTTCTATAAACTTTCCAGTGTTATCTAGTATATCTAATACCATACGTATAATAAAGACTTATAATAATACAGGGCAACAATACATATGTTTTGGTACATAACAATATTTTTAAATAAGCAGAATTTTACTGACATGATTGAGATTTTGTCGAAAATTCAGATTATAGTGAATGACTATTATTTTCCATGATTGCATTTATAAATTTGTTGATACTGCGGTCAAAGGGTTTGATTCTGGTTACAACTTACAATTAGTATAGTGCAAGTGGCATATAGGATACATAAAAAATAGATTTGGTTTCTGATTGAATATTATATAGCACGACGGAGCGAGAGTGTGATATGAAAGAGAACGAAAGTGATAGAGTGAGAAAAAAAGACAGGGGAAAGTAGATGAATAATGATTTTAGTATTTAGTTCGATAAAACGTTTGCACAATGTTTTGTGTAGGTACACGAAACATAATATAATACCTAATACGAATTTGTTGGCTGCATCAATTACCTACTAATTTAATTACTATTATACGCAGACATTGGACATTGAACATAATATATTTTTATGTTGTATTACCTAATGAATTCATGCAGAAAAATATGTATAAATTTGGACACATTTTATGTTTCATTAAATATAATTCATGCAGAAAATATGCTCCTAACTATAAATTATTATAATACATTTATTAAGCTAAGCGCATTTCATGTCATTACACAATATTTATTCTCATATGTATTATATATATATTATATCATAGAAATAGTTATTAGAAAGAGCATTACAATAATTTCCGTCGAATTGATGTCAAATCTGACATCCATATCCATATGCAATATTACCATGTTAATATGGCTATCGTGCGATATACTGGTTATTATTATAAATAAAACTATAGAAAATTGACTTCATATTGTTTGTGTATATACAGACATCATATTATAACATGTATTATGATAGAAAACCATAATAACGGTTAATGTAACTCACGGTTTCACAAATGGGCAAATAACAGTTATTAAATATTAAGTTGTCCCATCAAGACGAGTATACAACCAAATATTAATGTTAATGTACACTTATTTCAAATTTAAAAACGGAATTTCCATTTTGGTAGGTAGGTAGGTATATTTTTTTAATGGTATCTAAAATATGTATGCAACAGGAAAACGGGAAGAGTGTTTAAAAGAAGCGTTTTTATACTATAAACGTCTTCGGCCGAATAGCTAAACTTGTGAGTTGTGGCTACTATTATAAAAGTGTTTATAAGGCTTTTAGTGTTAAATAAGTAAATTATTTAATGCTCTAAAACTGATTTTCTGAGAAACTTCTGAAAAAGCAGTGAGCACATTAAACATTTATAATAAAAGGTAATTACTGTTCTGGCGTCGTGATGAGTGAAACATTTTAAAAACAAACCAGCTACACTTACCGAGCTGTTTTTTAAATGTAAAGACAAAAACCTACAAAACGGGCTGTCTATTAAAATCAATAAATAAAAAATACTTTATCTCTAACGATTTGGCCGTAAACATAATATAGACAGATAGGTAACCGTAAATATATGGATGAGAAAATGAATATTATTATGTTTTGATAGGGTCATAGGTTATTAGTCACTTATTGCTTATATTAAGTACATTATTATTATTCATATCGTTAATTATTACGAAACAAAAGACTTGTAATCGAAATTTACATATTACATAGGAATATCGTTTAATACGTATATACAAATAAGATTTTTGTAATGAAATAAAACCGTTGACAAAATGTAATGGTTGACGAATTTTAAAAATCTGAAATCTAGCTTGATTGTAAAGTTCTTTTCTCGCATTTATTTGTTTTTTTTTTGAAAACCACAAATTACACCGAAGGATAAAAAAAAACAGACAAGCTTTTTTCGCATTTAACGCATTCGCAGCCACGCCCACTTGCAGTAGGTGTATAAAAAAATAATTTAATACATTTCGATATTATATACAGTTGTACGTATACGTACAGACCACCGATCGAATATTTCGCTTTGTAATAAATGATTGTATTACTTGTAAGTCATCGCCGTCATAAATATCTAATACACAAGGTGATCCTTTTAAATGTCTACACTCATTATTTAGAAAAGTTTTAGTTTTTTTTTGAAAATATTTTTCTTGTATGACTTGATTTCATCGCAAAACAACGATTTTTTTTTTTATGACGTTTAGGTACACCTTTTTAATTTCATATTCCTAATTTTCGGAGTAGATGCATTATCATACTTATTTCCTATTCTTACATACAAATTAAAATTTACACGAGTGCAGTTAATTAGTTATATAAGTGCCACACAACTTCAATCATCTAAACTCTAAATACCAACCACTTATAACTATTGAAATACAAGTTCGAAATTCCCTATTTTTATATAACGCGTAATACTCTAAAAAGTATCCTGCTTCAGAATATAAAATGTACAGTAGGTTCACACTTTGTGCCTTTAAAAAAGTAAAAAAATAAAAAAGATGCCAATACAAATTGCAAATAATTTTAACTATTTTTAATTTTTAAATAATGTTTCGCAAGCACGTCAAATTAATATTATGTTTAACAAGTATTTTAAAATTAGTAGAGACTTTCTGAAATAATGATGATTACCTATAGACACTTAAATGGATCACCTTGTATATTATACAACATAATATACGAGAGGCCGATAACTAAACAGCCTACAATTTTTCACCGTCTCTCACGGCCGTTTACGAGACGTTCGAAAAAAAATTGTTGTGAACATACGTCATGTGCACTCTACCGGTTAACCAAGCAGCTATGGTGGCGTCCGACGCTTTTCCTTTAGTATGTGCTTGTACGGGATTTAAATTTTTTCTCAAATGTTTGATTATGTTAAAAATGTTTCTATTAAGTGGCAGCATATATTATCCAAAGGTAGTACCCATAGACGTTCTAAAATAATGCATACGGTTGACCTAGTGCCTAACGCCATGGCGTAAATGGAAATAATTTTTCGGGGTAAGCTATAACAATTGACAGGTAAAAAATGATACTTTATAGGTATAGCACTTAGTGGCTGCTCAAACAATTCAAGAGTTAATAATTTTAAATCAAAATTGGTCAGAAAAAATATACTGATAATTTATCATATAATAATCGATAACCATAGATAAATTGTAAATTGTATCATATAATAATATTGCGTTTATAAAACCATAGTAAAATATCATAATGTAGTAATGATTGAGTACAAATTCATATTTGCTTAACCTAAACTAAACATAAGTTAAACTAACCAATTAAAAGTACCTACATTTCTTTTATGATGGCTTTTTTCTATCATCCAAGATACCGTGGTTACTGAAAAACCATTATTATTATTCAATACACAATATTCATATAATCTGTGAAGAATGAAAATAGAAAATAATTATTGTCAACGTGGGATATAAAATCTTAAATATGTCGTTCATTATTAACAGATTTTTGTATGATTTGAGTTGACTGTAATTACGAGGGGGGTCTGCAGCTCCCTATAACTCCCTCCCATATGTACACCACTGCTTTGACAGTTAGCTTACAAAGTTACTGGTGGCATAATGTCAATACAATAGGTGTGAGTGATATGGTTTGATATGAGTGTATAATTTGATATGTACCTACTCCACTTTGTGTAAAAAAAATAATTGATTTAAAGGAGCGTCGTTATGCAAGCAACGCGCTTAAAAGCATGCAGATAATATTATGTATTGCAGTATACAATGGTACATTATTATTTTACATATTATACACTTATAATACATGCAATATAATGTATAACAGCACCACCGCTGAAACAGTGAGAGTGGACGACGACGACGACGACTGCAGCACTAACGTGTTCACGTACGGTAAATTTGTCGGTCTCGCGCGAGCGTAATAATTTATGTGGCACACATAAATCCAATTCGCGTTAGAGCAGGAGTTGACCGGCGACGGCTGCTACATAGTAATAATATCAATAATAATAATAACAGGCGTAAAAGGAACGCGCGAAAACTAGAATCGCGCCTACAATATTATACATACATGATACATACGTATAATACTGTATTATATATCGGTGTAATATTATATATTATATATACGCGTACAACGTCATTATAGCTATATAACAAACTCCCTACCACACTAGATCAGTATTTTTTATTTTATCCTGTTTCGCCATCTTCTTGTCCTATTATAACTGACCGCGATATTATTGTTTTCTGTCACTCTCCCTCTCTCTCTCTCTCTCTCTCTCACACACACACACACAAACTCATACTCACTCTTTCTTTGGCTCTCTCTCTCACTTTGTGTGTGTGTCTCTCTCTCTGCCACCCCCTCTCTATATCTGTATCTCTGAATTTTTGTTTCTGCTGGCTCACGACAATAATATAACATGTTATAATAATATTCTGTTGTTTATTATATATAGGTGAGCATGTCATATACTTCATATAATATTAGGTAAATACTACGGGCGTTTATAGATTTGAATTGTTTGAAATTTTCAAAAATGTACGTAGTTTCGTTTAAGAGGTCCGGAATCGATCAAAATTTCCACAGTTCTAGCCGCGGTTTGAAAATCATATTTTATATAATTTTTGTTGCCATCTTAGTTATAATAATTTTCTACTTATAAGCTGCCCGTTACATGTTTAAGGGCCGGTTGATGCGTGGGTTGGCGTGGTGTATTATATTAAAAGACTTCAAAGAAAAATCTCTCAGGTTTGTACAATTGTTGGATTACGATCACTATTTTTTTTTTTATCTGATGGAGGATTATTTTCATAAGCTTGTACTGAACTCCGATTTTAAGTTGATTTCGAAATTACAAAAATAAATTAAAAAAATTCCTAAACAATTTTAATTGTTTTTTTTTAGAGTTTGAGATTAAAATATAAATATTGAAAAACACAATTCAATGAGAGCTGTAGCATATTTTCCTCTATTCATTAAAAAATTTAATTAAATTCCATGATTCTACAAAACAGGATTATTATTCTTCTTGTAGAGTGTATTTTTGTGCGTAGGTATATGAAAATAAGAGCCCTTTGATTATGATAAATGATAATGAAATAAGTTGAGTCTTCTTATTATTATTTTTTCTCTTACAATATTATTATAATTACTCGTGTGATTACAGATTTGTCCTAACCAGCGGTAGATTTTCAAATAGCCATGTGATATACAAAATTGATTATTCGTTTCATGTGGGTATATACTATAAAAGTTTGTATTTTGGTTCACGTTGATAGGGATTCCCTACTGTAAAAGCAATTAATGTTTTCCAAAAAATGTTTCATAACATTGTATTTTTTTGTTCATTTAACCAATTTAGAATACAAACGTGTTTTGAAGTTCTGATAAAAAGTTTTTTTCTATGAAAGCCGTTAGCTGATATACCTACCTACCTAATAAAATCATAATGGTTTAAAAATGCGAAACATAAAAATTATTCTTAAAGTCCAAAAAGTAGTTAAGTAATTTTTCCCGTAGGTTACATACATAATATTTAATATAATACTTCATATTTTTATACTTCATATTATGATCACATTTATTTTACAGTAAAAGTATTGCGTACCTATCCGTTTTTACGCGCACGATGTAGTTTTTTTCGGGGTTTATGAGTGGCCCGCTCGTAAAAACAGTCGTTGTAAGTTTTTTAACGGCCCAAAAGCCACCAACGGTCACCGGATGTTCATATTATTGATAAAACCTTAAGTTGAAGTCGGTCAAAAAAATGGAAATTAGTCTAGTCTTGTATAGTTTATAGTTGTCACTTGTCATAGAGATTTGCACTTGAATTCGGGCTTCAGGTGTCGGGAGCTGGATCCTGGATGTATTTTTGTATTTAAATGACAGAATAACGGATTTAAACATACGTTTGGGTGTTAATAGCCATTATTCTAAGGGTTAATACGGGTGTTTATAAGTGACAAGTGTCTAGTAGTTCAGAAAAAACATAAAAATATATATAGTAAAATGGTGATTAGATGACTCACTTAAAGATATATTGTACGAAAGAAATTGCTCGGACATTATCAAAATTATCTAACTTCACAAAATGTTTAACATGTTGTTTAATAATCAATAACTTTATTTTCAAACAAATATTTACTAAATTTAACCTATATTCACATTCAATTTGTAAAATACAAAAAAAAAATTAGGTTATGTCCAACCTCAATGTTTTATTCGGGTTATGGTTAATATATTAATGTAATATAATACAGTGTTTTGGAAAGATTATGAATTAGGATTATGAGTTTCAGGTGTTTGGTTTTCGATAGTTTTAGGGGAGTTTTATAGATTAAGGTTTATTCTGGTTTTTACCCTATCGTGTACATAAGTAGTCCGCGGAAAACCCAAGTTATTTTTATTTTTGCTACTCGATCACTAGCGATGCATGCAATAGTTCACATATTTCAGAGGTTGATACAATTTTGAGGTGTGAAAAGTGTTTATTGAAAACTATTGGGAACAATGACACCAACTGTCATAAGAATTATTATTATGACCTCGAATGGCGTCAATATAGTAATGATTAATAAATTGTTATTACCATAATCGTTTATAATATAGAACTTTCTCGGATATGAATCGCAAATACTTCGATACATTAATTAAACCGAAACAAATTTTAACATTAAAATAAAAATGTACAACATGCGTTGTAAGAGCTCTTCAAGTAATAATGATGCATTTTAAGTATTATAATATCAATAAAGTCGGTAGGTATAATTAAACGCATATAGGTACGCGTGTTATCGAATACCGTGAAATAGTGTACCACAGGCGGATTTGCTTTTATAGCGTCCGCTATTCGCAACTATACCTATCTATATATAGTTAGGTATATGCTAAAAGGGAATATTTAATTTCGCCCGAAAACTATATGGCAAAAATTTATATCCAAAGCGAGAAAAATGATTTTCGTATATTTTATTATTAATGCCTATAACAGTACGCTTTTGTTTAAAATGTTTATAATCATAATAAATTATTGTATAAACCTATGCACTATAATATACACGATTATATTATTACATATTGTATTAAATAAACGAGCACGGTTAATTGAATATTTTTTTAATAAAAGCGTTCCGCGAATAAAAATATTCATACCCTTATTATAGATTTCTGACTTTTCACTATTATCGACAGTTTAGTTGGTCGATGTGGTGGCATACTGTATAATACATATTATTATCATTATCATTTTTGCATAACTTCTAAAAACCCTCGGTGATTCACCAAGTTAGGTAAGATCACTCTGCACCATACCAAGTTTCCGGTTTCTAAACGTATTTTAATATAATGCAATAAATTATAATTAGATATAGTTATAGTTACAATTTAAATAGACTTCAGTAGTAGGTACCTAACTTTTTATTTTAGTAGTTACATATTTTTTGATATTGGCTAGTATGAATATCTATATTAAATACTCGTATTTTGATATTTTTTAATACTGGTTAGTATGGATTTACTTTAAAAAGAATCATTGTAAAATCTAAAAATAGTAATCTTTATCTTATTATGAACGGTAACTGTATATAAACGAAAAATAAATACCTATTTTAATACAAACAATCGTAACTAAATGTACAGTACCTAACTATAAGGGCAGTAAATAAATATCTTGATATCAACAATCGTAACTATGTACTGGTAACTAACAAGTGATTTACGGATAGACGAGACCAATAGAGACAACGAAAGTATACCTACTTAATATGTTTGGAAACACAAAACGTAGGTATAGCTCTAATAATTTACATATTTGAATAACCATATTTAATACGATATTTAATTTTTTCAAAATATCAAAAGTATTATATATATATAATGTAATATATATATATTATGTTTAAATATTTTGGTCAATTATTTTTAAAATATCTGATCCAGCACCTCCCATAAAATAGGTATCTACATAACGTACAATATAATGTATAGTTACGTTTCAATGCCCATGGGCAATAACTACAGCCTATAGGTGGCCTGTGAATCCAGATCTATCTATAAGACAACTGCACCTAGCTATGTATGAAGTACAATAATAATAATAATGATAATAAATAATAATAATATATGATATCATTTTACCGGCTGATGAGCTAATACGTATGCAACAACAGCGGATGATTATAACATTATTAAACATTTAAATCTTATAGATATGAAGATATTGCAATTTCCAAATGTAATGTTCAGGTGAACTCACGCAGGCCATGCCCGAAAACGATTTTTAACAATACTAATAAATTATTAGTAATAATATATTAATGTTGAAATCGAAAAACAAGTTTTACCGATTTTTTTGTTTTTACCTAGGACCGATTCCTTTATTTTATCATTTTTTTGTTGATTATTATTGTTGGACGACTACCACCACTCCGCAATATATGATATCCAACGTTTGCTAACGAAATTTGATTATCCTTCAAAAGATGTTTGATCCTTTCGGATGAGTCCAAACATTTTCAACTCGATTGATATATTTGGGTAGAAAGGTTCCTTTTTATTTAAAATTAATGTTGAATACGATCAAATCGTCGAATGCTATGAAACGTGTGATAATGACGTTGTGGTAAAAATCATTTTCTACATAGGAAATCAATTAACGATATACTTACTTGGAGATGGTTGATTTCGGAAATAATTTTTGAGATATTTCTAAGAGAAAATTTCTAAAATGTATGTAATTTTTCAATTCAAATACTACCTAATCTTTTTTATTGGTACCTATTTTAAATGACTTAAACAATTTTAAATTAAATTTAGAAATATATTTCATTAGTTTGGCTTTATTCTTTATTATAAATAATGTGTATGAACTCAAACTCATTACCTACCAATATATATACTTAATTTTTTTAAATAAACATTATTCTTTATCAATCATAATACACTAACATAATATCTAATCATAAACAATTATAAAGATATTGTTGTTATGAAATTACTTTTGGACATTTTCTTTAGCCCGAAATATTTTGCTAACAATATATGACACATTTTTACAATATTCATTAGCTGTACAATATAATATGAATTTCAATAACAGTATCATAGTCAATAAAATTGTATAATTAGAGCATTGGACCTATTAAAGTAGGTATTAGGTAGGTATATTATATTAATCAATAGATTAAATTCCATTATATTTAAATATTTGAATAGGTAATAATTGTTCATTATGCGAATGACATTTGATTTTATTCATACGTTGTAGTATATTATATTGTTATATTATTATTTTGTTCATATATTGTATTATTTGATGATAGATGAAACCTTAAAATATATGGAAACATTCAATTTTTTATATGTAACGCTGGTGGTAGCAATAAATAGCAAGTTTTTTTCAAAAAATAAATAAAAAATGTTCAGCATCGATTTGTACTATAGTAAGACTGAAATAGTGTAAACTGGAATTTTACAATAGGAGGGTATTTACTATTTAGTAAACAAAAATATTATGTTTATTTAACCGGCTTTCAGGCTCGTAGTTGTTGATTTTAAGGCCAACGAAAGAAAAGTAAATACCTAAGATATTTTCTCTTTATACTACACGGGAAATCTTGAAAAACATCAGTTGAGACTAAACATATAATAATAATATTAAGTTATTACAACGTGTTTTTAAAATCTCGTGACTTCTCGGCGTGTACAGCCGCAGTAAGAATTTAACGCACACTGAACAAATAAATTATCATGTATAAGAACGCCTACAATTTCATACACCAAATACCAACGTACCGATTTTTAAGTTCGCTATATTTGTTAGAATATCAAAACCATAATAAAATAACACTATGAATTAGTATTATTAACAAAAAATAAACCATTGCATCGCAACCGCTGTAAACGATTTTAAATTCTAAACGAACCGTTTTAAAATTAAATCACGATTACATAAATTATGAAATATTAAACATTAAATAATGTTTTTTAAATTTATTACATTTAATAACTTGGCCCATTAAAAAAAAAAAAATAGGTAATTAGTGTAGCAGTTCAACTTGGCTGCAAATAGAATACGTTTTGCCCATTATGTAATGAAATAATAATAATAATAATAACCTTGACAAATTCTCGTATTTCAAAAACTTTTAGCCTTTGTATATCGTCGTTTAAATATCGTATTTAAACTTTTTTGAACTCTGTTAAATTATCTTAGACCAATTCCCATATTTTATTTACCTTCTAGTTTAACACTTTTACATAATATTATAAAAAGATTTTTTATTATAAATACATAAATTATTGTTATAATCAACAATTTAATGCTTAACACGTTGACTGTCACAATTAAGCCTATCGGCAAACTAACTTGGAGATTATGTTAAAGTGTAGCCATTTACCTATTGGTGACACAAACTGAATTATTATTCAGGGACGCTTAAGTTCAAACTTCTCATTTTATTCAATAAATCAAAATATTCTTTTATGGCTGAATTTGAAATAAAACTAAATGAATTCTCTAATTTTAAATGCATTTTGAGTTCACTTTATGAGTATATTCACCTCTACATAATTATAAATAAAAATGTATTGAATTTAATGCAAATCTCTTATGTTTATAGGTAATAATACTTCGAATTTCCCAAATATGAAAATTATTATTAAAACTGGCTTAAATACTAAAAAGTATTTCATTACACAAACACACCAAATTAATCAGTAAAATATTAAAATAATTGTTTATGAATTATGACTCAATAGATTTGGCTAATATTAATTTTTATTTAAATTATTTACTTTTTTTTTTATTTATTGAACAAAATATAATATTTACAATCTGTATTTACAAGTTATACAATAAGTAAATGTGATGGGAATTGATTTACAGGAGAAGAAGTTGCCCATTGGCGACACCCCGTGTAAAAATTATTTACTTATAATTAAATATTTTAAATAATATGTATTGTATAATAATTGAAAAAGACTGAACATTAAATATTCAAAAAGTATCTACTGAACATGTATTTAGGTACGTTTATTAATTAATACTTAGCACACCGTCCAGCGACCTATAGAATATCTGTTATCTCATGTGAAAATTAATAATTTTGTCAGGTTGGACTTTAGTTTCTGAGTATAATCGAAATCGCGATAGCTGCTACTATTTCCACGAGATCGCGCTATGTATTTCGATGGTTTATAATAATAATTTTTAAAAAAAGTCCACAGTGCCCGAACTGTTATAGGATAGGCATTAAATATAGCACGAATGTTGTACTTATTATCAAAAAAGTTATTCTATGGCGTTTAAAAGGTTCAGAAAAAATATATATTTCAGAATACATCGAACGATTTAATTTTTGTGCCTTTTCAATCGATAAAATGGTCACTGAAAATTTTCGGAAGGATTTAAAATAATATACAGGTATTCATCCGTATGCCTACCTTAAAATATGATAATATTTTATTAAATTGTAATTTTTTTTCGCGTGCATTCATGTGAAAGCGGTACTTTTTATTTTCATAAAATTCGTATCAGACAATCTACACTCAACAACTAATCACAGAGTAATAATCACACAAGAATTATTATAATAAGGTTAATCTAGCAAAAATATTACAAGAATTTCCATATTATGCTTATTATTTTAATGCTGTTTGATTTTATCAAATGAAAGATTCGTGTCTTATGCATGTTAATTTAAAGTCACGTAGAACAGATCGCAGTTATTATTTTTAAAAATTGTTTATTAATCAAACTAAAAGATTTATATCTGAAGTACATAGGCACATAGGTCTTTATTTCCAAAAAAACTATTTTGTCATTTTAGTTTGATTGCATGGACATAGTTAAAAGAACTTACGAGAACTTTATTCAAAAGACTAATTTATTGTTTGAACTAAAAAGACTTTCAACTTAAATGATTAATTGTTAGAACACTATTAAAATGATTTTTATTCGAAAATTGATAATCATAACAAAAACACTTATTTGGAGGCATCTATTGATATGAAGAATAATATGTGTTATCTGTTATCGACTGTAAGTGTTTTACTTTAAAGGCTTTACAACTAGTACTAAACCAACTTAAAAAATCGTCAAATAATGAAATAAGATGTAAATTTGGATATTTTTACAAGAATTTTAGTTCTAAGAGAATACGTCATATTTTTATTACTAAAACCTAAAAACTGTCAGAAATAATAAATATTTCACATTTAATAAATCACTTAGTATATTATGTTACAAAATTAAATCTACACATGTTACTAGGATATTTTACGAAAATACGCCTACATTTTGTTATTCGTATAGCATGTCAGTTGTCGTACTCAAAAACAAATTGTTTGAACAATTATTATTTAGTTTATTCTTAAATGAAAGTTGTAATCAACTAATAGCTACCTATATAATATTCAAATATACATTATGAATTCCAAAATAGCAGTTACTCACATACCTACATTGTCTAAATCGAGGGGATAATCGCTAAATTAATACAGTCCATTTTGAAATTAATTTGAATAATAATAATATATCAAAATTAGTTGTATGTTATATGTTTATATAGACGCAGCGGTTCCCAAACTTTTTCCCATCGTGGCACATTATTATTAGTTTTTACAAGTCACGGCACACTTAGGATAAATATTATATACTTATCGAATTATAGGTATATAATAGTGTCGGGTATTATTATCGTTATTATTATCGTTTTATATAATATATATCACAGAACTAGAATTGAACTATTATGCAAACAACATCAAACACACGTTTCATACTAAAATTTATAATTATATCTTTTTATTTGTAAATTTAAAGTTAATTTTTGTATTAATTATTTTTATTTGTATTATATATTTTAATATTTTGAAAAAAATCATTTTATGTTTTTTTATAAAAAAAGTTCAAGTTGTCACGGCACACTTTTCAAATTTCACGGTACACCCTTTGGGAAACACTGATATAGAGCATATTATTATGTTCTGAGGTAGAATTAATACTGACGTCTCAGTACTGATGTTGTTGTGATGAATTGTTAAATTTCTATAAATTAAAAAAAATAGTTTCTCAAATAATGAATATTCGTATTCTAAAATGTGGTTGGTTATAAACCGTTATATTAACTGTACTTTTGTAATATAGTAAACGTATTAACTATTTTATGTATTTAATATTAATGTTATTCAAATGTTGATAATATGATTTGTGCATGTATTAAAAATATGTCTGGATCGAACATCTTTTGAAAATTGCTTAAAAGAATAAAAACGGAATTTACTAGTGTTTTATGATGTCTTATACTTAAATTTAAAATCACGATTAAACTAAATAATTGTGCTTGGAGTTAAGAGACAAACTAATGAAAACATTGGTTCGTATAGACTGTGCACTATAGTTTAATATCATACTCGACCATCTATATTTGCGTACTTAATTGACGAAGTCGTAACAACACATATTATTGAAGTGCTCGCGTTAACTTTGTATAATAAATTGACTATCTATCCGTGTAATCGTATATTAGTCATTTTATCAGTAGAGTTGGATCGTACATTCCTTATTGGATAGCTTTTAAATTTGAAACTGTAAAATTACATTGTTATTTTATGACTGTTTATGTAATACCTGTAGTATATATATAAGTATGATTTATTTTATTGGTCGTGTAATAAATTTGTGAATGATGAAATTGTAGTAAGACTGTTGGTCGTGTATACTTTTTTTTATATATTTACTCGGAAAAACAGACAACTCATAAGTACCTATATACACTCATGTACACACACACACACACACCCCTATTTAATGTATTATAATACGTATCGTAATACGCCGCAACCCCATTATTTCAATTACCTACATACTAACGACTATACGAATACAAATTATATGTACATATAAAATGTATATGAACCTATATATTATAAGTCAAAGCTATATAATATTATATGTTATCGTTAATGTATGAAATGGTGTAATTACATGAAATATCTAAGTACTATCTTTAATAATATAATGTACACAAACCGAATAAATTGGACGACGAAGTTGGTCATTAACGACTTAAAAAGTACATTTTATTTCAATTAGGTAGTTACGTTTGGATTACCGATTCAACTACTAACTCAAATGAATTGTTTTTTGAATTAACGTGAAATCAGTTAGGTACTCTATAGTTTATTTCGCCTTCAATTTTATTTTATTATTGCAATCGATTTCGTTTTCGCGTCAAACAATATTTCGGGTATGTTTTTTACGAATTCAAAAAACTCTAATGAAGTAGGTATGTACTATATATAAATACTGTATAAACACTAATTTTAAACAACAACAAAAGTAGGCTAGTGTTAAAGAGAAAAAAAATATAAACTTTTGTTAAATCTAATAAAAAGTTTAAATAAATTGTACATTCACTTTTAACTTTTCCACACTAATCCTCATCTTTAACTCCATTCTGAGTTACACAATTCATTAACTTGCCTAGCTTTGACATACATCATATAATTTATAATTTAACGGGATATTTTAGTTAGTCGTAATTATAGTTCTTTGTAATTGTTTAGTTTTATTGAGTACCTATATCAAAAGTATAGTTTGGATAAACGAGATTTCTGTACCGTGTGAACTAGTTGGTGTCGTTTTCGTTATCGATAACAGGTATGACGATTAAATTAATAATTGAATTTAATAATCAATAATAACAACAGTGTTACACACAGGCAGATAGTTGTACCCAACAGTCAACACTAACCCGCGTATAATAGACGACACTATAGTATTGATTTAATTTGACTCAAAATACTGTAACTAAAGTTGTTCGCTAAATTAGAAATTAATGGTTTTCGTACTTCTACAGTAACATAATTCATATACATTAAGTAAACTTTGAACATAACAATATTACACGTTTTAGTTACGATCGAAATATTATCGATATGTTTTTATTATTTTCGCAACTAAAAATAGTGTAGTATTTGGTCAAGTGCTTGTGCCCTCGTGTCTAATCAAATACATAAATATATACAAGCTGACACCCAAGTGTCATGTGTATGATATATGGTCTAGATCTGAGGTGAGGATGTGGGACCCACCAAGCAAATGTTTTTACATTATTTTAATTTTTATTCGTATTTTAAAAATCATGCCTGTTAGGTACCTAAGTCGAATTTAATTTTTAGTACCGTGTTTAAACCGAAAAGATGAGCAATAACCTTAGACATTATGACTATAGTGTCTAGTATTGACAAGATAAGAATAACCCCGAGACCTATAATTATACTGTGGAACCTCGAAAACCCAAACGTCTATATTATAAGCTCGGCTATATAAGCCGAGTTTTCGATAACGAGAGTATAAGAACATAATATGCTCATACAATTTTTTCTATTACTCAAATTTATAATACTTAACCAGAATTCATTTTTATATTCGATCAATTTGAGTTATTGAGAGGTTCCATTAGTAACGATATGTGAGAATGCAGTGGTGGAGCCAGGATCTCTAAAAGGGAAGAGCTGATTAAAAAACATTATTAAAATTAAATTTGTGTTGTTTGCACTTGGAATAACTTTTAATAACAATTACCAAATATATAATATTAAATACATCCTACTGAAATAGGCAAAATGTTTACCAACTTTTTATTTATATTAGTTTAATACAAACACCTTAGGTATATTATCTTAAAGAGGTACCTACTAATAATATTATATGTTATTACTGTGTGAGAGTTTGCAATCTAAGACTTTTAATCTTTTAGGAGATTTTTTTATAAAAGCGGTCAACATTTCTTTTTTTATAGTCATATTTGGCAAAAATGCATCATCTCCCCCCCCCCCCAACGTCTACATTGCTGTGGCTGAAATTTAAATAAACAGGTATAATATGTATATACCTACATATTTTCTGCTTATTCAGATGTTATAAAAAGGGTGAACAAATATTAATAATTTTCAACCGTTATTGCATGGATCTCAAACATATAAATAACTCCTAGACAAACGACCTTTTTACCACACTGAGCTGATAAGCCGAAAATAAAAGTCAAATACTTCATCCCCTAAATTATGATACATGGGCGTTTAAACTGCTATATATTACGGATATTATATATTATACATTATACCTACATAGGTTCGTGAAAGACAATTTCATTCGACAGAACAGCAGACGATGCCATACAGTAATGTATAATATATTAATATATATTGTTGAATTCTGACACAACCAACGATTAATTGTTCTAAGGTTTCGTTCTTTTTGTTTAAATATATTTGGTGTTAATTCAATCACTTTGGGACTGGAAGAAATAATTTTTCAAAATGTATTGTTAACGATGTGATTGCCGTTCAAACCGAACCGTAAATCATGCGACAGTTGTACCAGGCTATTGATTTGTGTATATAATATGAAATACTTTAAAAAATAATTATAATAATATGACGAATTTAAAATAACCCTTTGTGTAACACGACAAACTAAACATTTTTATTTTTCAAACTCAAAAAATTCCAATATTAAGTCAGTTTGTAGGCCTGATTTTTCACCAACACTACCTATACAGTATACAGTATGTCCATATTAATAGTGTTTAATCATGTTTGTCATCGTACATATCTGCAGCCTGCGGCACGCTTATTATAATTATAAATATATTCTTATACTCCGTCTCGGCGCCTCCTATATAAACTTTAAGACTTCGTAGCTATTTGAATATTTATAATACTACGGTAATTATTGTTTTTTTTTTTAAACATTTACATAAATTAGCTCTAATTGGCCATCTCAGGGTTTTTTTAAAAAAAAAACACGAAAACAACTATGTAAGATTTTATTCACTTTGAGTTTAGGTAAACAAAAAAACAAACGATGAATTATTATTATAGATATACGTAGTATATTTAGTTTATTTTATATTAAACGATTACTTGGTTTCACTGAAAGGAAATTGTGTGAAAGCCCAGACAGTTATCTGGGTTTATAAAACATACAAATACAAATAATATTTTAAAAACACAAATATTAATAAATGACAACAGAGATTCTCAAAAACATTCGGGTTACAGGTACCATGATGGTGTATATTTTTAGTTTTAAGCTTTAGTTGCAGGGGATTTATATTATCGAAGACACTGTGAAATGTATTTTTTGAGCAAATGTTACAATATCAAACGATAATGACTGGATATCTGGTAAATTCTTGGTTAATGTTTAAAAAAATCATATTTCCAAAAAAAAAAAAGAAAATATCCAAACATATTTTATCAGCAGAGAACTGCATGCAGCTGCATATGCACACGGGTAAGACACCCCGGTTATGATGACCTAATACCTAAGTATATATATTATGTGGTACATAACGGCAATATAATATTATATAATTCACAAAAGTGCTAGAATATAGATTTTACGAATTTATCTGCTTTGCCTATCGGCGTATATTTATACACAGTGGCGGCGTATCGTCGTCTCGGAACGTTAAACATCAAACATGGCCTACAGGTCCTTTGATATCTATATTTTACCGTTGGTACAATCAATATGTATAATAGTATTTTAATATGCAGTCACTTCTGCGCATGAGTTGTAGCGGCAGTGTAACCCCCGTCGAATCTGATTCGTTCAGGAATTTAATACAATATATAATATTCTCGTACGACCACTTTCCGATTTTTTTTATCATTATTATTATTATTATGTTTTTTTTCGGTTTTATATCTTATCGTTTCCGAAAAAGTCTTAAATGTTTTTTTTATTTTACCCTGACAGCTATTTTTTCCGTACGGATCACCCGATAAAACTCACAACTATTATCTATGACCCGTGCCCGAATGTGCCCGAAGTACCCATCTACCTACCTATATTGGAAACGCATTTTGTAAGACCTCAGGTTAATACCTATAATACCTAACCTTACACCCGTGTATAGCTCGACAAAACTCATAATACTACGTTTACGCCACGCACATTACCCGCCCACCTGCCACCCGTCCACGCTATCGCGGTCTAAATATCATAACCACTTTGTGATTAATGGAGCCGGCAAGCTGTTTTTTTTTAAACTGTTTAAATGGAACTCGATATGGTTCCGAGAAAGCGATTTTCCACAATATAATAAATGTAAGAGTGTGTGATGTGTATTGCAGGTATTGTATATAAGTGTGCAGTAAAAAAAATTGAACTCTCTGACTACCTATATAATACTATTATAGGTAAAGAGTATGCAATTAATACAAATAATTGCATCAGTAGGTATTGTCGGCATTTTTTTAGTAAATTTTTTTTCAAACAACGGTCAACTATTAATACTAATAGGTAGGCAGGTCGTAAGTATAATGGATAATAATGGTAATAGTACCTACTTATTAATGAAATGAGTGGACGAACTATTGGAATTGATCAATAAGATAAGTCAAATTTATTAGAAATAAAGAAAAATGTTGAAACCCGTTTCGTACCAAATACCAAGGTACGAATTTTAATGTATAGTATTATATATATTGCAGTAAAAAAAAATTTATTTCAATTTGTATCATCAAATTCAAACCATTTATGTTTGTTCTGTACATTTAAATACATGATTTATCGTCGCATAGTTAAGAGTGTGTAAATTACTTGCTTTTTATCCCCACCATATAGGTTTATAATATAAAATCTTCCTAACAAATTGCATACCAAATGAAGTTTTCTGAGTAAGTTTTTAAACTCATTACTCGTTACCTATATGTCTATACTCTATACATCTCTGGGCTTGACGTTTCAATAGAATGTACATTGTACAAACACTATGCAGTTGGGTAGGGTTTAAATTGACGTACCTACCTATTTAATGATAATAATTATATTTTGTAGTATAGGTATATACGTCCAAAGCGAGAGTGGACAATTCGATTGGTTTAGAATTTCTGTCACGTCTTACAATACTTCTTAGCATAATATTATCAAGTCTGGTATTTTTGTCTTCCACTTTTACCACTCAGATTGTCTTAAAGTTTTATTTAAAATATATTGTACGAAACAAAGCCAATTGTTTAGGGTAATATCATACTTATTAATTATTACAGTACGATTTTCGTCGTATAAAATCAATCCATGTATAACACTATTAAAATACTACATTGTCTAATAAATAATAATAATAATGATAATATAATATGAGATATACCTTCTTCGTGTGGAATAAGGACTTGACTTACGATTGGAAATTCGTTGCCATTGTCGTTTACAGCATGTAACAATTATTATAATTGAGTTATTTATGTAATTAATAACGCACAGCTATATATTATACACACAGATATTAGTAGGTCGGTCAACGATCGGTAAACGGAGAGTATATACGTATAGAGACTACCGCTTTCGCAAAACAATAGGTTTGGTAAGTTGAATATTATTTGAACGCTGCTTCGTCATATATTATAATATAGTAAAGCGATAACGTCGCAGATACGAGTAAAAGGCAGGTTGGGTGCCCATACTATAATATGGGTAGTATAAACGACGACGTGCAAAACCGAAGGGTAATAAATTACACTCTGATGAATTTTTCGTGATTTTTTTTATTATTATTTACCAACCTCGCATAGGTACTATAATATTATTCACACACACACACACACACACACACACACACACACACACACACACACACACACGCGCGCGCGCGCGCGCGCATATATATGTGTTTACTGTTTTCCGTTCGATCTTCTTATCTCAACTGCACACGTTTAAAAAACTATTAATATATTATATATAGGTACCTATATATATTGGCCTGTACCCGCCGGGAGCTATCGCGCGTGAACGTTCCTGCTGCTGCTGCTGCATCTGGTGCGGTGAGAACGGTTTATATTATTATTATAATATTCGTATACTATATAAGTCACCGACAGACTGACACGATCTTATATACCGTGCGCACAATACGCATTATATTATGTATCCGGACCGAGCAGCGATTAAGATAAATAATAGGTATACGAGAAGAGAGGAAAAAACCGCGGGAGCTAACGATATAATGCGTACCTAATAATAATTTGTTTTTCGAATATATTTGAAAGGTATGAAGAAAAATTAAACAATGAAATGTTGCTGAGTGATGTGGTTGGAGTGAGGTTCTCTTTAAATAAATGAAATTTCCGCCAATTTTTGATCACATACATTTTAAAATGCACATACAAATTATGAACCTACTGAATTTATTATGGTGTAGTACTGTAGTTTAAACTATGAATTTATAATTTTTAACTATGGATGTTAGCTGAAATCACATCACCTCAGCCTGCCCCGCCAATTATTTTTCTTTGATGACGCGAAAAGCAAGCAAATACATACAAATGATATACTAAATATTATATGAAGATAATTTTCATGAAAATAGTTGTCATCTCGGTCATCTGAATAATATGCGATATTATAAGGATGTCTTGGAAGGAATTTTGTTACCATCCAGAACTTATATCGGTTCCAACTAGGAAAATATACACTATATTTGTAATAATCAGGGATAGTAAATAGTAATGCTGAGGAATAAAAGTTCATAACAATGATAATATTGCATAGTATATCAATAATATAAATCAATGAATATATTAAAAAAACATTTTACAAAATTCATTTTATTTATGAAGGAGCATTATTATAATATTATGTGAACTATGTAAATGTCTGCCTATTGATTATTTAAAAACGACATTTTATTGAATGGTACGAAATTGGTGAGGCCGCAGTTGGCATACCACTTTACCGACCACACATTCGTACCACAACCGCGAGGTCTAATGGAATCATCTGAACAATTCGGTCAATACCTTCAGGAAATATTTGAATGGAATTTAGCAAAGATGATGAAGGTACATAAAAACTAGTTAAGACGAAGCAGATTCTAAATAATTTGAATAATAATCAAATAATTTGAATAGGACAGCCGAGAATAATGCTACATGTCACACCCACACCCTTTATAATTATTATCTCTACACAGTAAGATATGTGCAATATTCTGCATATCATATTCAAAACGTGTCCCGCCACCAGCTAATTTCTAATTAGAAAATATTTATTTGAACAAAACAAAAAAAACTATGAGCAAATGTACTCATGATTTAAAAAAAAACTATATTAGTATTTAATTTCAGTCTATATACCTAGTCGAGTAAAACAAATACATTTTTATATTCAGCGAAATAGGTTATTCGAGTAAGTAATTAAAATCGGTTTTCAGAGTAATAAACTATAAAACTATATAAGTAGGATTTAATGTTTAAAAGTGAGATATACAATATTATATACAGCATATATTATATTATTATGATTAATATGAGGTCTTAAGTGTTATGTATATTTTTAAGCCCCCGCAGGTACACGATTTTTTTTTATTTTCTTAATGCAAATTAAAAATTATTATTATACCAGCATACAGTACATAAGTGGTTTTTTGTATAACAATGTAATATTTATATTGTGATATAATATAATTACAATATTGAAGACAGACTAGCTAGAAGTTATTCAGAAATGAGTTGATGGCAAATCCGGCATGTTTGCGTCTGAATTTTGAATTATTTTCAAACAAATCAATCTTATCTTTGTAATTTTTAAAGTAACTAAACAATTTTTCGGTTTCTACTGTTTGGCATAGCCGCTATGCCATTTGGGCCACTGTATACGACGGTGGTTTATGCATTTTCGATTAAATCCTATTAATGAGCTAAAAACTAACTTGTAAACAGTTCTAGTTTTACCTGCAGCAATACGCCAATACTTGACAGCATATAACTTATTTTACTCTCGTTTACTCTCGATGTTATCATTATATTTATGCAAATAATTGAAAATTTAAGTTTTCAAATTCAAATTAATTAAATATTACATGTACTGCGAATACATTATTTTTTCAAGCTTAAAGTATAGTATAATATATGTGGAGATTATTTACAGTTTTATGAACGGCTTCGAATTATTAAACGTATAGCCACCAGGCTTAAGTGATAATAAAAGTATAATTTTACATAATATGTAAAACGATGTTTCTGGTTCACTCAATAAATATTGAGTAATAATTATAATATTATACATAAAAACGAAATAAGTCATAACAAATTGTAAGATATGTAAGATAGCATACAGTTTTTTATTTTATTTTATTAGACGTGTTCAATATTTTTTTTAAGAGTTGTATTTTCATAATAGTGTATATTTTTATTTCATTTATAGGTACCCGATTTACATTTAAATGAACTGTAGAGAATATACAGCTCACTGAATATAATACAATGGGTTTATTTATTTGAGGTTGCAAGGAAATGTAACTTTTATTGTCTCATCATTTTAAATTATATAATCTTCATGTGACATTTAGATAGGTACTTTATTTTTAAAAATTATATCAACTATTAGTAAAAAGTAGTTTATCACGGCTGTTGTGTTTGTCTGTGTTATATTTTTTTAGTGTATGATTATTATTTTTTTATTCATCGAAAAAATATGCACCTACCTACCCACATAATTTATTTACAATACGAGTACATCAATTTTCGATTGTCCACCGCCTATTTAAGCTAGGCTTGTGACGTTCAGCATTTTTAAAACATAGATTATAATTCAATACAATATTAGTGCCTATACGATGATTATATACTTAATTATAACTTAAGTGACTACTAAACTTACCTATATTAATTAGATGATACACGGAAACAGAAAATACTTGGGCGATCAAGGGACTACCGCCCGGAACCAAGTTTCTTGGTTTTTTTCTTGAAATCCAAATGCAGGTACTTCGAAATAAAATCTGATTTTTTTTTCCTTTCGATATTTTTTTTGACGCCGAGCATATCGCATATGATTTGACTATTGTCCCTTTACACTGTGCAAATAGATAACACTTTGTAATGTAAATAGTAAATAATAAACACTTGAATCACAATATGTACAATTAACCCAATTTAAACAGTAAAATATACTTATAGTAAGTTAAGTCTTATAATTGTATTAACTTATTTTTCTGAACTTGTATTACACGTAGGTACGAGCTGTAGATCCATTTTTTCAGGTCGCACGCTTTTGCGCTCGAATGTTGACAGCACTGCGACAAATTTATCATGGTCAGAAATTAGTATGATGGTACGGTAACTTGGTCGAAAACGATCATCTTAAAAGCTCTGTATACGGTTATTTAATATTCAAACATTGGCCACACCGGAGAACGTAATGTGGTCATAATATATATTATTTAAGTACGGTAGGTACTAGCTACGACGAATTTAGCGGAATACGGTTATTTTGCAGTCTCTACCTATAGAAATTCATTAGGCTAAAGGTGGGTTTTCACCATGCGCGTATACCGTGTACACGAAAAATGTTCAGCCATGTCCAAGAACACGGTTATGTGATTCCTCGTGAGGTACCGAAACCTAACCAACCAATCACATCAAAGGATTTAAGCGAACGTGTACAAAGGAAACCAGCCTCAAACTAGTTTAATTTAACATGGTCACTGGTCATAATATAAATACGATAATGTAGTTTTATGGAAAAAGACGGTCATTCTGGAGGCCCTATACGGTTTTCTAATTTTAAAATGTAGGCAACACTTTGAGTAGTGGGAACGTTAAACGCTGAGCATTAAATTTGTTTAACGTTCTGCTGTTGTGTGCTTTTCTCTGTGTGCTACTAAGTATTTACTATAAAAACAATATATTATATCATAATATCAAAAATAATATTAAACAATAATAATATAATAATATATTGTATTGGTTAATATATTTATTATGTTCATTTTTTATGACACTGCATTAATTACGTTACGCGGCGATTTCTACCAAGTACTACTTCACTTCTACTGCAAGCCTTCCAAAAGCAATGGGTGATACTAAATATCAATAATTAGTTCTAAGGTAATAGTTACGCAATAACCATATTACGTACCCATACACGTCCTTTAAACTTTATCATTGACTCGTCCACACTGAGCTCGCGTGTTCCATTATATGCTTCAGAAAATGTTTTATTTAACAAATCTATCATTGGACGTAACTTGTAAAGTTTATCTTTATTATTTGCTGGAATCGCGGTATTATCATTTACATGAATATTTGATAAAATTTCACTAAATCTATCTCTGATCATAACTTCGGAAATTACTTGTAAATGTAGGTCTTTTGCAGTACTCCAGTAGTGTATATAAGATGGTAACTTATGATATCCCATGCAAAAGTTAATTCCGATAAAGCCCATTAATTCATCTGCAGATAACTTAAGTGTTTTGTTATTTTGTGTTGCATATAAATTACTTTGATCAACTATATGATCAATAATTGGATTTAGAAGTTTTACAAAAATATCTGTCGCACTTTTACAATTCTTGAACATCTCTACATTACAGCTTTTATTTTCATTATATAACGGTAACTCAATAGTGGTTTCGTCTTTCTTTCTCCACTGTCGATTTATTTCAGTTTGAAGTACTGGGTCTGGAGTTACCGGTAAATTAGGAACAATAACTATCGGGTTATTTTGAACATTATTTTCTATAAGTGTAGTAGAAGTTCTTGGTCTTAAAATTCTCATAAGACTAGGATTATCAGCATTAGTAGGAACGTCATTATTATCATTAGAGAACTCAGGGAAATCAAAAACTAGCATGTCATCATTGTTTTCTAATAATTCTAAATCCTTACTACTACTTTCTATGTCCTGGCCAGTTGGTAAAAATAAACGATCAATTATTTCTACCTGGTTTGGGGCTTCTTCGTCCATTTGATCTTCATCTAAGTCGTATTCGTCCTCAGATAGTATGTGATTGTCAGGAATATCCATGGCTAACCACTCTTCTACGTCGTTTTCAATAAGTTTATTATTCATTTTTAATAAATGTAAGTGCGTGTGCAATAAAAATAATTAAAAAATACGAATAATAAATAACACGTGGTAAAAATATTTACGCGAATATCGTACGATTACTAATACGTGATGGTCACTGAAAAGCTAGACGTAGATAACTGACGGGACAAGCGAGTCCCGTCGATTCAAACACGATTATTTACGAATTAATGATTTATTCCCCACAAATATAAACACGTAATATACACTCGTTATAATCTGAATCGTATTTTTAACTGTATTTACGAAGAAAACGATAAGTGTATTTATAAAATGAAAACAAAACAGCGATAAGATTGAAAAGTGTATAATGCATTACACCTCATGTGTATACGACAATAAATGTTGTATAAATAGATATTATTAAATTTTTTTTTTTTATAACTTATGTCCATGGGACTCAGATGTCCCGTCAGTACGATTGGCTCAATCGGCTTTACTGTTTATTTAATATTAGACGTTTTAGAGCCGGGACTCAAACGTCCCGCCCGTCCTGAAAGGGTTAATATCTATTTATTATTTTATTTTTATGATTTTTGTATTTTATAGCACAATAATTTGTGTTTTACATTATAATCCAATGAACTAAACATGGTAGGTACCTAGGCCAAAGATTGTCACAAACTGTGTTGTCTGAATTTACTTTAGCTTCTAAAGCGCTTAAGTCTAATATCGGCTACGACGTATTTTATATTTTTCTCAACCCAATAATTTACAAATTTTTCGCAACCGATCTTATTGGTTCTACATTAAAGTATTCAATTTTATTGTTTTAATACGTTGAACCTTCTACACTGACTTTTTTTTGTCTAAGCAAAATTCTCAATTATAGTATATTCTTTTCAAGTATTATTATACTTTGTCATCATCGTTTTATAGATTTATCATCTCATATTTTTAGATTTTTTCATACTATGTAATAATAATCTCCCGACATTCTGTTGTGTTATTTTATTATTATTAAATAGTAATAGCATCGGCTATCGAGTATATGAGGATTCATGCGTTTATCTAGGACTAGTGGAAAACGTGGTATAGGCGAGCCGGTGTAAGTCTTCCGGAAATAAAATCCTATGACCTGTAATATTATATCTATAACATAATATTATATATTTTTATTCCTTACCTGCCATTATGACGACGAGCCCTGGGCGTGATTTCGTACAGGGCTCCAGGGTGTCTCGGATATATTCGCATTCAATATGCGTACATTGTATTATACCTACGTGATATTATAATATCGCGTATATGACGGTATTATTATTATTAGTATTATTATACATAAGTAATAGGTTATATAGTAATATATGCCTAATAGGTGTGTAAGAAATTTATTAAATTAATCCGAAATCAATGGGTGTTTTAGATTCTTTTTTTAAAATAATTTTTTTTCCTCGCGCACAAAGAGAAACCGCCGGGTGTGTCGTCGTCCGGGTAGCAATTATTATTAAACTATACACACTACGCGCCGGTCCTAAAACAGAATATTATAATAATTTAAAACGATTATAAACGAGAATAGGAAAAAAAAGATATTCCGCCACCTGCGACTGCTGATGATATTGCCAAAATGCTTTACCATAATTCATATCAGAATAGTGGTTAATTATTGACCTCCACCTATATCTTTACATTATTATTATTATTATTATTATATTACAGTATAATATTGCCGATCATTTCATGCGCGCTAATAATGATAATGATAATAATAATAATAATAATATAAATCCACCACCACAGGCAAGCGCGCGCCCTTTAATCTTGTGCGAAAATCGATCTTTTTCCACACACATATAGGTATACTTCACATGCATATACATACACATAATACATAATATATTAGGAGGTATATACATTATAATAATAATATATGTAATTTATATTTTTACAATTCTAATGGAGTGTTAAATACCGGTTATCGGATTACCGTAACGGATTTACATATAATATAATATCGCTCGCCAACATATAATAATAATATAATAATAATATAATAATAATATAATATACGCGTATAATATGTGTGTACCCTTCGCCACCGCCATCGTCGTGTGTACGTAAAAATATGTAATGTACGTATTATATTATATTATATGATTATTATTATGTTTCTCCATATTATAATGTGTATTATTCGTACTCGCGTCGTCGCCCTGTTATAATGTCTAAATCGCCCCCAGACGTACAACGCAGACGAGCGTCTTGATTTTGTGACGTTCGGCCGATGTGTTCCCGTTTTTGCGGGCTGCTCGTTTTGAATTTACTGAAAATTATCGCATTCTCTCGGGGCACACATAAATATACGACTAAATATTATTATCATGCCGCCGTCACCGCGCCTTGTTCTTCTCTGCAGCCGTACTAGTCTATGCAGCTATACGTCATTAAATTCGTACGGATAGCCGAATTTCAAGGTCTGACTATATAATATAGACGAAAGACGCCGCATGTATACAAGTATGAGTACCCGGTGATTTTCATTTTTCGTTTTCCGACTGAGATCGTTCATTTGTCGTATTATTGGGGGGGGGGGGGGGTAGGTAACTTTTCAAATATAATAAAGTATTAGATATATTATGTGAATTTCGGTATACGACTCGACGAAAACTCTATAAGACTCATAGATTTAAATCAAGGACCGCGTCCGTCATAGGTATTAAATATAATCATTGTCATAGAGCCCAAAATCAATAAAAGTTAAACATAACGATTACCGATGCACCATAATTATATAGCAGGAGTACATCCTATATATTTAGCTGAAGTATAGACACATATCAATTAATAAGACTTGAAATATTAGTTAGGTAATTAAACATAAATTACATTAATTTATGAGGGTTATAACTGTCATGTGTTTTCATGTACGACCCCCCCCCCCCCCATACAAATTGACTGTTAATACAATTTCTAGAGCACTACAGAATATAGACTACTGACCAATACCTACATATTATATTTTGTAGTTATCAGTTTATAAAATTAATCTGGGTAAAACATTGCAAATATGAGTATTAGATGAATTTTAGATTGTTCAGATTATTGGAGTTGCTCTGTTTCTAAATATGCTATTCATTTGTTATATTCATGTACGGTTTTCGAAGTTTATCGATACTTCTAGTTATTAGAATTTAATTAATTTATTGTGAACTTATATTATTATTATTATAGTTTAAAAATTAATTTATGAATTATGAAAAATACTTAGACCGTAGTCGTGTTTTTAAAAAAATGTATTTTCTGTATTAATAAAAATAGTCTTCGGAATATGTTTAATTACTAATATTTACTTATCAATATAGTCATGTATCACAAATACTTACATACGCGTGATGTTATACTTTTATACAATTCGATAGTTATCAATAAAATGAAATAATTTATGCGTTCAAAATCTTGATCTAACGATACTCCAATTATCAGGGCGTTTACGAATCAAGTCAATTGGCTGCTAAAAATTCCACAGCAATCCATCACTATATTGACTACAAATAGAATATTTACAGTCGGTAAATACAAAATTCAATGTAAAGTAAGAAATCGATTAAAAAAAAATTAAAAAATAGTTTATGTGAGTACAATTCGGTAGATTGACTGTTACATAACAAGAGCTGAACATTATTATTTTGAAAATAATCATTTTACTGGGAATGATCGATGATCATTAATAACTACAACTCTGATTAAAACTTATTAATTGTGTTTAAAAGTCACAGTTCTTATATCATGTTAAAACTGTTAAATTATTTAGTTTACTGATACACTATCACATCAGTCTAATATATATTATACATTTAAGAAAAATTATATCATTGAAAATCATAAACCTATTCCAAACACATTTTTCTATTGGATAAAAAAAATAAATCGTGAATTATACACTTTTAACGTTTCATAATGCGTTTTGAAACGTATTTTATATACAATTGCGTTCGGGTAATTATACGTCTATTATGAAATGTCTATTCCATAAATCAATTGCTGTGCTCTGTAGGTCAGAATTGAGGCCATTGGTTCAATTATGATAGTTGAGGGTAAAAAATACTTTTGTCCATGTTCTTGTAATCAAAATGTGTTTTCTCATGTTATTGTCTTATAAAGAAAAAATAAGATTTGTTTAAAAATGACTTTTTATGTGCGTTATCTAGGAGCACATAAATTTAACATGCAGCCTAAATATACAATAACTTACCATACAATATGATGATATGTTTTTTTAAGTGTGTATAATGTATAGAATCTATATTATAGATAAAATTGCATACGTTAAATAATTATCATATTATTATGACGATAATGTTATTAGCGGTATGAATTGATGTCTGATGATCGATTGTTACGATCACGTAGATCTTATTTGTCTTGCAGCAGTAATTTTCATTGGTACGTGGACGATAAACAAGTTTCTAATGTTCACAAATAAGGATAATTTATAACCATTGAAACATAATATTAACTTGATTCTCCGTGATCATTTTTTCAAACTTTATTTGTACACAATATAAAACAATTCATTGTTTTTTCTCTCGGTGGAATACATTATTGGAAAAATCGTGTGCATATGCTACGTACAGTAGATTATCCGTTTGTATAATATTATTATTATTATTATTTTATGGTAAACAAATTATTCGTTTGTATTGTGATTTAGTTATGCAATACTGCAGCTCTCTAGTCAAACAATAACGACTCGAAAATGAGTGAAAAATCAAAATAATAAAATTGATTAATGGCATAATAGAAATTGGCCGGTGACTCTATGTTAGATTCATTTAGGTTCATCCTCACTTATCATATAGATACCTGTCAACTGTTTTGAGATTCAAACGACTAAGACACTAAGTGTGAGAAATAAATTTCAAATAACGTAATGACATTTTTAATATTTTAATTTGTTTTACTTATAAAATGTTTTGGGGTAGTTGTATTATATTAGAATAATAAAAGTAAACTATTAAAATTGACTGACCGAAAAAATATTTTCCTATAATGGCTAATGACTTTCAAATTAATCGACTGCAAGTCTGCAACTTGTGTTTGAAGAGTCGAAAGTTTTGATGATATTTAAATGCCTAGCTATATGTAATATATATATATATATATTTTTTTTTGTAGACTTATAAAATGTCGAAAAAATATGCACACATGTCCACATGCAATGCCGTAAGTGTTACCAACGGTTTTCACGGTTCGTTCAACTAATGTGTTTGTGTATACTTATTATACTCTAGCTAAACTTACAAGAATAAAATATATCCTGAAATCAATAAATGTATTGTTCATTAAAATATGTTTAATGTATATAATAATAATATGATAGATAATGATAATTTATATGACTTATAAATTATGCTGTCTGGGAATTTCTTTTTGAACCTAACATTTCAAAAGTTATTGAAGAAGCCATTAGAGTTTTTATGTTTGACTATAACATATAATCTACAATTAAAAATAATTGTTATTACTTATTATATAGGTACTTTCCTCTTAGTTTGGGCATTATATAAAGTAATTTATTGTTGGTACATTGTGATTGTCATGTGTCAGTGAAGCATTAGGAAAAGAATAACATAATGCTTCTGTTCAATCGTGTTAGATATATAGATACATTACACCTTGAACTATGGAAACATTGAAGTATCCTACTACTAAAACGTAATACAACAAGTGGTTAAACATTTAAAATTGAAATAAATAGACACTCCTCTCATTTCTACGGACAAAATTAATTAAACACCATTTGCATCTGCATATGACATTTCGAGTTTACCTCCTGTTTCCTTCCAGAATTAATTTACTCGATGGGTTGAGCCAAAGACGTCACCGGGGGGTGTACGCGAGCTTCTTGTTTATTAAAATTTAATTTAAATCGGCGGCGAATGGATTAAATCAAATGTTTAGAAGAATACGTTGATTGAAATTGGCTATAAAATTGTAATAACTCAAATACCATCTGGCTGAAATCAGATGACGTGTAATACTGTGAATTCATAAAACGGGTTTCAAAACTAGTTAACTATCGGAGATTTACCTCTGTTTAATTGTGTTTACATTTTTATTGTAAAAATATTGTATTGATATTGTTCTTCTTTTCGAATAGGATTTATTATATTAATTTAAAACATTTCCACAGTTACAATAGATCGTAACGCTTGTAGGTAATGCTGTTGTATAATTATAACAACAAAATTAACAAAAAAAAAAAAATGTTATTTGTTAATATTGTAGATAATGAAATGGTTTTGTAAACTTCTGTAAAGTAACCGAATCATGATTTTATTTCACTTGGCTGGAGAATGTTAGTTATAATTACATTTCGTTATAATATTTTGTTCTGAAAGCCAACTTTACATATTATGGAATTAACTACATTAATGCAAATCCGACAACTGGGCGAATGAAATTGCATCGAGTGACATGAAAGTAACATAAAGTATTAGTTTTGTAAATGAGTTGAAATATTGTTATTTTGAAAATATAAAAATACGCGGTGGCGACGGATGATGTCTACACGATGACTTACTATTATAAAGTTGGCACAATATAAATATTTTAATTACTGTTAGGTATTATCCGGATTATAACATGACGTAAATCAAAAATCTAGATGATTTTAATACACGGATTTTCAGGTGTATAATATTATATTTATGGTCATATACCTAATACATGCAACTGTTTTAAAACGACTGTGTGAGTCTTAACTTTTAAAACCATGAAAATAAATATAAATATTGTGTACAATAGGTTTACTATAACTTAAGTTATGGTTGGAGATGTGGTATTTACCCCCATAAAAATAATAAATTTGGCCTTATAACTTATATTTATTTTCTTCGGAATTTCAAGGGAAGTATGATATTTTGTTCAGTTTCTCACATTTTCAAAACTTTTTGAATGATTACATTTATAAATGTTTTCCCCTCAGTTTTATTTATAGTTGACCGTAAAATATTTTATACAAGTTTTTACATTTTTTAACAAGTGTGTAAATACAATACCTATTTTAGTAAGAAATATATTATAATAGTTGTATGGACTATATAGTACATTAAGCCTTAAGTAAATTGTAAAATATGTAATTACGCTTATAAAAATGAGGGTTGATTTTAACAACTGTAAATCAAAACACCGTTATTCTATTAGTGGGTCAATATAGATATTAATTTACAATAATAATCTTTACGCGATATTTTTGGTAAAAATAGTTCAGTCTTCCGTATCAGGTACACGCGGTAATATATTTAGGAATATATTTAAGATATTATAAAATATCCTTAGAAAAATTTGCTTACGACTCCGTCTCCACGACTCAGTTCGGAATCATCTTTTGTACTTAAATGCAATAAATTATCATTTAATTCAAACAAATATAATAAATTATCTATCTAGATACATTTGAAATCGACTATCAGAGCGACTTCTCCAGATTTTTTTTTGAAATGTTAACGTATTTTTTGTGTTAATCTTTTTTTTTCGGAGAGTTATTAGGGTCTTTTATAGTTGTTTGATTTCAGAGCTAGACTTACGAGAATAATTATCTTATGTTTAAAAAATATTATTGTAGAATTTTATCTATATTTTTTGCAAAAAACAAAAACACTATTATATACCATACGTGTGTCGTGTATAACTAGCATTTAGCAATATCTGTTGTAGCTATCATAACATGTTTACCACATGTGTATGGGTAAACAATATTTCTGTGTTCGATTTACGATAAGACCGGCGGCTTGTCATACGAGTGATTAAAACAATTTATTAAATACCATCCTAGTAAACTTTGTTATGCTTACATAACTTTTTTAAATTATCCTTCTGGTTGTATCCAACACAAATCTTGCAATTCCTGGAACGAACAGTATATAATATGATGATGGTTCAGAAATTTAAACAAATTCACATGATTTTTTTTTTATCTGCAATAATTATTTCTTATTAGTTATTATACTTGTGACTTTTGATTCGTGGTTGTATAGATAGAAGATATAACAACATAATATAAAAAATAGAAAGTAAAAAAAAACTCGCTTTCTAGTAATAGTTTCTAGGAAATACGTCCATTAGGTCGAGAAAAATCTGATCTCAAAATAATATTTCATATTAATAATTAAAATTTATATTGATTAGAATAATATAATAAAAAAATCAATACTTGTGTTTAAGGTCCTTTCTCCAATGTTTTCGATTTAGACGTTTAGCATTCTCAATAATATCATTATCTGATAACTATTATACTAACCATAATATTATTAAAAACAAAGCAGTGACTATTAATTTTGTATTTGCTTAAAAATGTTTAACTAATTTTACCTATTTTTTACTCATATTTTAAGTTATCATATAGATTTCTGTCAGCTATACATGTTGAGATTGTTAAGATATCTAATATAATTCCATACTGTGTAGGATGTTTAGGTTCAGCAAAACAAATGTTTGTCATTGTGTGCGCGGTATAAGTATTTATTATAAGACTTTAAATGGACTTCGTGATTGTACCACCCGCATAGTAAAATCTTGAAAGCTTGTTTGTTTCTATATTGGTAGCGTTTTTTACTAATGAAAATCGTGACAAGATTAAAATGATTTATCGGTATTTAAAATTTTTTTTAGCTTTGTGTTAACATTTATCAAATACATATTATTATCATACTCATATATATTATACATGCATACAAAATTAGATCAGATAAATAAAAATATGTTTTACTATTTTTTAAATACCTGCGTCATTAAATTTACTTAAAACCTAACCTAACCTAACCTCCTTCGTATCTATCTCAAATAAAACATGAGAATGCGAGTCTCCGTTTTCTATTAAATTGACGACATTAAAAATAAGAGTGGGTGAGGGAAATACCATAGCCGGTTATTCACAGAATTTCAACAGTCAAGTATCATTTCTTACATGTGTCATCGGTGACTTCGATAGGAAATGATAGATTGGACCTTTCTCCAGATAACGATTTATCATTTAAAATTATAAAAAGATTTACTGTTAAAAAAACTGTATTGCATTTTTCTATGTTTTATATAATACGAGCTAAAAGAAATTGCCCTTAAGTCGTTGTACTATATTTCATATAAGCTTACATAGATGAATACATAATATTATTCACTTTCATCGTTATTTCTTGTCATTTTAAGTTATATAGTTTGACATTATCGAGATGATCAATTCGATCAAGTATCCTGTAAACGGTTGAACTGTTTTGAATTCAAAATCTGTTCTCGACGTGTTCCTGAATGGAATAATAACTATTTCGTAAGGTATTATGTGTTATTTAACACAAATGGTTTCAAATGCGCATCATTTTTCTTATATTGGTACCATATTTATATCATGTAGATATACCAGTATACCAGTGTACCATCACGCACGTATAAATTTTGTAATCATTAAATCATGGTCGTATTTATCATTATGAACAAATAACATTCATATCATGTTTTAAGATATGAAATGTAGATACATATTTTTTTTTATTAAATTCCTGAAGTTATTCAAATTATTTTTGTTGTCTTAATATTTTTAACAAACGAGCCACAAACATACATATACCTACGGTATGAACTATGTATAATATTAGTCAGTATAATATATTCAATATTCAAAGCATAATAATGGATTATATGTATAAATAATAATGAATAGCTTCAATATTACTAAATATTTAAATCATCTTTAAACGACTAGTTGATTGATTTTTTTTAAAAATTATACATCCCAATATTACTTGTATTATTATTGCTGTTTACATTGAATGAGATCACATTTTTTCTTAAAATATTGGTGTACAAAAAGAGCTTTATTTTTTGTCTTAGAATTTAATTAAACTATAATTAAAGTCGTATTTATATCATTTAACAGAAGCTCTTCGTTGTAATCTTTATAATTAATAGTTATGATTTATGAAACATACTGTACATACTATAACCTACATATAATTTACATATCTCATCTCATGCTTATGTACCTAATATTAGTTTTTTCAATAATAGCATTAAATAATTTTCTGTAAAATTACATTAGAAAATCTAAAGGTATTACCGGTGTACAAGTTCCTATTTACTGTAGATAATAGGTAAGACTATATTTGTAAGTAGATGCAAATCGCGGAACACTCCATAAGTTAAAAAATGATGCCACATTATTTGGGCAAACGTAAATTGCGCCCAACGAAAGGAAATAGTTGTAAATTGCGCCCGCTATTTTTCAGGTATAAATTTTTGTGTAGTAAATTGCGCCCGGTATTTTTCAGGTACACATTTTTGTGTAGTAAATTGCGCCCGGTATTTATCAGGTACAAATTTGCGCCCTATAGAAGTATTATTTTTATGATTGTCATTTAGCATTACCCAGAGGACACCACGAGGAGGCGACTATCACTGTCCTCCAAAAATGTTTTTTTTTGGTTTACTTGAAATGAGTAAATTAAAAAAAAAAAAATAGGAATTAATAAAAATAGGAAAATTATTTTTTTTTTTTTAAATATTACGGTATTAATTATAGTTGATAAAATATTTTTTTTTTGGTTAAAAATGTTAATAATTATAATTATAATTGATAAAATATTTTTTTTTTGGTTAAAAATGTTAATAATAATAATAATAAAAAAGTTATAATAAGTTATCTGCATAGTAATGCGACATCATCTTCACGTATTCAGCCCTCGTAATAGTTTTTTCATTGTATTGTTGAACAATTTTTTCCATTTTTTTAAATTTTTTTTTTGATTTAGTGTTTTGAAATTTATAAGGTTCATTTATACTATTCATTTTTACATAAATTTCTGATTGTATCTCTAATATTTTATCCATAAAATTATATATATGAGGATGAGGTGTATAAAAGCTTTTGTTAAAATGACTGTGGAAAGATTCACAGGCATTAGTTGACCGAGTTAATGTTGCGGAAGCTGATGCCCAAATATTCGGAGGAAAGTCAGCGAATAAAATATATGTATTTAAAATATAGCAAGAAAATTGTCTAAGTCGATCATCTTCAGGCATTGTAGGCATTAATTCATAATTGAAATAATCGCAAACATTTTCTGGCTCTAAAAATACCATTCCAAACACATGTAATAACCATTCTCTAATAATAGATCCGTTTGATTTATACTCTGAACTTAAACCAACTTTTTGAATTCGTCTCCACCAGGCCTGTGTTAAGTGAAATCGACATCCTATAATTACGACTTCAGGCCAAACGTTTAGGCAAGCAAAATGAATAGCTTTTTCAAAGTCAATAACCATAGATTTGGGTTTCAAAATATACCCGTTTTCAGTACATTTTTCGTTCAATGTTTGAAAAAATTTTTTATAAGTGTTAGTAGATTTATTTTTCAATAAACCAAACACCAATGGTATATAGTGCCCGTTAAAATATCCATGAACACTAAATAGTTGAAGGAAGTGTTTGGCACAATACTCAAATGTACCATCTACATATAACATTTCTGATTTACACAATATTTCTAAATTTGATTTACAACATATGATTACGAGTTCACTATTAAAATCATTATACAGAAGCATATCCTCTCCTTTCGAGCTTTTGTATTGCATAGAGTTTAAAGCTTCCTGAACAGATTGAGTTGAAATTGGTAATGGAGGTAGTAACTTTCTTCTTGCATTATACATATTTCTTTTAATATATTTAACATCACTAACCTTGATTAAGCTCGTATCTTGAACTGTTGCTATGCTATGAAGTATTTTCGCTGGTCTTTCACAGATATCTTCGGTTGCTTTTCGCTTTGCACTAGCGGACACAATTTGTCGTTGTAATTTTAATAAATCTATTTTATGACGGTGTTCCACATTTTTTTCAGTTATTGTCATATTATTTTTTTCTCCAACAGTTTTCAAAAATGCATTACACGTTTTTACAGCACATCGCCACTTTGTTTCGCCCGAAGACAACTCGCGTTTTAATTTCGAAAATTTAAATGTTTGGTATATTATAACGTCGTTTTCTTTCTGGCTTTCAGTATGTATAATATCCATGTTTAACTGTTGCGTGCAAACGGCTTACTAAAATATTACCTATACGGGCTGTACGTAAAGTCGTTGTATACGCGTAAAGGCATTGATATCGCTAATATCATATCGATTATAGCGATAAACGTTCGGCTTATCCACCAATAAATGAACAACAGTATTTTTAAAATACACATAATAGGTAACGATGAATTCAAGATAGTAGATACTATGGGCGCAATTTACTATACCCATTTTAGACCCCGAAAAATCCCGGGCGCAATTTACTATAGTATTTTTACTACCTATTTAATGTGGGCGCAATTTACAAACGCCCCATTATTTCTACTCCCAAAAATACATTGTCGAGTCACTAGGTACTAGGAAGTATAATAATTAATAGTTTAGCAATATGAAAATAATACACATTTGAATTCAATTATCTTGCCATAATTTACATTGGTCATAATTGTAGTTAAAACTAATTTATAATAGGTGCATAGTACATTATCATAATATATTCCATGAAGGTACATATGTCTGTGTATTAAACTATAATGTACAATATATAATTTTATTTTATTTTATAGAATTAAAATTTATATAAATGAATTGCCACGTGTTATGACTTATAAATTATAATATTTGAAAATGTAGTCAGAATTATATAACTTAATTTAATTTAGTAAAATATTTAATAAAAAAAAAAGAAAAAAATGTAATTAAATAACTGTACACTATAACCATTGCCTTTGAAGCGTTTTGTTCAATAAAAGTAATAAAACAAAATTAAGGCAAAATTATATTATTATAATGTGTAATTAATGATAAATTTTTTTTTTTCAGGTAAGTGAAAATATTACACTATTCTACGTACAACCTAAATCATAATATGATAGTCGTATATAAGTTAAACGCATACGATAATGCAATCAATACATATTCAGTTGAAAATACTGTGGTCTTTCCCACACATGATACATCAGGTAACAAACTATTAAATAAATACAATATATAGGTGGGTAATTATCAGGGTTCGGGACTTATAGCACTTAAAAACACTAAAATATGCATAAAAAATTTAAAAATATGCATTTATTATTATTTATTATTTTATAAATAATTATATAAGTGTACTTAATATAAAAATTTTTAAAAAAATCAACTGATAGTTAAATTGTTTCTTAAATTTAAGAGTTTTTTGAATTTTATTCGTCAGCTATATAATGATGTGAAAAATTAAAAATTAAATTTTTCATTTAAATCAATAAATAAATAATTTTACATTTACCGAGAATTCCTTTAATTTCAAAGAACGCTTAATAACTGCAATATATTAAAATTATCGTATCGCTCGTATCGCAACATGTTATATAATATGTAACGATACGGTCAATCAGGCCATCATAATTTTTTCAAACCATGAAAATTATAAGGATTTTTGGGTTGTATATAGCAAATAGGTACGTAAGACTGCGAGTAAGCTGCATTACTATTTTCTTTTTTAGATCAGGTTAAATTTGTGAAGTTGAAATTTTGAAAATTTTTCTAAAATATGCAAATTAAGCACAATATTGTAAAAATAAGCAGTTTCCGGCAAAATTTATGAAATATGCAAAAATATGCTCATTCAAATTTTAGATTTGGTATCATGGCATAGAGAAATTAATTTATTTCGCACTCTGCTACATTTTACAATAAATAAAAAAAGTATGCAATTGCTATAAGTCCCGAACCTTGGTAATTATGTAATGTATTTTACAAATAATAGTTTAGGTAATTATGACCATAAAAATGTCTAATGTCGAATAGAATATAGGTACTCAATATAATAATATATGATTATTATGTTGGTCAATGAATAAATAAGAAGTGGAATAACACGAGATATTTATATGGCTCGGGCATATTGAGTTTAATTATATATTTACATTTATAAATGTATGAAATAATTGTATTTTGTGAATTCTTGAATAAATGCACTTCGACTCTTATTTAAAAAGAGAAACTCGTATTGATAGCTTATAATTTTAATTTAAAAAATTAAAACACATGTTTTCGTAAATACTATTGCAATCGATGAGTGCATTAAATTTATTTTATGACAGTAAATTATATATTATTATATCGGTTATAATATATATATATAGTATCAGACACGTTATTAAAATGTTACCATGTAATATTATACATATAATATTATATATTGTGAATATTTCTGAGAGGCAATATAGTTTTCGTGATGTTTAGAAAAATATTTTTAAAAAATTACTAGCTACCTTTAAGTATACAACAGCTACTAGCTAGTATAATAATAAATCGTAAAGTAAGGATACATTTCGTCGGTATTTAAGGAAGAATTTTCAATAATTAACGTTTGCGCAAATATAAATGCGAAATCATTTAGAAACAGATTTCTATTGATGATTCGGTCGTGCATAAATATTTTTTCGGCGCAATTCAAACGGGAAGTCGTCGATGCACGTTTGGAAAAATTCCCCGACAGAAACCCGGTTTTCTTCGCATATGTAATATATACTTATTTATATATGTATATAATATAAGTACCACCTATATGCTCGTGAATGAAGATCTCCCAGCGACAAATCAATTAGACGTTCGAGGCCGATGAGGTATAAATCAATCGTCTCGGGTCTCGACAATGCGCGCTGCAAGTCGGCGCAGGTGTCGTGTGCCCTCTACTATATACGTATTATATTATTTACGCAGTATTATAATATATTTTATATTCTTCTCCTGCCCTATGCACGCATATTATTATTATTACCGTTTAACGCAGTCTTATATGCGGTGTATATAAAAAAATCCCGGTGCGACCTGTCGCTGTCTGTCGGACCGCCTTTCACGCGGTCGCAGGCGGACGTGAATGCGATTCGCGCGCTTTTCGTATGACTGGTAAAAAAAAACCGCGACCATCGCTACCATCGCTGTATATATAATGTCATTATACAGGATGATTCACCACAACCATCATGCTTGCCCCATTTTTTCTGCAAACAATACAGAGTTAAGCAAAATCTGATTTTTAAATTTTTAAGCGCACTTAAAGATCATTTTTTTAAATTCTTTAGATTTATCGCACCTATAAATGAGTGATATCCTATAGAGATACAAACTTCTGCATTTCAAACAAGTATCCTTCCACTCCTCTCCAACTTTATGCCTACTGTTTATTAATTAGTGGATACATTTTCTGAACATTTTGTCGTATCAAAATCAAAATTTGAATGAGTAGTCTTTGAATTATTTAACTTTTAGTAGGTCTGATACAGCTAGTCAAGGATAATTGGTTTGGAACATATGGGGGCTATAAAAGATATGACGATTTGACAATATTTTAGTAATATTGATGTAAAAACTCGTATTATAGTTTTTGAGAATGGTCCAATTATAATAAATACTAGGTGCAATATATTTATACATATTATTGTATTATCTACACATAAATTACCATAACAATTTAACATTACTCGGGGGAGGCTCTTTTTATTCTGTTATGATATTATGATTCGGAATACACTATATTTACAAAACCTACAATATTGCCGTTACAAACTTTTTTCCGTAGTGTAATACACTATAATACCTCAATACATCGCTGTTGAGCCGCAGTAACAGGTAGGCAACAACAGGTGCACAGTATACACGCATAACAGACAAGTTATACATTTTACGTATATTTACACATAAGTAAGAAAACCGCCTTTAGCCCAAACGACTAGTACCTATATTTTTTATATAATATTATAATGTGACAATAAATCAAGTGTAAAATACCCCTCAGGTGGTCATGATCGCGCGAAAAGCTTTATTATTATTATTATTATTGTCATATTGATAGAGCTTGGGTAGTTCCCCTCTCAGTTGTGATAGCACATGAAAAAAGTTATATTTTACAGCAAGTTAACTATTTTTTTTAGCTATATACTATAATATGTAGTCTATATAGGTAATTTGTTTTTAGTTTTCCTTCGTTCGTTTCTACTGCACATTTACGGACGCAAACTAAATTTCAGGTCTGAGGAGCACAATATATCATCGTTTACCATTCTCATCGTCTCTGCGACGATATGATATGCATCATATTATGCTGAACAATAAAATATTTTTTATTATATTTTTATATCACAAAATTGTGTGTATTATTTTCGAATATTTTATCTGTTGATAAGCGCACTATCGTTGTTTGGAAACTTTTATTCTATAATACTAATTTCGAGTGGTTGCTGTTTTATCATGTCGTCTACTTAAAATTTGAATAATGTACCCAAACGTTTAGAAATCCTTGGTTAATGATGCAGTGTTTTCGTGTTGCCCTGTGTATCCTCATTAAACATCTTGTTGTATTCAACTTCAAGCTACGAGTTTCGCATACCTATAAAATTGCACGTCGTTCGAGAGTTCGTAAACAACTATTCTCATAGAGACGGGAAAAACGGTCAAGTTATAAGATTCGAATAATGTATGGAATTTCTGGAGACTTTAACTTTATAATATGTTAGTATCGAACTGCATAATAATACTTGGTTATTGCCGTTAACTCGACGAATCTATAGATCGAATAATAATAATCTTTTCAGATTATGAGTTTTTATTGATATTATAATAGAATTTAATTTTAATGTTTTAAGCTAGTATATTTGTAAGAATCTGTACTTAAATGTTTTTTTTATCGCAACAGCATAACTAACTAATTTGTTTAAAATCAAATATTACACTTTCACTTGCAAGTACATGGCTTTCTGAAAGCCATTTTCATTGTAATAAAAATACTTCAATTTAATTTTAGTAACATATTATACAATCTAATTATATAGTTTGAAATAAATAATTAAAGATAGGTCTATCGTGTATCATATTGAAAACCAAATGTATCTAAAATCTATTGACTACCATTATTTTTAGGTATAGGCGGTAATTCTTAAACTCAAAATGTATTGCTTATAATAATATGTTAGGTATATTAAGGTGATCATTTTAAAATTGTATCAAAAAACCGTTAAAATAAATATATTTTTTTTTATTGACATTTTTAGAATTATAAAATATTGTATTGCGCGTTAGGTAGATAGTATTATTTATTATAGACTTGTCATTTATATCATAAAGCGGTTTTTTTTTTTAAATACACAAGCACATTATTCTTAGACCTATGGTTTAAAATATGATTTATTCAAATATACTTACAACTTTATTCTGTATACGGCGTATTTCACGTTGTTTACACTATGAATTATTATTGTATATATCGAGCGTATTACTGCATAGAAGAAATGCGTATATGGTCCACATGCACTATACAGCTATATGATTTAGATGGTCTGTACGGGGCAAATCGATATGACTGCAAAGTCACATAATATTACTATGTGTGTGTGTGTGTGTGTGTGTGTGTGTGTGTGTAGTGCAAGTGTATAATGTATATATATATATAATATAGGTAGGTATATAGGTATACTCTGTATAGCCTTCCCTTGCCATGTATAATTCATACATGTACGACATACCGCTGTAAACAACCGGATTGTGTGCGAAGATTAAAAATGTAATAATATACTGTACTAGGAGGAGCGTAGGAGAATACGATTAACACCTAATAAAAACGATTTTACATCGGCGGATTATAATTTACGACTAAACTTCTTATAAACCGTTTTTTTATTATTATTATTTCATATTGTATAAATTAATGAATTATTGAGATTAAAATTTATTGTTCAATTAGTTTAGTTGGTCAGATGGTTTTCGATTCACTGCCGTCGTTGCTCTGTACACTTAAATTATATTGTGGTTTTTAAATTGAAGCAGTAAATTATTTATTTCAGATTGCATTTATTTACTAAAGTATTTGATATCATTTATAACCACAAAACATTCAGTTATTTTTAATCGATTTTAAAATTGAAGCATATACAAGTAATGTAATAGGTATGATTAAAACACATTGTACCCTTATTCATACTTTTTTCTTGTTGATAATCATTTTAAGTACATTTTTAAATGTTTTCATTTTGAATTTAAAAATATAAAGTAGCACAATACAATTTGCAAAACGATGAATTAGAAAAGTCTTTTGCGCAGTCTTCTTATTAATTATAATTTAAATAACATTTTATTTATTATTAATAATGTATCTTGCAGTGATTTAAATTCAATTATAATTTATCAATATCAGATTATGTAAACGCGTAATTTTAAAACATATTATACATTTCCAAATTGAATAATTAACACAAATATTGATATTTGCAATACTTATTAGTTATTACATGCTTACTTAGGACAACGGTATACTTAGGTACCATAATACCATATGTATTATACCATCCTAAGAAGGAAAAACTACTTATTGATGGATAATATTAAAAGTAAATTTGTATTATTATAATATAATATGAAGGTAAGCTGAGTATATTAAAAAATAAACCTATACATATTAACCTAAGAATCAACAAATTTTACCATATAAAGTTTGTATTTATTTAAAGATAATACATTATTGATAATTATTGTTCAATTTAAAATTCATAAAAAAATAATTCATCGATTGATATTATAAATACATTTTTGATATTACTTCCTTGAGGTCTAATAAAAACATTAATCACTTATTGTATTTGGGTCATCGTGGACCACTGAACTCTGTACTCTTATAACTCGTACTAATTATAAAAACGCGACTTGATACATATATTATTAATTATTATAATTTTTAATCAACATGCGTTTAAAATATTAAATATTCAAATACATCTCAATATAATACATACATTATATAACTATTTTAAATGTAATTAATAGTTAATTTAAATTTAAATTTATGAATACTTATATCAACGTAAATGACAAAATAATAATTATTGATTAACTTCAACTATACAATATAAGTCTTATAAAAACTTCAAAATATCTTTTAAACTTACATCTTTTATACTATTCATTTTTGGTTAATATCCTAAGAGTTTTTTTATTTGTTTTCGCACCTATTAATTTATCATAAACACAATTAAATGATTATTTTTTTACCTTTTACATTTTAAAATAGTAAATTAACAATGATTAATTATAAGGTCATAAATAGAAAAATATTTTATAACTATATTTTTTTTTATTTTGTAATTAATATCGTATTGTAATGTTATTCTTAAATTGGAAAATAAGATGTACATTTTATAAATACATCTCTTTGCAAAAGAGCTGTAAAGTATGAGTTTATTTATAGCAGTATACCTACAACTATAATAATATATTATCTGTAACTAGATAATTATCGCAGATAACACTTCATATTAGACTTCGTCTAATTGCAAAAACAACTCCGCCTCAAAATCGATTTTTAAATGCGATGATAATCGCTTTCGAATTAAAAACACACCCGCCCAAGAGGCCCACCCATATCAGCAACCGCCCACCCAACGTGCGAATTATCCCACATGTGTGAAGTGTGTATGTATATGAGAGTATTTTCCTGTATGGTTTGGATAAAGTTTTATAAGTTATAACATTTCGGAAACTTGTTTGAAGTATAGTAAAGCCAAACCACAAAAATACATAAAAAATTATAATATAATAATATGCCGTGTTGGCGTATTTAAGATACCTCAACTGCAGCAGCATAGCCATTGGGGAGGGGAAAAGGAACCATATCAGTATTTTGACCGAATACGACAATGTAAAAAGGGAAATAAGTGTACTAAAATCGCATTTGTAAAAAAAATGCCCTAGAAGAATTAAAACCTTATGGATTGAGGGACTTGGACACAATATTATAATATAATAAGTACCTCATATTAAGGATATAATAGTTGTTTGTAATAAATTATTGTAAATAACAAGATGTTAAAAATGTTATTACTTTCTGTAGCATGATATATATTTTAGTATTATATAATATCTGGTCGTATAATATAAGCGTAAAAAAGTTATCTTTGTGCAAACAAAATTAATTTTTTAAGGTGTTTTTATGGTTCCCATTCTCCTTTCTATACTTTCTCCAGCCTCCACTTTTGGTCATCCAAAAATATTTTTTTTCCGCCTTTATACCATAAAATGCAACTTATTGCATCGGCATTTTCTATGCGCAATATCGTAGTTATTATATAATATAAACGAACATGATATGGGAAATTTACTATTGCCACGTGTAGATACTGTTTATTTACTACCCGTGTTTGACTACCACGATTGTTAACTTATTTTTCAAGCTCGTCCTCGTCATTATAATATTTTATTCTCTAGTTTCGTTTAATACACGACGGCTGTGTACTCGTGTACCACGCGGCATATTATTATTATTATCATTATAATAATACGCGCTTATACTCTTGTTAAAGACCATACTATGACCACCGTATACCTATTATACCTATATACCTGTTATACATATACATACATAATATATATATCCAATATGTTCGTACGTGCGCAGCGTCGAATCGTTTATAACCGTTTAGAGTTTATTTTTCAAAACGTCGCCGACTGCCATCAGCTGCAGTTGTCGCCGTCAGAGACCGCGGTCTGCTACCGTACTATTATACGAACTTAACCTATCTAGCTATACCTACAATAATATTATAATATATTATAGCAATATATTCCATCACGGTCGGCGGCGTATATATTATTATTATTGTCCTTTTGCTCCTGCTCGGCGCGCTCCTCTGACGAAGATGAGATTTACGAGCTCGATGTAATGAGACACGTATACATTCGTGTACGCACGCAGTGCGCGCTCACACACACACACACATAAACATATACATAGTATATATAGGGTATGTATAAATATATTTATTATGTATATATTATATATATATTATGTAGTTAACGGTGGAAACGTCTACTGTGTCGAGGGTACTTTTTTCTTTCTGTATTATGATAAGGAGGCCTACAACAAAAACAGCTCGTATAAGTTGTACGTGATAACAAAGACGGTCGCAACCGGTCGCACTACAGCAGCGATTTGTCCAAGAAAAATAATAATATATAGGCAGGCACGTCGCGCACCGCGTGACCGTGCATAAGTATATATGTCTATATATATATTGTATATAGGTATATATAATATCAATAGGAAAAGAATACACATTATACTTATATCATTTATTATATATTATATACATTATATACGTGGCGACAGCGGCGGATATACGTCGGATAAGGACCGGATGAATATCTAAACGGTCCAATATAAATAATCGGTCTCGTCCGCGTGTACGGTATGTCGGTATATACCTATATATACACGGTATATTGTACGCGTATAATACGCCATGATATATAATATTTTCCTCTCGGCGGCTCACTCCCGTACCGCGAGCGGTATACTGCGGCAGTCCGACCGCGGTCATAGTCGCGGACTCGCGGTATAGTGTTGTAGTAGTATAAATAATGCATTTTCCACCGGGGTATGTTTTCGTTCGAATAGAAAACGTTCATCAATATTTAATATGACCGTCTTGTACACGTCGTCGTCGTCGTACTCGCAGTCGATGGCCGCCGCAGCCTACAGCAACCATCATGAGCATTATTATATTATTGTTGTTATTGTTGTTATTCACTTCTATATATTTCCTTCCGAGAGACGTATTACCGTCTATATGATATATTATAATATTATATTACTATAATTTATGTGCTCGTCGACAACTCGGGCCACCCGTAATATTCGTACGACAGTATTTTAACGCATTCGAGCGGTCAAAAAACTTTCATTCGCCCCATACATATATATACTTATCTACTTGTACGTAATGTGTAATATAATTATATATAATATAATTGTATAGGTGCACCGAAACGCACTCTGCTTTATACTTTATCGGAAATTCGAAAACGTTTTACTCAGACAAATCACATACTTGGGACATATACTATAATTAGGTATTTTTCGGAGTATCCGCCATGATTTATACACACCATTTATTCCTGTCATAAATTATATAATAATGACAAACGCAACAGTTTCGTTCGCGACAGGAATTAAAACACTCGTCGACTATAGATTCGTATTAAAATGAGTATCTATTAGGAATTTCTGTATTGAGTGCATGACTCTTACACTGGAATGACTTTGTGTTGATCTATTATCTTAATATATAATATTATCAATTATCATGTTCTTAGTATATTTAAGTGGTTACGTTAATGTGGGAAGCGCAAGTCATGGAGAAAAGATATTTTATTAATATTATTATATTTCATGCGAGAAAAACGATAATAATATTATATTATGTACAACAACGCTGCGTATGTGAATGGTGAAGTGTATAATACGCGTACACATTACGACCAGTCTTGTATTTTTTCTTATGCATAGGTACATTTTACGCAGTTCCCTACGAAATTACCATATTTATCTCAACATAATATGTATATAAAGTAATATATTTATATTTTTTTTAATTAATATTTAAATTGGTAAAAACGTTTATTTGGTCAACAAATAATATCTATATTTTTGATGATTTTTTTTAATAGTTCTATGCTCTACTTCAGGTGTTTATTGAGTTTATAGAGACAAATTAAAACTGAAAGCATTATTATAACTCCACCCAACCGTCTTCCGCTATTATTAAATCTCGAATGATGTAAATATTATACAGTGTTCTACATAGTTATAGATGAGTAGATATGACTTATATGCAAACCCGGGAAAGTTAATGATTTGTTGAGTTAAGATAAGTTGCATTAAGGGGATACCACCCGGTGATTTTCTGTCTTTGTCATCTAACACGCCACTCGAAGAGTCATAGATATGTTCTTTGCCAAACGTACAGATTGATCTAATGAAGCGATTAGAAATCTAAAAACAGATTTGAATTTTTCGTCAAGGCTGCTTGAGATCGACTTTCCCACATTTTTATTTTTTAATTTCAACTTGATTTTAATAGCTCTTTTTTAATATAATGTTCTTAAGAATTTAGAGGGACAATATCAAAAATAAGGAAAAGTCGATTTCAAGTATACTTGACGACAAATTCAAATCTGTTTCAGAATTCTTATCACTTCACTACATCAATCAGTAAGTTTGGAAAACAACACGTCTAAAATCCGAAATTGCTCGTGTGTTAGACATGGACAGAAAATCATAGAGTGTAATCTCTTTAATGATAAAAAAATCAAAGGTAATTTAATTTTTGCTAACTTAGTTAGAATAAAAAATGAAATATTTTTTGACATGACAACGAAATTAATCGAAATGTTAAATGATAAAATTAAATAAACGAACTTAACTCTTTAAAATGAGAATTAAAAGAGTTAGTAGTTAAATTAATGGAAACCCGAAAGTAACTATTAGGTGGTTAAGTTTAAGAGCTTGAAAAAAACAACTTTTTAACTTGTTTATTCCAGTGTTGCTTATAAATTATATACCTACCTATACCTAATCTAACAAAATGTTGCATGTTCCGTAGTATGAGCGGACAGGCGAATATTCAAAAAATGTAAATCGAAATATGTTAGCTCGTCAGATCAAATATTATTCTCTAACTGCAGCTGCACCGATAACGGTATTGACACGCGGTACATGTGGTATACGCACGTCACGTCGTTATGGCATTTCTCGTACGGGGTTCAAGTGCGGTCTCTTCTTTTCTTTCTTAGATTTTTTTTTGTCATATGGGTAGACGATACACTGTATAATATACACACAGTGCAGTTCTTCGACAAGTCTGCGGCTGCGGCGAGTAAAACATGCTGTTAAATCTTGTTTTCTTTTTCTCTCCCCGCGAACAACACAACAACAACTGTCGTTCGATTTTAGCAGTTTCTCTGACGTGCGCGCGGTCGAGCCATATACACATATAACGCGTATAATATAATATATACGCCTATTATAACGTATAGGTAAGAGAGAACACGAAGTGCCGATGTCGGTATAATATTATGACGAGAGAAAAAAAAATCCCGAGTCTCCGCCGACCGCGGAGAGACGAGACGACTGCTGCAGTTTGTGCGCACGCGATAAAATTATTCATAACACGAGTCGGCCGTCGTTCTGCGTGCTACGGTACAGTGTAAAACGAAGCTCACACGTTTGGCGCGGAACGTACATAATAATAATAATAATGTGCGGTCCAGAATGTCGATGAGCTTATCGTCGCGGATGTATATATTTTATAAAAATAGCCATTTACCCATATACTGCAGGGTTGTTCGAAATGAATCATCATCCAAGATGCTTTGCATCTGGCTACTCCTAGATGCTTTGCACCTGGCTACTGATTAGGTCTCTATATCACCTTATCTTACACGCCGTTTGCTTATACTTCTCTTGCAAGGGGTATTACGGTTAACAGAACCAATTACAATAACGAATTAACGCGGAATGAATTCTTACTACCTAGCTGATGTTGATCATGTGACCAAAAAGGGGTAAGCCTAATTTAGAACGTAATTAATAGGTATTGTAACATTTGTTACACATACATAAATTATACCCTAACACACTCTCAGTTTTCCCTAACTCTCCGCCCAAATTATTATATACCAATTATTAAAATCACAAGGCAGCCAGTTCGGCAGTCGCCATCAACACGAATGAACTCAATACTAAAATAATATAACATTAGTAACAGCCATGCTCCGATATCATAATATATACTTACAATACAGTAGGTATATTGTTTAAAATTTATTAATTATAATTATTTTATAGATTTGTAAGCCAAAAGTGTCTTTTTTATTGAGAAAAACTTTATTGACGCTTAAACCACCAGATAGGGAAAACTTATTCTAGAAAAACAGAAACCTTTCCCTGGATAACTAATGTTGCTATAATAGGTTCTCCCAACAACGTTATATATATATTAGGCAGAGGTACAATATCCATCAAATAAAAATTTGAAATGTTTTTAATATTCAAAATCATATCACACTTATCCTAAAATCTATAAATATATTAACATCTGTTATCGAATGAATCATTTTAAATAACCCTGATATATATTGTCGAGGTGATAATGTTATGAACATAAGTGTACCGGTGCACTTAACGGGTCAATACTGTCGGTTACTGGTTAGTAAGACAAAGCTGTTAGACGAAAAAAATAAAATATATGAACCGTAATAATAGCTTACGAGTTCAATATAACAAATAATATTATCTACCGCCGACATACGGCAGCTTGAAGAAGGAAAAACCACCGCCGCCGCTGCCTTTCGATAAATAATCGCTAAAATCTCTGCAAATCTCAATGATATATTATATTATTATATTAATGTACGCCGACGACGATGACCGCGATGATGTGTATCCGATATACGACGTTACACGTGTGTTCGCCTTATAATATCGCATATCGTACCTATCTGGTATATTCTATCTATACCTATACCTACCCACCTACCTACCAAGTACCACCTTTTGCCTACCTATACTTGCTGCGAGTACCGTGTACCTATGGTACCTACGACCTGTATAATATTGTTAAATACCGCTGGATTTCCAATTTCCGCATTATGAGACATCACGCGCGTCCGTCGATATAACAGTGTAATAATAATAATAATTGACGTGGACACAGCCACGGCATGCCCTTAATTAGATTTGAAAGATGCGTTTATGCGGTCCCGTTGACGTGCAACACTCGTGATTTATGGCTGTGTACCTATACGCGGGAACACATAGTATTATATATCGAGTCGCGGTCGAGAGAAATGGGCATTATAATATGAGGCTACGAGATCGCGTACTATGCGCATATATAATATAATGATGCGAGTTACATATCGTATGTATATCCATTATATATTATAGCAAACGATAGTCGGTCGGTACAATATAGGTTCGTATAATATATCATAATCTTAATAATATGTAAATATATAATAATATATTGCCGAGGGATCTTTCAAATTTTGTAAATTCTTCAAACCACGAAACCGGTAGGGATCACACGAGTGATATATACTTGGAGGGGTCAGACACGAAGAGCTTTGCGAGCGTTGGACTCATTAAAGCACAATAGACGTATAATATTATTACTGTAAGAGAGCGCCAATAATATTAATCTCTGTAGAACGCCAATCACGCCGACCGTCACGACATAATAATAATAATAACGACACACTGGGCAGAATATTATGAGCAATGTGTACCTATATCGATGTGCGGACGAAGTATACTATATAATGTGCTCGTCTTTACCACCTTGTATGTAGCTCTGCGCAAGTTAGGGGTCGACTGCTAGACTCACGTATATGCGATTTATACTAATATAGTAATATGTACAATATATCATATTCGTTATTTGTACGCGTATCGATAAATTAACATTTTACAACAAGGAACGCGTCCACAGAACGTATTATCGTACGTGGGTATACGGTCGACGAGTTTAAGAGAACGATCGGTTATCACGTATTATTAACGCCTCGACGGTATATGGTATCTAGTTATAGGTACCTATATATAATAATATATCGGTGCTCGAACAGCGGTAATAAATTTTCACCCTCGATACGCTAGGCTGGTCACTGGCGATTTACTGATGGGAAAAATATTATTTTTAGATAAAAATAATATATATTTTAATATACCTACATAATATTATAATAATATCTATACGCGTATTCATTGCGAAAAACTACTATCGATCGCCACAATTCCACAATACTATGTTCTTACAACGAAAACGGTTGTGCAGTATAAAATATTATATATTATAAATAGTACCTAATATTTAAAAACTAAATCATAGTATGCCATACAACTTTACGAATTTACGACGTAGATACCTAATATAAACAATTGACGATAATAAAACCTATGTTACCTAAGTACTGTAGACAGAAGTAGATCTGAAAAAATGACATTGTACCTTGCAGCCCAAAAACACGTAATTAATTTAATATGTTAAAACATATGATTTAAACATAAAATTGAACACAAAACTATAATATATCAAAAACGAGATCACTTTAATTTTTATGACGGGATTTCATTTTACAACGTTCCAAATGAATTTGTTATTATAGGTTATTATAGGTTATTACAACTTTCGTATGAATCGCATTGCGCGTGTAAAATGATATGATATTATCGGTTCGTATTTTTTTCGACAGCTGAATACGATACGTGCACGTATGTGTTTACACAGTTTATATTATAATAACTTACGAAGCGAATAACATTAGTGTTCATTACGAATATAATATGATTAAAAGGGGTCTGCTAACCAAACGCCTACCTATTCGCTTTGTGTTTATAATTTTATATACATATTATTATTATTATGATTATCAAAAACCAATCTTGTAGGTTAAAAATCAATTATGAATTGAGTACAAATCACCCATCCCATATCTCGAGGGAGAGAGGAGGGCGTCACGTTTCTTTCCATAACCCTGCAAATTAAATTCTTTTTGATATACCCAAGCAATTTGTATTTCGGCAATTAATTTGACAGACCGTGTGTGTGAAAATAAGCGCGCCGAAAATATAATTAAGACAATACTTATAATGATCACGACTAAATAATCGTATACGAGTATAGATCGTATAGACGCTTTTTTTTATAGGTTTTAATTATTGGTGCTTGAGTTTTTGAAAAGGTAATATTTTTAGCGATTTGAATACGTAGTCAAATCGCATCATCAACTTTGTCAACCATTTTATATTTTTGCATAGTTTTAAAAAAAATTTTTTGTTTCAACCCAATTTTATATTCTGAAGAAAAATATTTTATTTTAAAAATTGTGTTAACTGTGTAGGTATATTATGTAAGACTATTAAATATAGTTAACAATTGAAGTTTATAAGAGCCAAGTTTGAAAGAATGGATATATGATGGCAACTCATTATAAATAATTAGTTCTGCTAATATATTATTCAAAATGCTCATAAATAATTAGTTGTACTGGATACTCAAATGTTTTATATTTTATACACATGCACTGTCTGAGTACAAAAATCCAGTTATAAAAAGCTATAAAATAATGATTATAGGTTGCCATAAAAAAGGTAAAAAATCAACATAATAAAATATGAGATTTTTTGCAAAAATGTAGTAGTGTTACGTTACGTGCAGTGTAGAGGTATATGACGCGTATATTGTATGATAGATCTTCAGAATATAATATAGGTAAAACATAAAAATTGATTAAATAGGTATAGGCACCTACTTCTATACACACGACAAACAAGTGTCTGCGACTAAAGGTTAAAAAAATCACCTCGTACCTACAAATTAAAAAATAATAGTAGGAAAATAAATTGCGGTTCGTGTTTTCGGTCTCGCGTTATTATAATAATGTGCCGTAGTGATGTTTACCAAATGATCTGTCAAAAACTTATCCTCGCGGCGCACCTCCCCTCCGGCCACGTAGTGTTTGTTTTTCGCGTGTGCCATTATATGAACCTTGTATATATAGGCATACGAGACAAACAATATAATGACCGGCCGGTCTAGTTGGTTGACGGCTAAATTGTCGGGTCGATTGGTCGTCGTCGTCGTCTCCGCTGAGAATAAATTGCATTAAAATTTATTGGCAAAAAAAAATGTGTAGGCAACACGCGCGGGTGGCCCCCGGGGATAATGCACGGCGCATACGACTATAGACCGGGACGTTATAAGTTGGCGAATTTTCGATTTTACTTCGTCTGCTAAATTCTCGTGTACATTATACCTACTTGTATAATATTGTTATAATGTCATTGTATAATATTGTATTGCGGGTACTGCAGAGTGTTCCGTTTTTAATTGGCCGACCAAAATCATCTGCTAAAGTTTCAAGTACAGAATTGACTTCGGGTTTTCTATAATTTTATAATATTATTATTATTTGAATTTTGTACATGTATAATTATAAGTAAATACACCTTGGTGTAGCAACTTATAAATATTACCATTTTTAATTAATTTAATATTTTTTTTATTTTTGATTAGGATTTTTACTTTTTTCGTATGCATATCTTTTACAGAATACAGTTTAATATGCTATAATAGTTTTGGGTACGGATAATGCACTATAATATACGTCAAATATCCATCCAATATTTAATTATTTTTATAAATAAGAAATGCCTTCAAATTCTGAAGATTTAAATTGTAATGACTTGGCGTTTTATAAGTACTCTTATTGGGTATAATATTGTGACCAAGTGATCAGTGCAAGTGTCTTAAAGGGATGATCTCTGTGGACTATGGATTAATATTTTCATAAAAAATTATTCTTCGGAAAAGGACACCCCTTTAAATATAGTAAATGGAGTGCCAAAAAATATATTGATTTAAAATGAAAAGTAGGAAACAATATGAAAATATGTGAAATTATAAAAAGTTATCCAATGTTTGAAAAATGATTAAAAAAATCAAAATCAAATAACTCTTTAAATCTCCGCGTACATAATTACAGGATAACGATCGACCTATACAACGGTTGAGTTAGGTTAGGTATATACGACGTGACGATGTCATTAAAATACGCATGACGTACCTATATACCTACTTTAACGCACTCATATATTGATATAATCTCAAAATAACGAATATAGTAAAGTTAAACCACCACTGTATAACTAACAGTGTATATATTATTGGTAGTTACTTCGAGTATAATATTAACCCTTTGGAGTAGACGAAGAGCAAATACGCTTAAATATTATATAAAATGATATTTCTATACACAGCCCTCCTTACGTATACCAATATATATATATTCTAGCTTTATATTAAAGTATGGCTGTAGTGTGTAGTATATATAGGTGTGCGTGTGAATACGATGTAGTTGAGTTTAAATAACCATGTAATAATGATTTATTGCGCGTCCGGCACGATCGACGATCGATACGATCTATAGTGATGTATGCATGGTGTGCTGGTGTACTGCAGTGTTTGTGTTGCGATCGAGAGAGAGCAGTTTCAAAACGTCTATAAAAACCAAACGTGCGTCTGTATAGTAATAGTAATAATAGTAATAATAATAATAATAATAATAATAATAATAATAATAATAAAATAATAATAGTAATAATAGTAATATTACGCCGAGGCCGGACCAGAGCCCTCTGCAGCACCGGCGTTTATATTTTGTATATATATAATATTATAGTTGTGGTGGGTATACATGTGGTGGAATTAAAACGGCAATAAATATAATGTTCGCTGCCCCGAACGGCATTAATCAATTGGAAATCAATATTTATTATAATACGGCAGTATAATACAATATGTTAAATAGTCGTGTGCGTGCGTGGGCTCTCTGTAGCGGCGGTGGAGTATATATAATATTCTAATATATGTACACACACACACACACACACACACACACAAGCGCGTTGGAAAACATTAAAAGTATAGTAAAATTGATAAAATCTCACGAGGTAGGTAGATATACACTTGGTATATTATGCATATATATATATTATATTGTAATATATAACTAGATCGATGTGTTTTTATTATTTAATAATCGTAGATATACCGCGATGTATGTATAATAATAAAATATATGTGTGTTACCTTTTTCCGTTAGGTATATACATTATAATATATTGTAATGGCCTCTTATATATATATTGGATATATCTACGTCCTACATATTATATGTATATGTGTCTATAAAATATACCATATACCGGGTTACGCGAGTAAATGCTACAGCAGTGTACCCATTAGTTACACCGAAATTTATAACGCACATCGTAAACATTACCTATATTATAATATTGTATAAATGGATATATTTTATGTCTTAATAATAACTACGGACTGTATAATATATGTATATAGTATATATTATAGTAGTAGGTAGTCGATTTTATATCGTAAATCACGGGGATCGTCGAATACGATATATTATTATGCCTATCTTAGTAAAAAAAAAAAATTATACCTACCTATATAATATTATACTAAGTAAGTGCATTAGTGTATGCAGTACCCATTATAGTACCTATTATAGCAAGCGTTGGGTGGTCCACGGGCCACGCTAATGGCGTGCACGCAGTTTCCTCATATAGAGCTGGTATCAGGGTGGATTAGTGTCAATTTGTTTGCATAATATTTAAAAGTTTAATCTTTCATTTTTTCTTTCAATATATCTGCAAACGGTATATATTATTTTCTCCGTACTTTCGAGATTTCAATTAAACAGAATTTATTTTAAACATTATTTAGTAATGCGCGCTCGACGCCGCACTACATTTTATATCAAAGTTGGAAACAATTAATAATATAATATAATGGGGAATCCGTGCATTTCGGGACGATTTCTGACGCAACAAAGTTGAATCAAATTCAATATCATTACCAACACTAGTTTGATTCAAAATGTAAAATATAAAATTGTAAAATAGGGTATGCCTAATTGTAATACTATAATTCTTAGGTATATACTCGTATTATTACATCTTAGATTCTTAAGCATTATTGATAGGTATTGTTTAACAAAATATATAATTTATGTAACTATATAATTTGATCAAAGTTCCCGTTTTATTCACTCCCAACACGCGGGTACCTACCTAGTACCTACTTTATGATTTTTACTAATAAAATCATTAAATTTGTTTGTACACAGCCGTTGTCTTTTGATCCTACGCATATTTCTCAAACTAATACATAAGACTGTCTACAGCATAGACGTATCGCGAAAAAATAATTATACCCACAGTAGCGCCTATTAAAAACATTTGAGAGTTAATTGGTGAACATTTTTAACAAAGATGAATTAACATATTATGGTTCTCCTTCTTACATGTTAAGCTCTCTATAGTAAAATACTAGAATGTAATACCTATAGAAATTTAATTTGCATTCGTATTATAGTATGCGTTAATTAATACGCAAATTTCAAGATTTTATGAAGAACGGTTGATGTTCATGTTAGGTATATACTATATAATCATATGGTATAGTAAATTCTCCGCCAAAATTAATAATAAATTAAAAAATACGTAAACATAAAATTTAATGTATGTACTCGTTTAAATCCCGACAAGTCTATGATTGAGTTATGAGCTATTTGGAACCTTAATCAATCCGTTTAAGCATACAAAATATTTCTACTCAGCGTCGCGGTCGTGGAGATACTTCGATGTCATGAATAATATTGATTTTATTAGAGACTAGAGCATTATTATCATAATATTTTTGGGGGTTTTAATATATTGAAAAAACTCGTTTCGGACGTATTATCTATTATAATACAGCTACATTTGTTCATTAAAACATAAATAAGGTCATTATATTTTACGATCAAATGTTTTCTTTAAAACATTTTTTTTAAATCTTTTTATTACTGAAGATTATACTGTTCGTGCACTTGAATTAAATAGTTATTTAATAGTTATAATTTTCTATTATTACTACCTATGGTTAGATTTCGAATCCCCATACTGCGGATGTACATCCTATAATAGAGGTATTAGTGATCGTTTGGGTTTTTAAATGATTCATGTTTTCTTAGAACGCGTTTATAAACTTGTATATATTTGGTGAAATATTACACTCTTAGAAGGAACAATAGTACTCCTTAGTCCTTACTGGACTATGGTTGGGAAAATTAATTTGGCGTTATGATATAGATGGTATGATGCTATAAGTAAATATTTTTACTTATGAAATATTCTCATAAGTATTAAAACTTAAAATAAAGAGTAACTAAAATTGTATAGGTACAATATAGGTTCTTAATATGATAGGAATGGTCAATAATTAATTAATAATAAATCACATTTTATGAATTTATATAATCTTATTTAAAAAAATGTCAATAATATTGGATATTTAGATAAGTACACATTTTGAACACTGAATTTGGTAATGGCATGTATTAAGAAAGAGTTAGTGCAGACCTGGGCCTAAAAAACTTAAAATTAATTTTAAAAATAATGTTTATCACAGTCTGGATGATACGTGTTATTATTTACTGCAGTATACTTTACTAAAATTTTCCTTAATTATCATGAAAACGAGATAAAAAAACGACCGGATTTAAATTTCCTTAACGAAGAAATCACTGTGTAGATACTATCTTCACTCAAAAGTCTAAAATGTATAAACGTGCATATTACGAACTTCGTATATACATTTTAATAGACATTCCTCTATAAAATAGTAAGTATACCTATGGGTGGTATTTTTATTTAATGAAATTTAGTGTTTTTTTTTTAAATTTGTGTTCTTTTATATTATTATACAAATTATTTTGCGTAACAGTGCTATTACAAATTTATGTATAGAGATTGCAGGAAACTATAATATAGAACTACGAAATCGTGTATGTTAATCAGAGTGTAGCATTAATGATGAATTGGTCAAATATTTTGTAGCTCCTGTTGTTGTAAGAAATAATGAATCATGTTTATTATTCAAGTGATTAATATCCGTATACATATCAACCAAACGTTTTGGTATACACGAAATAATTTACAGCTGAAAATGTTTAATGATATAGATGCTTTACTGTGTTATTCGGTATATACTCGTATTACCATTTTTTTTTTTTTTTTTGAAGTATACCTGGTTAGTGTCAATAATATGTATTGAATATCATAATACCTTTATATTATTATGTTTTTATAGTTTTTTTTTCACAATCCGCCAATTGACAATCTCGTTAATGACAATTTTTAATTTTTTTTAAACTCCTTTAACGATTTTTTATTATTATTTATTCATGTTATATTTAAATCACTGATTTAATCGTCGTTCAGAATTCGTGCCACACAGTGATGCTTTATTTACACGACAATCTCAACTGAGACAAGTTCGGTGAACTTTTACGTATGCTGCATGTGTGCACCTACACGTCTCGGTCGACTGATTTAACATCGAGAATATTAATATATAATATATTTATGTGTATATAATATATATATATAAATACCTACTTTTATTTTTATTTTCGAATACAATTTCCGTCGTTAACGCGTATATATATATATATACACGCCTATATAGCACACAACTAATACGCATACAATGTCACCGGTTCCACGCGTGTTATCATCGCCGTCACCACCAATGGTCATTCACGTTTCCATTTGTAATTTTTCTCTCTTTCACTCTGTTCTGGTGAACGCGAGAATTCGAATTTTTATTTCCATCATCTGACAGTTATTGTGTGTCGTGTAGCCTCACGACAACGCAAATGCCAGTCCTGAACATTAGATAAATCCTTATGAATATATTATAACGGTTTTTACATAGTCGACAAATTTGTTTATTTTCTCATAATATCGTAATGCACTCGTTGATTTTCTATTCAGATTTTGTCGATTACTTTTTTTCTATGATCTCGGATATCTGCAGTGATATACTCAAAAGATAAAATCAATAACAAATTACAATACTACATAAGAGTAACTACAATATATTATGTTTTATTATTATAGTATATATTCATTTACCAGTATAACATATTATAATTGTTTAATATACTCATTGTTTATTTACTGAGATTCGAGATTGTATATAAAATAGCTGAAACAATACTGATAGTAATGTTTTTTTAGCGTTTAACCCATCTACTAGTTTAAAAAAATAATGAACAATATATCATGATATACCATTATTATGTATCAACATCGTGTGTGTGGGTGAACGCATATTTTTGAATCGATACGTGTTACAATCATGCCCGTGATAAAACATAAAAATTAATATTTAATAAATACACCAGTTGTGTAGTATCAAGATGATGGTGAACTATGTGTCGCTTATTTAACTATAAGCATTTTTTTTTTGCATTTTTATTAGTCTCACCCACTTAATTTGTGTATATGCTTAAAAAATGAACTACAAAAAGTTTCAAGTCAATACATTAAGGTTAATCCGTGCCGATTTGAATTTGAAATTTGAGTATATTAATTCATTCGTAATTTAATGATATATCTTACATTTTTATATGTATCTCATTTACAATTAGGAAAATTAAAATTTGTTACATCAGATGTTTTAAATAATATAAAATTGTAGGGTTCCATTGTAAAATAACCACACGGATTGTTTATGGATAAATAACCTAACTTAACCTACGAAAATGACGTGTATAGGATCGATTGAAAAAATTGAAGTGAGTCGTAATACTTACTGTCTAACAATATTTTGCTATTCTTTGTACACTGTACTCTCCAAATCATGCCGATGGTTATATTACACGTATATTATTATTGCACTTGTAGACTTGAACACGATTTGATCACGATTCACGAAATTAACGAGTAGTTTTCATAAATAGGAGGTCTTAAATACAACATCTCTATTAGCCATATGATTTCATAAGCACAGTAAATTTATTATAATATTATATTATTATTATACGTTTAGCTATCTATTACTGAACTTATTTTTAAGTATATAGTGTATATTGTTTTTTATTATGTGGTATTTATTATATTATACTTTATGATTATTTAAAAAAAAAAGTAATGATAAAGATTAAAGAACTAGTGCTCAGTGGTATTTCACTTCTTAAGATAAACATATAGGAAAACCATCATCATATATCCACGATAATATTTTTCATAATAGCTCTATATTTATTGTAAGCTAAAATATGTTTGTTATTTATACATATTATATTAGTATGATGTATTTTAAAATAAAACTAATTGTTATCATTGAAAACTTGTTTACTACTCCAATACATGATTATCCACAAATACACTTAAACAGGCTCTAACTTAAAAAAAATATTGTAATTAATTATGTGAATCATACAACTGTATTAAATATGTTTGAAAAGTATGATTACAATCTACAATTGTATATTATTATTTCTAAAGCTCGCAATCATCACTAATGATTATAGATAATTTGTCAACAAAACTCAAATTATTTTGCAACATGTACAATTGTATAAAACACGTCCTTGACGCCCACATATAAATGATTCTATAAAAAACAGAGAACTATACCTGAAAAAACAATGGTACCTGCAAAAAAGTATCCATTCTGTTAAAAAAGTTATGTATCTCAAGGGCATTACGAGGACATGCCACCTCTTAGTTATCCTTCTATTTGCGAAATTACTCGTAACATAACAATTGAAATACTTTTACCATTTATATCCCTTAAAAAAATGTTTACGTCTTAAAATCAATCATTTTTTAAGTATGTTTACATTGTATGTTTGTATTTTTATTTTTGGAATGTTTTTTTTTCATTTTTTGAAAAGTTAAATCCACGGGTAAAATTGTATTTAAAAAATGTATTGCGATAGTCATAACTATTAACAGTAGGTATTCATATTTTTTAACTACTGTTTTGTTTTTAAAATCAGATTGAACAGCTTTGCCCGAGATTTTTAAAATGTTGATTGATGAACCCTTAAACACACCCAATTTAATTGTGCTTATCTGAAACCGGTCAATGAAGTAATAGCTTTGTAGTATTTAAAATTAAAAATTAAATGTACTCGATAACGTAATTTTTTTCCGTGTTTGAGTTGCTTAAAAGTTATTGGGGGAGGGAATATTGTTTTTAAGTTTTAGTCATATTGCGTTGATAATTGTGTTATTGCTTATGTGCTTTCGTGACTCGAATAGGTACATAATGCTCAATATTCATGATACCCGTAATCAAGCCAATTATAGTCTATAATGTGTATTTTAGTGTATCCTTTACATTCTTGAGACAATAATTCAAGGAACCCGGAGAGAAACGTTTCATTTACAAATTGTCAATTAAACATCATAAATCTTTTCAAAATCCTTAAATTTAACACTATATATACAAGACACCAGACACATTTTACTATGAAATTAACAAGTATACGATGTATACAATGTATACAAGTTAGTATATTATTGATAATCGTGTTATTTATAACATCAGTTAAATTTGTATGGATATGCCGCATACCAACAGGGAAACTTTATGCTTTTATAGCACTCTTAACATTTTAATGATGTAAGTGTTATTTTTGTTTGTTTAAAAACCAAGTGGGCATTTTTTTAAAAAATAAATTTTCTTCAAATTCTTCAATTTGAGTTGAATGAAAAAAAACGTTTTTAATTTAGATAGTTATAGTAATAAAAACTAGAATTATAGCATTCTGTAGTTTAGTTATTATACGCAGTGTACAAATAATATATTTTGCGAAACAATCAAATCATACTGGGGTACTCCCATAAGTCATTACTATTCATTATCGTTTTGTAACTATATTTAGCTTCGGTATTTGTCGCATCTTTGTCGGCAGACCTACGATAACATCTTTGTCCGTTGTACGGAATACAGTTATTCAGTTTCGTTACCAATGCCCCAATTTGGTCTGAGAGAAAACATGATAATATATAATCCAGGCTATACATTTTACACGTCGTCGTCGATCCCTATCGGAGTTCCTGTGAACAGTGTAGACGCATCATATAGTAGTATATTATAAAAGTAGATACATAGTTATTCTCATACATCGTGTGTATATGCAGTACATACAGAGTGATTCACAGAACATGCTCACCACTTTTTTTCCAAGAAAGTAGTTAATCAAAATCTTTTTGGAATTTTTGAATAGGTGAAGCTACTTAGCGGTTTATTATCCTGCAAATGTTGATGTATCAAAATCAAAAGCCGAACTAGTAGGTAGTTTTGGAGTTATTTAACTTGGTGTACTAAGGTTTAAGCCGTTTAAGGATGGTATTATAGGTCTATGATAATGGAAGATATGTGGGCTATGGTGAGTTGAAAATTCTAGTAATTTATAGATTAAGTAATCTACACGACATTAATAATTTGCGAAAATAGACAATCCCCAAATAGGTACCTACCTAGTTCATAAAAATTTTAAATTACGAACAGAGTAGGTGTAGTTATTTTTTAATTTTTTTTTTTTTTTTGGAGGGGGGGAGTGAGGACCGGGGGGTTGGTATGGTTTGGTGGTTATTTCAATCACAGATGTGTACTGAAGTCAAGCATCGGTTGACGTGGCTAGTTCCCAAAAAAGTATGAAAAAAGTTTGGGTGACCACCCGGATTTTCAGTAACGAGCCTCATCTCACATACCTACACATATTCCTCAGCTAGCCGCGACCCCCTTACACAATGCTAATGGCCACAGTTGTTTAAGACCAATAATTATAATAATATATTATAAATTAAAATCAAAATAATCAGATTTTGAAGAACCGGATTATTTAAGAAAAATGGGGGTGAGGACATGCTCGGTGAATCACCCTGTATATTATAAGTAATATTTATATTTATTATTTATATTATGATAAATAATATAACGGTCGTAACGCTCGCCTGCGTTCAATGCGGAAAAATATTATTGCGACCGCCTCTGCGCGAATAGAACGCGCAACCCGTTGATCGCGTTATCGTGTGCTAGTGTCGGGGCCGATCGCATATTATTATTGTGAATAAATCTCCCAGAAACCAAAACCCCATCTATCTGGCATATTACGTACCTACCTATACCTATAAAATATACCTAATATATTATAATCTATTATACGTATTATATTATAGTACTCACATATATATTAGCACTACACGCCGTGGTTGCTCTGGATGTAAAATACAATATAATAATATTAAACATATTTTGTTTTCAACACACGATTTTATGTTTTCTCCGTCCCGACCTCCGTCGCAATAAACAACGTTGTGTTTTTTTTAATTGGAGCGCCTACCGCGTACTCGCACACACACGCTCGCTCACATGCATTTTATTATTATTATTAGGTATATATTAATATTATTATACTGCCGCGTAATATAATATAATATAATATATTATTATTATTGTATGACTGCTGCTGCAGCAGTTAGTAGTACCAATATATTATTATTATGGCGAATACACGAGTATTTTACTTGCCGTCATAATATAGTAAACTAATTATAATTATCAATATAAACATGTCGATAACGTGTATAGGTGAAACGACGACGACCCGGACGACCGGATGATGATGACGGCGACGACTCGGACGACGAACGCCTCGCGGTTGCAGGCGCGATTTACAAACGTTTAACGGATCGGCCGGTTTGAGCTCAGTCTTTTATCGGAGCACAACACGCGAATAGTCCATTAAACGTCGGGTTTTTATTATAAATTATGTGGGTACTCTTGTACATATTTACAAACTCGACCCACCGACCGACCGTTGTCAATCCAAAATGAAAAACTAAACTCCATAAACCAAATTTTATCGCCTCCACTGTCGTCGTGGCCGTCATTAAATCATCTCGCGCTCTTTCGATAACTCTGCGCCACCACGGTGGTCATTAAAATAATACAGAGTGGTTCTGAGGTGCAGTACTTCGGAAGTCCACAAAGTTATTACAGGTTCAGTGTATATATCGAAATTTCGTGCCGTATATTTCATTTATAATGTTTCCGATTATAGTCCATCGAAATCGCTCCTGCTTTAACGACCCTTTTGCATTACAATGTCTTTTCGCCACTATTATTCGTCCCCAAACATGATTCACTTCAGTTATATAGAAAACATACACCATCGGCCCCCGAGTGACCAAATTAAAAAAGTTCAATACAATTTTCTTCATTCTATTTGTTTTAATTACAATTTTCATAATCCCGAGGCTCTGGCTATGAATATAATATTCTCAAATATTTAATTTTAAACCTTAAAAATATAGCATAAACTTTCAATATGTTAGATTTCTATTTAAGTTACATAATAATAATAATAGTAATTTTCACCAATCATCTCCATTAACCAATAATTCCTTTAAAATAAATATTCTTAATATAAAAATTAAAGAATTTTTATTTTTCCTTAATTTCTAAAACTTGTGTACCTATCAATATTTTATCATCCATCAGAAATACAATTAATAATGCAGAATTTTTTTAATGAATCCTCCACTACAGTGGCCATTGGGGAACAATATTTCTTAACACATTTCAAGCTTAAACTAAAATATATGCATATATGAACATTGATTGAAGAAATTTGGTAGAGACTAAGGATTTTGTGGAGGTATGTGGAGGATAATATTTCTTCTCTTTCTAGTTGGCGATAACCAATATTTTTTTATCACGCATTCTTATTCTTATTTTATTCATTAAATTATTTACCACTTATTAATTGAATATAGAAAATATGTAAGTTATTTAAATTCTATACAATATGGAATTTGATTGTATCCACTTTGTAAATTGGTTAACTCTCTAAACGTTGTTTAAAAAATAAATATTGTACCGTATAGTAAACACTAAACACTAAAGTACTTGGGTATTGCGTAACTTTTTTATGCAAATTCACTAACTCGTGAACTCGTGGATTACTCGTTGTAAATCAGTGAAGATATTTAGAAAAAAAAAACATTGCCCAAGTATTTCCAACGAATCACTCCGTATACTCGTGTATCGCCAGTACATTTAATGCTTATAGTGTACTCATTAATTGTCTTTTTACTTAGTTCACCATACCCATACAATATAATCTCGCTGCAAGTTGGACTATTTATTCGGCAAGGCAAAATATTCACTTCGTATCCTAATAATTATTCCGTTCGGCAGCCGCCGGCGGCGAACCTAAAACACTTGTGTGCCGTAAACCTTATTCGCGTTTCGCGGGTGGTCAGCGACTGCGGTGGTGGGCCAACACCCATTGTCCGCATTAATAGATATTTTATTATGTGGTCGGAAAATATGAATAAAATAATGAAGACAAACAGAGTTCGCATAAAAAATAATGGCTTGTTTTGGTTTTCGTTGTCGTCGGTCGAGTGACCTGAAATACGATTCCTAAAAAATTACAGCCTCGCGATAAATCGCAGGCGTAAAATTGCTTATTAAATCTTCGTACGTCGAGTAGGCATACAATATATATAATCTATTCGGAGGAAGGCCAAAACTAGACCAAAATCCGTATACAAACGGTATCCCTCAATGTGCATATTATAATATGTAATGACAGAAATCATATTAATATCTATCGTTTCATTTTATATACGTTTCGGTACGGTGTTTTAATGATATTATATAAACTTTAAACATAACATATTTTCTCTTTCGGTCAAATTGGACATAAGATTTTGTTTTTTTTTTTTTTTGAAAGTCTCAACTGCCAGATGTAAATGTCGTCGTTAGACCCATTCGTATTCGAGTAATATCATTTAATTTTCTAGGTACCTATAATAAGATATGTTAATTTTGCAGTTGGGTCTCATATCGTTATCGCAGAGATAAAATATTTTGCGTTTTAAAGATATAAACATGTTTAGTTTGGAGTTTTGGACTGTATGCTAGTATTGAATGTAATGATAATATCAAGTGGCAGACGCCGGCGAAAAAAAATAGGTTCACATTACATTTTCGCACTGTTCATAATATATAAGTGCCTATTAAATTTATTTAATAACACCTACGGCCTACATCAAACGTTCCAAAAATTGTTTTGACAGCTTCTATTATATATACAATATACATAGGTACACATAATAATATGATTTCTTATCTTAATGAATATAAATTTTCGTAACTGAAAAAACACTTGTCAAAAGTTATTATAGTTATAATTCCTTAGTTTTATTAACTTTTATAATTCTATACTATGTATTATTTTAATATGTAACGAGTACGAGTTGACATAAGATAATAATTTAATACTTCTTAATATTTGTATATTAACCTGATTAGTTTACCATATAATATATTAAATACATGGATATTGTAAAGTATACACAGATATGTATCTATAATTATCTATAATTATATAAACCTAGTCTGGCTAGCCATTTTATAGGATTATTTTTCGTGAACAACATTAACTAAACAATATTTTAATAGTCCATATCATTAAAAAAAAAAAAACTGAAAACACTAGAATTATATTAACATATATTTTTTAGTATTGTATTATTGTTATATTTGTTTGAAATTATGTAGGCAAATATTATTTTTTATGTCGTAAACATATAAATCGTCATGTTATTTGGTATTAATCTCAGGTATAATGTAAGGCACCTAAATGAGAGAACACAATATTATCGAAATAAAAATAAAACCTTAACTGCGTCGCTCAGGATTATCCGGGATTATCTATCGTGGTTAATGCAAAATAATTCACATCGCTAAATGGTATACGTAAATAAAACTGAAATAAATTACCTCTATCGCATCAAACACCACCCATTTATCACTTTTTCATACAACAATAATTTGTCATCTATTTCACGAACATCACTCACCTACAACTATCTCCGCAACACGACCACACACTGTCTTGATGTCTTATTGATGTTGTCTCTTATCATGACAATTGCGTAGTATATTCAGATTTTTATGTGTGAAAAAATACGCATAAAATAAAATATTATACAAAGTGCATAGTCGATCGGGTTGAATAAAATATTATTATTGCGTATTATATTCACAGCGGGAGACCGCTTTAAACCCGTTTTACATCAATTTTTTTTCTGTTTTTTTTTTTTTATTGTGCACTACTTTTCACCCAGTTGAAAATATTATTGTTGTCGATTTGGTTTTCGAAATCTGCAGGTCGACGTCACAGCCGAACAGCCGAGAAAAATATGTATTCTTACATAGGTGTTGATAACTGGTAGAGCGATCACGATTCTTTTTTTTTGACTGTCGGGGATCCGCCTCATGCGCAATATCTTATAATGATAAAAAAAATACTGTAATGAGCCCGCGTTAACCACGACTGCATCAGTCGATCGATATCAAAACCGTTAATGCGTTCGGACGGCACCAGCAGGAGTTATCGGATACTTATCGAATATTTCAAAATGGAATTTTGCCAAATACAAAACTATTCAGTCCCCCGCCGTTAAAACCCGTTTACCTACAATAATTTAAAGTACAATTAATAAATATTATGAATAACTAATTATTCGAAAGATTAAACGAATACCGTGGGTGTACTGACCGTACGCATTTAACTATATAGTACCCATAGATTATGTTTAAATAGATCGTTTCGTGTCTATGTTATCTATAATATAACATAATAATGATATGTGTTTACAAGTCACGCTCGAATGGGCAAATATTTTTTGTACCGTTTTGTTTTCACGCTCTAAACATTATTGTAATATAGGTACAAGACGTGTATCATTTGTTTTATACAATTTAAATATACATTTGTATTTATTCACAAGTCGTGTGGAGTATCGTTTTACTAAATAAACCTAAATAGGAGGGGAAAATTATAGAGTACTTACAATAATTTTATTATTAATTATTATATATCTACTTTCAAAAAATATAATATCCATCATAAATATTTCATTACACACGTTTTATTATATTATCATTTATAAGGGATATTATATGTATATTGTATATTATACCTATGTATCTATATACACAGCTGGGACATTATATGTGTAAGTAGTTAAATAGACGCATATATACTAAATAGTAAATAGCATAATATACCTACACCATGTTATTATATACGTCATACTTATAAACGTATACAATCGTAAACCGCAATTAACCACGAGTCTCAGATTGATCATTGATCTTTAATCATTGTAAAATAAAAAAAACTGTCGCAATCCGTCGTTTTACAAGTATTTTTTTTATTGGGAAAATTAATTTTTTCTCGTCAATCTTGTATGGTTTTTAGTTTTCACAGAAATGTGATATAATATTATGTTAGTTGAGTTGTTTGATCTCTACAGTTGTCACCGTCCTAGATCTTGTTATTTTTTAATTTATATTTTGTCGCTTGAAATATATATGGCTGAAGGTGAAGGATAATTCTGTAGGAAAGATTAGGATCCACTGAATTCTATTTTGCACGCACTCGAGCACCCACACTCTATGAAAATAGTATACGACTGTATACGATCGTAGATCAGTTAGTAGTTTTAAAGGTATAAAAAAGCTCACTAGTCACTATTAAATTATGTATAGATGTAAACTGTGAACACGAAATTCACGTCTCCCGATCTGTTTTAAAATTCTACAAGATAGTGATCGTTCTGTTGATAATTATTACTTCGATTTTATGTATTTAAACATTCAACCATATACCTGCTATCCGTAGTAATTCAATATAACGTTAAATATACACATCAGTATACACACACACACACACACACACACACACACACACACACACACAATAATGTGACATATAACATGTAACCATATATAATAAAATACGTATATGATCACATTAATGATAACAATAATGTAGATATTATGCAATTTCAGTATTTAAACTCATTTTGTGAGTTTAATATTCTATTTTTATTTGTATATCACTCAATTATATTTTTTCAAATCTAAATATCTATCGGTTTTTACAAGACTTGTAAATCAACAATAATAATATATAATTTACTTAATATATTAAATTATTTATTCCGTTGAAATGTAAATTTGCATTTATTCACATTAACTGCAAAATTATATAATATAATACTATATTCTCTTCGATAATATGTCATCATAGCAAGGAATTATTTAATTATTTAATCTTTGCAAATTAGTAATTACATTGATATTATGATGCGATTCTTTTTCATTATAGTCAAATTATTTGAATGTTTTAAATAAAGATTAATTATTTTTTAATTCTAAACTAATACCTTATAAACAGTTATATTATTATTGTTTATCGATAAAATGACCACGAATGGTAAAATCATTTGCTAGTTGGTACTTATATGTGCAGTATTGTAGAATGTATAGTATTATGTGATAGCACATATTATTTCAACGATATAATGTTGGAAATCAGGTCATTGCGTATTTAGCGTGTATAGAACAGTTGTGACTTGCGATGTATTCCTATTACTATTTATTAAAGACTTATTCAAACGACTTATTGTATAATATGTACAAAACATTTTGTACAAATTAAACGGAATTGCAAATTTTAAATATGAAAAAAATCGTAATTTAGGATACGTTTAATAATTTATTTTATTACAAACAATCAAAGTACCTATATATTGCTTTAGGTACAATTAAAAATAAAATGTCTAGTCATTTTTTTAACACATAATAACTAGGTATAGTAAAAATATTTAAATGTTAACATAATATTTTATATTATTATCATTATTATTATTATTTGTTTATTATGTATGGTACAATAATTATTAATTACAAATTAAAAACACATCTTACGATATTTGTTTATAAATAATTTGGCCAAATTTAATTAATACGATTGCATTATAATATTCTAAGTACCAATTTAATATCATCACTCATAAATCATTAAAAAAATGTTTTTTTTTTATCTTGTTGAATGTTTATACATAATTTAATGTGTTTATGCATTAACAATAAACTATATTTTAAACATAACTGTGACTTTAATGATACTTCGTTTCTTTTTTGAAGATGCGCATGAACGGTGATATTATTATGTCATTAAGAAAAATACTAAATTTGGGCCTGTTGTGTCACGATGGTTGGCCGCAGTCAATAACGTGTTCTGAAGTCAAGCATCGACCGGCTTCGTTAGATCCCGGATGGGCGACCACTTGAATTTGTAGTGACTACCTCGCCCCATGTGTTCTAAATCAACCTACCTCCCCCACAGTAAAAACCGACTAATAACCTCCAGGCTAATTACCACATAATATGTATAAGCCTTAACTCGATACAAAAAAAAATCATCCAATCTCGTAGGTAATGCAAGATAATATTATGTAAGAAACATCTTAAAACAAAAGAAGCTACCTAGATTACTTAACTATCGTGCTACCCTGTTTGGAAACTCCGTTAATCACAACCGGTTCATATTGTCATTAAATTGTATTCAAATATTTAATTAGATCCTATTCCTGTCATTATTTTATAGTAAATACATTTCTGCTTAATATGGTTTATTTTAATTGATGTTCAATGTTCATATTACTTCGTAATATTTTCGATGTCTACGGCGATGGTCGCATTTTTCCCAACTGTTTGTTCATATATAATAATATATTGTATCATTGATCTACAATAATGTTTTGACTTAAGGTTTTTTCTTTTCTCTTCTCGATTTACATAACATTCATGTAATAAAGACGAGCTACCAACTAATAGTGTCACTGAAATAACATCAATGAATGAATAAACAATGAGTATGCTAGTCTGATTCAATAATATTATTTCTATAATCTTAGAATGCAAGTTTACATTTTACCTTATTCAATCATCAACCCACATTTAAATAAATATTTTTAAATCGACTTAGTATTACAGCTTAAATATAATTCTAAAGCGTAAAGTATTAAATACTCCTAAATACTAATATTATATTAAAAACACACGAGACCCGCCTATATTTGTACCTAATAATGGTAATAATATATTTATGTAATGACTTAAATAGTCAGTTCTATAAATTGTTTTATTTAATTTTAATAACTCAAAAGTTTCGAATTTAATTCAATAGTAAATATTTATTCTGGATATTAAAAAAAAAAATCTAAGTGTTTTATGTTCCAAACAAAAATGTGGTAGTGTTCCATGAAATATTTATTTAGTTTCTTAATATGAATATTTTTAATTTCTTCATGTACAGTTATGTAATGAATCAGATGTATTTGATATTATATAATGTAACATACTATCTAAATGTATAAAAATTATTTGTGTGTATTATTTTTAATAACTATTGTTTGAAAAATAGTTGCTGAGAAAGGAGAATATTTAAATAAATCCCTGCTCCATAATCTATAGGCATTTATTTTTGTTTCTATTTAATTTATTTTTACTCGTTATTATACAAAATTAAGCCGTGGAATATAAAGCGTACATGTATTTACTGCAGTGTTGGATCATGTAGATAATAACGTGTGTGTGTGTGTGTGTGTGTGCATGTTAAATGTTTTATGAATGGATGTTAACACGATATTGTCCATTGCAAACGCGTTAATCATACTAATTATGTAGGCAACGCAGAAAATAGGATGATGACGCGACGACCACGGACAACGTTCCCATACGGATCCACTGCGGGATGGGCGTCGTTGGCCGTCGTCGTTAATTTTTGAAAAATAACAAGTCCAACCAAATTACACGTTCCAGTTGCCCATTATATTATTCGTCGAATACATATACTTATAAATTGTATGATATTATAACCTATATTAATATGCTCTTCGTGAAGGTATAACACTTAACTCTGAAGCTATCCAAGGATATAGGTATAAGACTACGGGGTGATCCATTTCATATAAAACTCTCATTTTGTAGAAAACCCTAAAGTTTTGGCAAATATTTCTTTTACAATAATTTTAAGTCATTACAAAGTAACATTTTTGGAAAAAATTATATTTTTTACTATTTTTTTATCGTCATCGTTTTTAAGTCTTTAGTTTTTACTCTTTCGAATGACAACACGCGTTTTTTATTTCATATTTCAAAGCAGAATATTATTTTGAGTATTTCGATCTATACATATTTCGGACAAGTAGTTTCTTAGTGAAAAATATTTACTACGTTTGATGAGCGGAATAGTGGGCCCATATTTTACGATTTACCGCTGCCACTCCACTCATCAAAAATGTAAATGAGTACAACTCATAAACTACTCGTCCGAAATTATATATCTAAACACCAAAGTACGCAAAAAAATATTTTGCAGCTTGAACTAAGGAATTAAAAATGCATGTAATAACCAAAAATTTAAAACGAAAATGATAAAAAAAATATTTTAAATATATTATTTTAGAAAAATGTTATTTTTTAAGTAATTTTAACAACTTAAAATTACGTAAGGTCGTAAATATTTTTGAAAATATTAAACATTCTCATAATAATGAGTCTCTTACGCGTTATATCGATCACTCTGCGGTATGATATACGAAATACCACTGTATAATACAACAATCACGAAGTAGGTATTGATTTTCTTGAATATATAGGTACGCTGTTTAATAAATACGAATCGCTTGATTTCGATTTGATTTTTATCTAACATTAACGGTCATAGAACGGTTTTAGCTATTGTTAGCGTGAGTTACGACATATATTATAATATCCTATACAGAATATAATATAAAGCTTTGCAAACTTGTTGTTCGCTCGAGTTCCTTTTCCTCCGTTTCGTTTCTTCACGACTGCCCTTTTTGGCCTCACGTCCAATATAATAATACGTACCCGGGCATGTCAATAACATATACGCGTACCTACAATATTATGATGTGTACTAGCCACGTTGTGTTTTGAGCGTGATCTTTGGCCCCCCCCAGTCAACCGATAATTAAGATGCCATCGCAACGTTTGTTAACAGAATTCAGTCGCCGAATTCGCCGCCGTGCGATTATGTTTCTTATAATTATAATATTATTATTATTATTATTATTATTATTACTATTGAAATACAACCCTGCGGCGGCACAGCACGCGTGATTAATAGCCGAGAACGCACCTAATGTAAATATTGTCACAACAGGACATGCTACTGGTGCGTGTAACATAATATGCAATCGCCTCAACGATACCATCTGTATTATACGTACAGTCGTGTTGTTCATTCTGTGGATAAAAAAATTGTATTTGTCGCACTATATTTGATTCCTTATGAACAACATATTACCGTCGTTGAAACTGTAATATGTAAATTGATGTACATTACACTAAATCTTCGAGAGTATTGAATGGGTACCGAAAGATTTAAAATTATATTCACAAAATCATGTTTATTGCAAAACGAAGGAATATTTATTAGCTATTATATGCGTTCATCGATAAATTCAATTAAAAAATAGTACGACTGTAATTATTATTAATACGTGTACATCGTAATAAAAATAGATTTGGATGAATCTGTATAGGTATATTATTTGTCACGATAAAAACATATTTTTTAGGTTATAAAGTACTTAAAACGTGTTAATATTCAATTAGTTTGGTGTATAATTTTGAGCTATAATTTAGCATTACAAGTTTTTACACTAATATAAAATAATTAATGCTGAGCCATGATCTTTCCAGCCGAGTAAAATTATATACAATTATTTTAAATCACATATGCCTATATAAAAAACATCGAGGGTAGGTCGGTACCTACATAAAATGTATTTACAGCTATTATTTCAGATTTAAACGATTAATTAAATAAATTGTTGCCTTAATCACCGGAATGTTGTATTTAAGAATGTTTTAATGTTATGTAAGCTGTTTATATTTTTTACACTGGGAATTTAAAACACATTCAATTAAATTTTTTACATTTCTAACAAATATTTTTAGACAATTTTAATTAAATAATACATTAAAATAATTAAGATATCAATAATTATAAATTATACTGTTAAATTAAGTGTTCTAAAGCAGGTAATAAATGACTAATTACTATAATATATACATATTTTGATTATTAATTTCGGTCAATTTTAGTAGGTATAAGTACATTTCAAAAATGTTATTTGTCTTACACTGCCTATTTAGAATATAATCAAACGTACTTAAAAAAAAAAAGCATTTAAGTCGTTGTTAACTTAAACGTCATTATTATAATATACCTACTCAATCTTGATTGATGAGTGAATGTTAAAATGAAGCTACCTACTTTTAAATATATTACCTATAGTTAGTTCGATAAACAATTTTACATTGTCTATCATTAAAACGCATTGCAATTATTATTAACTGGTAAAAAATAATTTGAAATTTCTGTTGTAACAGAAAATTAATTAAGCTGTGTTTCAAGTCGCGTGGCTATTAGACGTTAAACATCGCGTGATCTGGCAAATTCTATGAGAACCTATAATTTTTCATATAAAGTGCACATCGAGTGCAAATTAATACGCTAATGTGCATTTGTCAATTTGTTTTAATAATTATTACTTCATTGGAAGAAATGCCTACGCGTTTGTCCGTCCTCGTGTTATTATAAATTATGTATAGGTATTATTACGTCTCGATTAAAATGTTTATATTAACTCGGCAATCTATATAAATTATTTATTTAAGCTGTTTTTGTATGAAAAAAAAACGTTTTGGTATTTAATCGGATAATTCAAACAATTTAAAATATAACTTGACCAACATCGATCTCCCTTAATGGCGGATATAATAATTACTCTCCACATGAAGAATTTTCGCTCGACTAAATGCATTTCATAATTTTCATAAATAATTTATTATAATCGTTAGATTTAACTTTTATTTACAAATTATTCAATATAAAAACTTGATTTTTAACGCGGTTTGCCAAACACTATTAATTATAAAAATTATTCTACACGTGTACTACATAATATCAGTTATTCCTGCAAATTTAGCATGTGGCGCATTGCCATACGCAACAATTAATTATCTAGTTTGTCTGATGACTTTTCGTTGAGATAGGTAGGTATATACGTATAATATTATTTTATTCTCAAAATACGAGGGGATTAAATTATACCTATATTCCTTAATATGTGGTCGATATAATAATAATAACTATTTATCATTTGAGTGTATAGAGTTCGATAGTTAGCTAATAAATTACCGACATTAATAACATATTTAATACGTCTGTATGCTTTTCCTGTATAAATAATAATAACAACAACACGTTATATAATGCTTCAATTGCAATAAGACCGCACGAAAAACAAATTAATAAAAGTTTTAAAAAAAATGGTTTTGCCTAAGCTGTCAGAAATATTATAGTATTGTAATACGTATTAATATAGAATAGGTATATATTATATGTCATGCAATGTGTAAAACCAAGTACACATTTTTTTCAGTTATTAATGTGTTACATTATTATGGTGTGGTCGAAAAAAATTATATATTATTATATTATTCTGGTGGACTCAGGTATTGGGAAAAATAGAAAAATGCCTGATGATCTGATCGACCCAATATCCACTGTATTATACAATATACAGTCATATATTGATATCACAAATCATATAAACTTGATAATATTAATTATTCACCAGGGTTTATTTTTTCCTTAAGAATTCTATAGATACACCTTCCCTTGCATCCTTTCCTCGATCTGCTACTTTGTTACTTAAAACGCTAGAAATCAATATCCCCACATAACTATTCAAAGAATTTACGTTGTGATCCAATTAATGTAGATAAGACAATCATTATTTTGGAGAAAACTAGTTTTTTTTTTAAATATCTTTTTTATTTACCTGGGTACCTAAAATCGGTCATTACAAAACAATATTTTTAACTGTTTTTTTAGTTGTTTAATAGACAACTTATATTTTTAATTCCATGCTTCTAAGCAGAATATTATTCTTATTATTTCTATCTATACAAATCAAATTTTGGACAATACTATAGTTTATCAATTTATTATAATAATATAAAATAATAATTAAAATAATATTTTGATGAACAGAAAGTTAGTTTGTGGGGTACCCTCAAAACTTTAAGTACTGATCAGTTATAACTCATAAATTACCCATTCAAAATTCAAAATTTATATTTTAAAGTAGGTACTAGGCAAAAAAATGTTTTGTTTTGAAATAAGGAATTAATATTTATATGTACATGCGCGATTATTAAAATAATAATTATTATTGTCGTATTGATGACTTTTGTTTAAAAATATAATATCTTAGAAAAATGTTATTTTTTAACGATTTAAAATTAAGTAAAAAAAATATTTTCAATAATGAGTGTCACACGTTAAATGGGTAACCCGATTCTTGGGACTCTCTTCTTCTATTTGTACCTTATTCAATTCTCATGTATTTTGCAAACCTTATTACCAGGTAACAGATTCTGTTACACCACTGTTTCTGTTACAATATTGGCACTTTATTTTACAATACAATACACGCCTAGTCCGCTAAGTCGTTACCCGGCGTAAATGACGAAAAATAAATAAATGTTATTAAAATCTCTGAGGACGGGAGATACGGGAATCGGACCCTCGAGAGACAGCTAGTGCACGCGCAACGACGACTCGCGCGTGACTGTTGCTCTACTCAAGTCCGTCGAAGGGTTAACCGCGGTGTGCGTGCGTATACGTACTGGTATATACCTATACATACATATATATATATATATATGATATTATATTTCTCTCTCCTCGTTCTTGTATGATATAGGTACGCTCATTCACTCAGTTCGGCCGCCGCCGCCCCCTCCGCGAGACGGCTCGCCAAATGGTAACGCAGCCGCCGCCGCCGCAGCCTCTGGTTTTATTTTTATTATTATTATTTTTATTATTATTTTTTATATTTTTTACTTTTCGTAGTCGGGCGGGAGCCGCGCGTAGTACGACGTGACTAGAAGCGCCGCAGTCCGCAAATGTGCGTGTGTCGCGCGCGCGTGTGCCCGTGTACAGCAGCTGCAGCGGCGGTGTGCGGTTGTCGTGCGCATTATATAGGTACTAGTACTTACTTCAATATTATTAAAAATTCGTATTGTTTTGATATTAATAATAATAATATTTTATAATATTGCGTGTGCGGTTTCGCGTGTCTGTGCGACGAGTGCTGTGCCGACGTCAGTGTGTGTGTGTGTATGAGTGTGTGCGCTCGCGAGTCGACTATCCTCGAAAAGTCTGTTGTATTTTTCCTACCATCATAACATTTCCAAGTGTTTTTGGGTGAGCGCGTATTTCGCTTTTTCTATCACCGGCGAGGTAGATTTTCCGGGTTCCAGTTTCCATATCCTCGTGGCCGTCTACATATATACATAACAAAGTATACGATCCACACGTCATTTGATCTACGTGGAATGAAATAATATAACTGGAAACACCACGCAGGTAATTATTATTAAATCGTTGACTTTTATATTGATTCCTTTTTATTTTTACGACTTCTTTTCATTTCGTCCCGTAAACACTCGTTAAATGGTTATGCAGAGAGTATTGGTACGTCTTGTACAAGACAATGAACGATTTTTTTTATTAAAATATGAATACTACCACTTACATTTTTTGAATTATTGCATTTTAGATGGATGTAAAAAAATCAAGATATTCTGAATCAACTAATCGTAATACTATTTTAGTTAGGTAATAAATTTCAATTTAATACCTTTTGGAGGTTATAAGGTCCACCTATATATATTATAAATTGTAAATAGGCAGGTATTAGTATTCGTGATGACTACTTTTAAATTATATGCGTTTAATTTGTTATTAATATGTCCATTTTGCATGAGTATAAACCTCAATTTTGTTTCTGTTTTTTTGTGCAGCAAACGTTAATTTATTAATGCGCGTAGCTATTGTATTTTTTTATCAAGATCAGTGTTATATAACATTAATATCGTATTTAAATAAAATGTTTTGGTTGGTTGATGGATACTAAAAAAATCAATTTTCGTAAAACGTGTTGGCGACAGTCGTATAGAACCTGTAATATATTTGTACTCCCATCGATTAAATTAGAGTATTATTTTATAATTTATACCGATAGTTAAACACTTAAACTGTAGAGATAAAAAAAACTTGAGGCGAGTTTACGAGCTCAGTAGTTTTTAATATAATAATAATAATGTATAATATATAATATTATTATAGTCTCGCGTCTCTGTTTGTATTCATATGCGATTCCTAATTGACCGTATAAAAACCATTTGCGCTCAGTCGAAGAAAGAAATTTTGTATTTCCTTTGTGCGCGATATTTGCATTTAAATTTAACGTACACGACAGAGTTGAATTGTGCGTGTTTGATGTCAAAAGAAAAAATTGTCTTAGAAATTACCATACTCTATTGCGTCGGCGCATTGTGCGTAGTCTTATTATTATTGTTATTATATTTATTATTATTATACACTTTGTGTGTTAAGTTCAAAAGTGGAAATGTTACTTTTTTCAAAATGAAACTGTATAGAGGTATTGTAATACTAATACCATATAGTTTCAGGTATAATAATATGTATAGACGTCACTCACACGTGCGGTTATTTCCGTTTGTCGACGACACTAAATAATATAAGTACGCTCTATTAACTTTTTTTTCAGTTTCATTGTCACCAGTCGCCACAAATATCATTTGTTACAACCATAATATTTTGTACGCTAAAATACTGTTTATTTAGTATTTTTGCGTATGCCTAATAAACCGAAACATTCGATTCTCCACATAAATAACAACCGTGTACACAAATACGACTAATTGACGATTTAAAAATAAAAAAAATTAGTACGATATTATCTCTCCTTAACAATTAACAATAATAGCTACTTTTATACTAACGTATATATGCCTAGTATTATCTACATGTAAAACGTCATGGATTAACATTTTTTTCTGTTCAAATTACTATTTCTAAAAAAAAAAATTAGGAAACATAATAATGTACAAATATAGGTAAACGCATACACTTATAAAAGTAATGACTAAGTAGGTAAGTAGTGCGTAATAAGTAATAACATACAGCTAGGTATAGGCGTCAATGCCTTAGTTGAATTTAACGTTATTTTATTTTTTTCAGTTTTCTTAATTGTAAATATCTTCAGATTTGCTGATGTGTGCTAATTTTCTAATTTAACATTTTTATTAGAGGAATTAATAGCGTTGACCATAGCTCGTTCGCTAATCCCGCTTTAGATCCAATATTCAAGTATATACTATATTGCTAATAAGTAATAATATGTATAATATTATCTTCTGATAGAATTTATAGAATCGGTCGATTCGGTATAATTCCAACGTAATTAGAAATTTCGGATAGCGCATTAATATAGTTCATACGGGACGCAATCAACGACGTTGTAAACAGATAAACATGATATTATAAAAAAAAATCGAAATTAACTTTACGACAGTGTACTTAACCTTTTTTTTGTTGAACTCTACAGCAGATCTTGTATACAATGAAATTGTACGTCACAGGCGGAACTGTCTGTACGATCGCATATAATATATTATATGAAAATTTTATTGTAGTGTATGTACTTACAGAAAACATTGTACAGTGCACAGAAACGGTTTTAAATACGATGAAAAATAAATACATTAATGTCATGAAATGTCGTCGATTGTGATCGTTGTGTGCAATATATTATATACTTTTATAATACATATATATATATATATATAGGTAATAATATAGTGTTAAGTACTACTACGATGTTAATGTCGAACGATTTATCGATTCCGGATAGAAATCTGTGTGTATTAACTATTAATTGCGATTTGTCTCTATTGTCAATTAAGTTGGTTTATATACGCTATATTTTATAGGTATATGTATTATCTATACTAATTATTCGAACACAACTATATAATATTGTATAAAACGGTGCAAAAACATTGATCGTTCCGATTCTGTTCAGCTCTTCGCGACCACTGCAATTATAACTGCAGTTATAGTGCGCTGCAGCAACTGCATTAAAACTGCATTCGAGCGGACAAAACTAGGTGATATATATATTATTGAGAATAATTATTGTTATCATGCACAGAATACCTAATGTCTATTTCTCATGTCTGGACAGGGGCGGGTGGCGAATGGAAAAAGGATAAAAGATTGCTGCAAACGCAGTATGTCGTACCTGCGGAGGAACGATAAAATCTGTTTAGCGACCAAGTTCTCACGATTTACCTTTATTGCGCAGGACAGGAGGTTTATGCGCGTGCAGATTGTAAGGAGAACGTATTTTTTTTTCTCCATTACCAGCTACTACGCCGTGCGTTGTGGGGCATGGCAGACGACGGCGACATGTCGGGCGAAAATATAAAAATTTAAGCACATTTTATTTTTAAACACCCGCTGTATAATAATATTGTATAAGATATAATATTTAATGTTACTTCATACTATAATGGCGCGCAAATACGAAAAGCATTAAAAGGAAATTTAACACTCAATATATGTACATAACTAGGTCAAGATGCTATATATTTTCGTACATATACAAATAATTCAATAGAGATTAGACGGACATAATATCATATATGCTATATGCGCTTATCTATATCGTGGCTGTGGCCTTGAAATGACCCTCTAAAACGCTTTTATTTTTTCGTTAACAACTTTACGAGTATAGAAACATACAACAACAGCAATATATAATGATAATAGCATTGTGCGCGCACACACACACACACGCACTGATGTTTAATAAAATAATAATTGACCCGTTTTTACGCTTTGTACGACTTTTTTGAATCGCCGCGGTATTGCGAAAAATAAATAATATCCTAGTTCCTAGAACTCCTGTGTACCGCTGGTTTTGACCGTCCACTATTGTAACCGAATTTATTATCGAACAACCACAGTGGTGTGTGCAAATACGACAACGACGGCAACGGCGATGATAATGATTATGATGATGATGATGATGATAATAATAATAATAATAATAATAACACTGTCGAAAGTATTATTATGATTTTATATATATAGTTGTGAGTACCCAACCTAACACGTGCACATACTCCACACTCGCAGAACACATATAATATATATGTACCTATGGTATTGTGTAATGTAGATCACACGGTCATTTATGACGCGATCCCATTTATTATAATAAATTACATTTTATTAAGCGCAGCGCGCGCCGCCGCAGACGGATTAAAAAAAAAAAAAATAATAAAAATAAAATACGAAAGTCACGTCGTATTTATCAAAATGTCAATTACACGCTGCCACACGATATAATATACTGACTGCGAAGAATATATAGTTATCCGTTCACTCTACCCTCGTCCCACGCCCACCCGACGGATCACTCAAGATTTCTGTCGATCAACATAATAATATAATAATATAATATTATAATTGATATTAATATTATATAGGTATAAACATCGATTTTTTGTGCCCATTCGCATCGTCTCATACCTATACGCTCAGCACCGTCCGTGATCGGTCATCGTCGGTAGCGTTGGTTTTGTTTCGTGTCGATTTTGACCTCGCCGTAGGCATATTATTCTGATAACAATGTATTGTATTATAATATAAAGTAGTCTTATCACTCTTATCTGGCATAGTCTCGAGTCACGTGACTCTGGATCCACCGGACGTAGTCGAATATAATATATCGTTTTCCTGGAACGGTCGTGACATTTCCCTTGAAAGTTTTCTAAACGTAAAATTCGAAAAATGATGTACCTATTAACAATACGTTTTATAGTTCGTGCATTTTTTTTTTCATTTTTTACTCTTTTGAACGATAACATATTTTTTTAGTTCCATATTCTGAAGCAGAATATTATATTTGTTTTGTATATGTTTCCATCTATAAAAACCAAATTTCTGAAAAGTAGCTCATCAACTGTTTTAAATATATTTGAAGTTTAGATGATGAGAAGAGTGGAATAATATTTTAAGGGGTGCACCTGTAGTACCAATCCACTCTACTCATCTAAACTTAAAGTGCCTACCTATTTGTAATAATTCTTGAACTGCTTGTCTAAAATCTGATTTTTTTGTATCCTATATAGTAGATAGGTACTGCAAAAATATTTTGTTTTAGAATAAGAATTAAAAATGCATGTTTTCATTCAAAATATTCCAGTTGTTTTTTAATGACTTTAAATTGTTTTAAATTAATATTTTCAAAACGTTGACAGTATATAAAAAAATATTGTCTATTACGTTAAATGGATCACCCGGTATACAACTAAAACAGAACTGTGCCAGCAATAATTCTATATATATTCCGAAAATACTAGTGTCTAGGTATACGTTTCGAAACGTTTCGTTAAGTTTATTTTACTTTTCAAGTCGGAATAGGTTAATCAAATAGCAATGAGACGAGTCAAAGTGCACGTTTGATTATCGAACGAACGCAGAAAAAAACAACAGGAAAACCTATAATTATCATTTATAATGCTATGTACATATACCTACTATTAAACGCTACACGTTTTCGACCAACAGACACATTCACATGTTATAGTCTTTGTGTGTTTATTTTGTCGAACTCTTATAAGTATATATTCGACAATCGGAAGTGGTGGCGAAGTAATATTTTTCGATTCATCCAATAATTATAATAATATTGCGTTATTATTTATTTTTTGTTTTTGTTCGCGTTCATTCCAATTAGATCAATCTAAAGACCGTACGTGATCGGAAACCGTTAAATTGTTACTGAGCCAATTTAAAATCATATTTTTCAGATCCGCTTATACGACTGCTATAGTTATGATTACCGGTGTACCTCTATATTTTATAATAATAATAATCGAAGAATAATATTTTTTCATTTTTTTAAACGTCAACGTCCGCGTTATGGCCGTTGCGTGTGATCAACTAATTTAGTTGATCTCCCGGCACAGCATATCATGTATCGTAGCAGGTACTATATTTGAGCTGTACGCAAACTGACGTGGCCAACACTATCCTTATAATAAATAACTATACTATTATCCGTAGCAGAAATCAATTTATAGTCCAGTGGCGTAAGCAAGATTTCTTAATGTCGAATTGGGCTTAAAAATTAATAATTACTTGCTATTTTAAAAAATATTTAGCTAATATGAAACATATAATATAGGTACCCAAAAATATATTTAAAAAAATACTTTTATCAAATAAAATACAAATTTATTCTTATTTTGTAAAGTTTAATACAGTTTCAAAAGTTTTGATGAAGTATTTGAAAACTTGTGTACAACTTCAACTTCTATCAAACATTGTCATTTTTTTATTTATGTAGGCTGTTGCTAATCCGTTAATATTATACGCGTCTTTGTTTACTTTAGTTTTCTACCTTTGAAACTTGATAAATATAAAACAAAACAATTTTTTTTTAAATAAGGTTAAAGAGGGCGATGGGTGAAGCCCTGTAGCCCCTCGCCCACCCCTCTACGTACTCTACTGCACTTATCACAATAATATTAATTATATTAATAATAACAACATCTGCAACAGTTATATTTGAAACACGAAATTGACTTCAAACCCGATGACGGACTATAAATAGTTAAGCTATAGCTCAGTCCACTACATGACATAAATTACTAATTAGTATATCATAAGTGATTTATTTTATTTCACATACCCATATCGTTTTCTACCTTTTTATGAAGTGTTTTCATAGTGGGTTTTCGCTGAAGCTTCTGTGCAATATCTCTGAAGAATAAATCGCGAGAACTATAATAACGCTCCACACTATTGCCGCTGCCGCCTTGTAATTACCCGCACACGATAGAGTTCATCTGGAAGCCGCCACCGCTGACGAGCGCAAATTAAATCTTTTTAAGTTCACCACTATTATATACATTTCCGCGAGAGATGAATTCTCACGCTATACCTATAGTACAGATATAATGATTTTTCATTTCGCAACACAATTTATAATATTATTTTTACGTCACCGGCGCCGCGTGGCGTTTTAAATTCAATCGCGAACGGACACGCCGCACATAATATCATCATACATAAATGAACGTATACCTAACATAATGATCGAATACGATAGAATTCACATAAAACTTCCAACATATTATAATAAATACGCTTAAGGGTACTTTGAAACGGTTTCGTATAAGCTATACATTATTATAATATTATACAGCGTCGTATATAGGTACTCGCCTTACAATTTTCTAAAATAATTACTCGTTAACATCATTATTGTGTGTGCATATAGTAATACGCACGTTTTCGTTCATATATTATCTTTGGAAATGGCCGCTATATATAACGTACTTAAAATAAAAAACCAATATACTTTTATAATACGACTCTGGACTCGTATAATGGTAACTGTAAAATTTAACTTGAATTAAACGCGAACGTGTTCTCGTATATAAATTTTAAGGAAGGCCGTCGTCATAAATTATAAATATATATTATTGATTGAATAAACACTGCAGTTGAGTTTCATTCATTTTTTTTTCTTCAAACTTTTAATTCGAAAATTTACTCGTCCGACAAAAGCGTTTCAATTGAAATAATTGCTGTGAATGAAACTGTGCATTGCAGAACTCAATCGCAAAAACTTTCCTACATCACTATATGATATTATGTTTACAGTCTCCTGCTTCTTGGAGGTAAAAAAAATATAGACGGCGGTGCAATATAGACGGCGTGCGTCATAGGGATATGATATGAATGGTCTCGATTGTTAATATTGTACGTATTCTATGAAGAGACAGCTAGGCAGGTCTCTTGCGGCCGACAACTCTAAGTCTGGACCTATATAAATGAGCTTTGCATTACTCGACATGTAGTCGCGGTGATGTGTTGTCATATATGGTAACGTTTCGTTGTGCTAACACGTCGGTAATTGGTCTTATCTCGATTGATCGCCGTATTATATGGCTGTTCGTCGGTTTTCTTCGGAATCACTTTGGTATATTGACATATCCTGTACGTATAGAGGATACTTAGTCACATATTACTTTAAATTTGTTCGCAGTGAAAACCAAATACTCGTATATCACTCTGTTGCTGCACTACAGTCGTTGTACACATTGCAGTTGCAAACCGATAAAATATATTACATATAAAATGTTGTGCTAATGTTCTGTATCCTGTATACATATTATGCTGGTAGGGTATTCAACATTTATATTATTATGTACTACGCTGTTACTACAGAGTACTTCTCTCAATCTCTCGGCTATTTTTGGAATACTGCAAGGTGCAATTGACCAGTTTCCCTCAGTGGTTGTTTTTGGCGTTTAAAAAATGTACCAGTTGCCCTTAACTGAATGACCAATGATTCCCACTACATAAGACAAAAAGCACCTGGTACAAAGAGGGACATTTTTTGCCAACATGAAACTAATCTTAGACGTGAACATTTAACATTTGCCTAACATTTTTAGTTATTCTGTTACTATATACTCATTTTTTATTTTCATTATTTATTACTCACGTTATGTGTGGTGCTGTAATCGGTACATAATATGTCGCAGGGGGCAATCGTCATACTTGGTTTATGGCAACTGGTTTGCTCTAGGAAACTCTTTTTGGTGGAATGATAAGGGGGTGAAAATAGGTAATTCTGAGAGCAACTGCAGGTGTGCAGTGACCCATGTAGTACACTCCCGCGGTGACTGGTCATCATTCGCGATTATCTTAGCCTTTTATATCAGACACTTATTCGTTAAGATATTCAAACGTTGGGCTAATACATAGGTATTATTGGTATATAAATATATAATACGCGTAAATCATATATGCGTACCATATACCTATCGCTATAATGTCTAATGGTCGAGAACTCGTCGTGTACTGGCTCTTGTTTTGTTCTGCAGTCGTCATTTCAGCGCTATCAGTGAATCCGCTCAAACGCGATTCAAAATCAGCTGACGTAACGAAATGCAAATGCGAATATCGTCCTGGGCTCACGACCACGTCGAGTACTTTGTATTTATTTTATACATGTATATAAATGTTCCGCGTGCATCCGATAAGCATCCGTTTCCAATAAAAAAATAAAATCCAACGAACGCAGCTCTCTTATAACAAGACGATAAAGTTTCATTAGACGCAACAGCTGTGTTAAGACTTGTCGGTTTATTTATTTTTTCGTTATCTACATAGAAAACTGTCGTTGGCATAAAATATATTATATTTTGTAGTAGGCAGTATCTAGGTAGTAGGCACCTCTATCTCGGGTACACGCACTTATTATATGGGTTTTAATTTTCTTGCCATTTTGGATACGCGTTCGATGCTCATTAATTCGTTTTTCAACGTGTACCGTAAAATTAATATTTGACGCGTTTTATTTTCCGGTTTAAATATAATATCCCGATATGATTGCACGCACACACAAGCGCAAAACTCAATCTGTTGGTGGTACCTACCTATATATAATATAGTTGTATATAATACATAATATTATACGAGCTACTGTTCGAATCACTTTCGAATCGATTGCGGGGCCGCCACCGTTTCCTTTTCTGTATATAGGTACACATAACCATTAAATTTTATCGGAATTTGTTTTTAAACGCGGGTGGTACACACAAACTAGTACGGACTACCCACACTGTATATATAGGAACATAATATCAAACTGGATCAATTATTACGAATCATATTTCGTCCTGTGCATAGTGCTGCGGGAGAGGATGCTATGCTCCGTGCGCGCCGCGTATATCAATAACCGCTAATTTGTACGTGAGCCATAAAAACTAACGATTTACAATATATCCGATACAGTGAAGCGTCGACGTCGTGGTAGTTTAATACCTATGTATATGTAACATCGAACGATGAAATAAACTCAGTTGTATCCGAGCCCGCCAACCATTGCAGACTGCAAATACCTATATATAAATACGCTATATACATAGTTCCCACGAGATCCAAATCCGGCTTAACGATCGGTTCGGAAAAAAAAGCCTCCCGTAACCCTGCAATATGAGCCGATGAGCGTGTACTACCTGCAGCACGCGTGTTATATTATATTATATTTATGTCTTTATTTTAATATTTTAGTGTTTATGACTCGCACGAAAATTAATAACAACATTTTTCTTAAAAAAAATAGTAGGTACCTATCAAAATATTATCATAAAATATATTATAATATTATATTGTAAAAATCCTCGGCTATGATGTATTGCCGACGTCCCATCTATATACATACTACACGCGTGCCGACCGACTACTAAGATACGTGCCTATGTATATATATACTATATAGTATATACTATGTATATACTCGAGTATAATACCGTTTGCGTGTAACCCCTAATTTTCTGTCTATATATTATGTATAGACGGAAAAACAGCAGCGCCATCGGGTCCGTTCGCGTTACATATTTTTCCCCTCGTTATCATCATTCATTTTTTTAGTTTTATTATTATTTATTGCTCTCGTTTTTGACACAAATCTAATAGCCTGCAAACTGGAATTATCGTTTTTCTTAGCGTCTCCGCCGCGGCAATGTACGTATACACTTTTCTAGAGATTTTTAACTGTAGGTATTTCATTATTCCAACGACTCGCTGCTATACGGCGCATAATATAATAATATTGTGTTTTTTTTTTTTAATGTAATACAACTACTACTACAACGAACTGACGCCGCCACCGATTTGTCTGAAAAACGAAACGCATAATTTACCTCAACTGCGGAGCACTTTACGCGCGGGCGTCGTAGTTCACACACGTGCGTCTGGGATATTCATCTTGTTGTATATTTTATTACTGCATGATCGATGCCCATGACAAATTAATTTATGCCAGTTTATTTACCTCGTCTTAAACTCGATTAAAAGTCAACTGCAAGTATTTGTGACACAATCACTTGAGTGTAGATTTTGGCCAAGTATAAAATACGGTCCGAAAATTTTAACAATTATAATAACTATTTTATTTCATGTAACCGAAACGGCAACCCTATATCACAAACAAAAAAAAAATATTTTTTTCCGTGATCGAACAAATTCTTGTCGAGCCGTTCTTTGAAATGCACAATTTAAAAAATTGGCTTCGAGAGTGCACATCCTCGGGTATAGGGTTACCTACCTATGTACCAAATTTCACAAACATGAACGCAATATACTTGGCTGGGATCGCTTACCCACACACACACGCACACACACAATTTTTCTCCTATTAATAAATACTAGGTATTATCGGTTATTGCATACAGTTGTGGAAACCAATTTCGAAGAGCTGCTGCGGCGGCGGCGGTGTCGACGGAGATGAATGATGCAATATTATACTGTCACGCTCGTTTACTCTTTCGGCCACACGAATATACCATATTTTATATTTTTATAATACTTAATAAACGGGTACGAGTCGAAAAAATAATTAGCACTTTGCTGGTGTTCGATTCACCGACCGGTCGCTCGCCGGCTTTTATCGGGAACCGCGGCGCGGCCCGTACGTTATTGAAACGAAAGTATATTGTATGAGTACCTTTATAAAGTGAATCGATAAAAACACATAACGGCCTTAGGATGATGATAATAATGCGGTGTTTTCGTAAACGAGTTTCTATATCTATTATACGTCCTATATATCATCAACAGCGAGATCACCTATGTATCAGTAAAAATTACTATTTTCCCGTCACAATATTTTACAACTCTCCTATAATACACTATACCTACGAAAACTTTATGCGCTTATAATATATTATAATGAACTATAATATTGGTTCTGCGTCCGATATAATATTTTACGGATTTAAAAAATATTCTGTTCCAGAAAGTACCCATAAGTGGTATTATTCTAAATTGAAATTTTCAATTTTCCACTCACGTATACAAAACCTTAAAAACCATTGTGATCGAAAATATAAAACTATTTAGTCGTTTGTAAACTTTGTAAACTGTACGAATAATACTTTAAACACCGACTTAGATTTTGTTGTAAGTTGTAACGAGTTTAGCTCGTTATAAATATTGTTTACCCGATACGTTTAATAAAAACTATGTAATCTTATACTAAAATAATAAAATGTTATAGTAGTCTCATTCGCTATGATTCAAATCGTCGTCTGGTGCGTATACCTGATAACATAAACATAATAATATAATTACTACATGGGCGTGATCAAACGTCACCTGGCAGAGTAGCCACATGATGTCCACATAATGTTGTATAGTAAATAGGTGCGCACTAAACAAGAGTCTTTGCTCGATGACCGATTTAAATGACTGTCTAATCTCTGGATATAGGATGTAGCTGTTTACCAGGGTTCTATCAATTATGTAAATAATCATGGCGATGAACAGACGTATAAATGCGAGTATTGCGGCACCGAAGTCTGAAATATGTTGTGAATAAATGACAAACTCGTGCGAACGCGAAGATGGTTTTAAATTGAACTTTTATATTATACCTAACATTGAGTTCGTTCTGTAAATGGATTTTATCTCGTCATTAATAAAATATTATTATAATTTTTAACTACAAGTTAAATGTATGGGTAATAACCACAGGGTAGATAACCGCATTGATGCAGTTGTGAGGCGTCGAGTGTACCTCGTCATCATTGAGTAGATGGCTTGAATTCAATGATAATTCGATGAAAAACGATTTTGAGTAGAGGTGTTCTAGATTTTTGATCACCTTTACAATGGTTACCAAATAGTTTAAATAATTAGTTTAATCAATTTATAAAGTATAAAAATTTAACAAATGTGTTAGTATTTATTTGTTAGTTCTGATTATTTTATAGATTTCTACTTTTGACCCATCAGAGTACAAAGTAGATCCAAATTTCTACCAAAAACCTTCCTTTGAAGTTTTTGATGAGTAAAGCATTTTTCTATTAGAAAATGTGTCTACATACGCAAAAAAAATACATCTTAATATAATCAATACTCAGATATTATTCATCTCTCTGCTCGGAACCTAAAATTAAAACATGTATAAAAATAAATATTAAAAAAATAGCCGAGGAAGAGTTATCTCCGCTCAAATTATTCTGCATACTCCTCGAATAATCTTGCACACACCTATGAGCATTGACTGACAGCAGCAGTGGTGTTAGTTCCGGTGCAATGCGCTGCTGTCTGCAAGTGAAAAATAAAGACGATCTCCGTAGGTGGTAAAAAATAAAAACCAAGATATATGCTAACCGAACAACCGCGTTAATATATTGTATAATAATTATGATTACTATCTGCGGTAAACGTTTTTTTTTTCTTCACACGTGCTTCTAAATTTTTAATACAATATTATTCGCGGAAATAACAACCGTTTTAGTTATACGCCATAAGTGTATGTGTTATTTTTTTTAATTTCGTAAAAATCGTTATTCCAATCGAAATTAAATATGCGCATAATAATAAAAATATAACCATACTGTACTCACCTAACATGTAATAATATTATATTACATAATATCATATTTTATAGTTTTGGCGAAGTTCTCTGTTTTAAAACAAATTTATTCGTGTACGGTTCGACTACCTATGTATCGTAGTTTTGTAGCCTATGGTTCCTACGCACACCATAAAACTCTGTATTATTATTAAAATCGTGATTTCTAGAAAACTGCAGGCGCGTCTATAATATTATTATTATTACAATGCCTCAACACCGAAGTTGTCCGAAAATGTAATGTTATAAACATGACAGTGTGGTTTATCTTAATTCGCTGACTTGTTAATTACAAACAAATTAAACGCAAAACCATAATTAACCTGTCAAATAATCTTATTTAATACTTTTATAACGTGTTCATTGGGCATGCATGGGTTTCACAAAATCACCGTGTTCTAGAGGTGTTTTTTTTTAATCTAAGAAGTAATAGAGTATGTAAGATAATTTTTTTTTAACTCATTTTATTCGTGTCAAACGTGACGGAGGGAAATAGCATTTACACACATACGTGTACCTGGTTAAATCACGGGGTCTAAGATTAATGATTCCAATTCGGTGCCCGTCAATACATTGTTATATGCAGTTGTTGACGTGTTAATAATTATGCTTCACCAATCTACTTGACATATTATAATGTTGTGCTTTAGTTGTGTATAAAATGGGTATACATATATATGTATAATAATAATAATGAGACGTGATTTTCTAACGCGCGATGTCCTTCGGACGTTTGTAAAAAATTGAAAAAAAAACAATACTTTAGTGACAATGATTAAATAAAACCAGTAACTTTGAAAATATATTAGAAATAATAACATGCTCTAATATTTTTATTATCATCTACATGCTATTACACCTACTCGCTGTCAAAAATAATCGTTTTTAGAATAGAGATATTCCGTGGGCTCGTTGTAGACATTAATTAGCACCTGTGCACAATCGATAATCTATTATATATATGCCTTAAAATATAACACGCGATAAACACATGCTTCTGTCATTACACATAAAAGTATACATTATTTTTAAAACAAATTTAAAAAGTGACTGCGGGTGTTGCAGTACATAATATACAGTTGGGTTTTTGACGGTTTTAATAAAAAAATAAATTACATATTTGTGTGCATGTGTGTTAGCTAAAATAATACAACTGCGTAAGTATTCATAATGGACCGGATGATACCATTTACCTTAACGAGGTTTGTCACGGGAATTGAACCAGCGTAGGAAATACCAAAGCCGGAACTATAATATAACTGCAGTTATGTAATTACGTACATAGAGCGTTATCTCTCATAAAACATTTTTTTTTCGTTTATGAAAACAAATGATACTTTTGAATAAGAGATAATTACAGCATGAATAATGTACGAATATCTTTGTAATGATATTATATTATACGTGCTTATAATAATTGTTCATGACTGAAATAATATACAAAACGTTTTTACAATATTATACATTTCCGTATTGTTATTCTAAAGAATCACGATATTAGATAATATTTTATTTTATTTGCTAACCAATGTTTAATAACAATAAGAAGAACTCAGGAATGTAACCGGATTGTATCTGATGCGGATATGGTCGTAAAATAAATTTTCTTTTTGATTTCCATTGGAGTGATGGTGCTACTATAGTCGTATGTTCTCGTGTCGCGCAGTTTTATTCGACAACGACAAAACGATTAAATGAGAAATCACGACTGCACCAGAGCCAAACATATCAATTCGATATTGTTTTTTTACACAGCATTTTACAAGGTGCAAATACAATACAATGTACATGGGTTGCATACTGATATAGTGCAAATACGGAGAGAGTATAATATTATATTATACTACATACATATATATATATATTCATATACAACTGCGCAGCAGCGTTATATCGTCGTCGGAGACGACATGTGGTAATGGTCGTTTGCGATAAATACCTGCACACACACACACACACACACACACAGATTTATATTGTTTATGATATCGTTGGAAAAGTTCTAAAACAGGCAATAAAAGAGGACGTGTATACGACGCGGGCAGTGACGATAAAACACAGACGTGTGTGTGCGTGCGTGCGAAAAATACAGCACCGGCTACGGAATTCCGGTCTTAAAATGTGTCTTGCCGTCATCGACGTCATGTATACAGGGTGATTCACCGACATAACTCACCCCTTTTTCCTTCAATGATGCATTAATTCAAGATCCGATTTTTGTAATGTTTTGAACCACTCAAAGAATGTCCTGTGGAGACGTAACTCATATTCTTCAAACGAGAATCCACCACCTTGTTCACTATAAATTATTTAGCAGATCATTTTTTTTGAGCATTTTGACGCATCAAAATCAAAATTTGTGCGAATAGTTTTTGAGTTATTCGACTTTGTGGATACCCAGTAAATATTCATGATAATGGGTTTGGAAGATGCGGTTATTCGAAAATCGTAGTATACACAATGCATATTGATCTAGTAACATATGTGGTTTTTAAAAATGGTCCAATTATAAGATTCCATATTATATCTTTTTATTTTTTTGGTAAAACTTTTGAAGGATTATTGTCTTTGGCATAAACATTTTACTAAGAAACTACTAGTTTGAAATTTGAATGAGGTTCATCGACATTTTCAAAACAAAAATGTCCACTCATCAATTTACAGTGAAACAGTTGGAATCGCAAAACAGAAGTATCTATCGCCACATGACCCTCCTAACCACAAGAACCACAACAAATCTCAAGAATTTTAAAACATTACAATAGTGTTGTTAAGGACACCTACATTTTAAAAATTTAAAAATTCCGAATTTGAACAAATGTATTGTTCGATGAAAAAAAAATAGGAGGTGAGCATCGTGCTCGCTGGATCACCCTGTATGTCGAGCAACTCACACACACGTACAGTTGAGACGGTATGGAAACGCTGAGCTCGGCCCCGCCGCCGCTTGTCCGCGCGAGATTTATACCGCGCCGACGGGCGACGGATGACAGCAACCGCAGCAGCAGCGATACAATAATAATAATAATAATAATAATATTATAACTGCAGCCATCTTACATGCCTATATAGTCCGCCCGAATGCGATCTATATGAGCTCTCGAGTACTCATGTATAAATCTTCTGACACAATCGAAATAGTCGTTATTCGACTACTCATTGTTGTCGTTGTCGTCGTCGTCGTCGTCGTGCCTGGCGTATTTATTCGAATATTATGAAAATCCGACTCTCGCTGCACCGCCCCTCCGCCGCCTGTACAACCGTGCGCATCATCACAACTCGAGTAATTATTATCGTACATCGAGCCTCGTCGACTTAGTCTTTATCATAATATACGGGGTAATCCATTAGACACTCGCGATACTATTACTTCAGCAGAAAGTATTTTTTTTTTCCATAGTTTCAAGTCGTTACAAGCACCACATTTTTAGAGGGGAAAAAACGTCTTACTATTTTTTATACCTTTATCTTTTGAATCACAACTTACATATTTTCAATATCGTATTCCCAAGCGGAATATTGTACGGAGCATTTTGAAGTGTACAAAAATCAAATTTTAGACAATTAGTTATTATTAGTAAGCTATACGTATTTAAAGTTTAGATGAACAGAGTAGTGGACTAACATTTTGCTGGATCCCCGTATACCACTCCACGCTTCTTACCTTTCTTTAAATACCTACTTAATTATTACTCATATGTAATTCAAAACTTGACTTTTGTACATCAAACTATCAATTCCAAAAAATATTCTACACTGGAATTAAATATTTAAAATGCACTATAAATATAATTTCCAAAATTATAAAAATATATTGGTTTTTTTTGGGTAAATATCGTTTTTAAACGTCTTAAAATTTTGTATGATACATATTATGTTTTCAAAAACGCTAATATAGTTTTAAAAATAAGTAGTGACTTACGCCGAACGGATCACCCGGTATATTATAATATACGTAGTATATATTATGTCCTATACGTATATTATTATTCTTATTATTTGACCGTTCCCATTTCGTGAATGCCTTTATACCTATATATAGGTGCTGTTGCCGAAACTGTTTTCCCGTCTGCACGAGCATTGTTTCAATACCACTCGGCGTACTATATAATATATTATAATATATATGATTACACATATGCTCGATGCGATTTTTGCAGTCACTGTTTGAATAATTTCATTTCCATTCGATTAAAATAATAATATATACATATAGATACCGTGTTGCGTATTATACTCCATTATATCGTCAAATCGTGTTCAATTGAACTTTCAAGACGTACTTAAAATAATATAGTTATTGCTATTATACATTTATACATAGTATTATTATTGCGCAACAGCATGAGTAAACATTTGCGCGATACGACGGACCGTCGTTGTGTGTTGTTCATTTCCATTATGATAATACCATAATGTATTATATTATTATATTATGTTTAACTGTCATTAACGTTAAAATATATCGGTAAACGATTTACTAACGGATAATTATGCAAAAATATGCAAATTACAATTGGCGGCGTATATATAAAACATATTGTAAACGTGTGCGTGTACCTATATAATATGTGTGTAGGTGTGACTGACGCGCTTAGTGCGTAAGGCCGTGCGAAATTAATATTCGTAATCGATTTCGGACGTTTTGCAATATAATTACTATATAACATCGCGCTACCTATAAATGTATATAATCGACCCGAAATTATATTCCTCAGATAGGTCGATTATATTATATTGCTCCGTAACACTTAGTCGAGAGAATCACTCCATAGGAGTCCACAACTCCTAATTTAATATATAATAATACGTCTATATTATTATAATAATACGGATCGTTTGATCGTTTCTGAAGCGAGGACAGTACGCGCAACTTTGGTGTGTAGGTGGTGGCATAATTTCGTGTGTTATCTAAACACAAAATATAAACAAAAAACCATTTATAACTTGATAAACTCATTAAATAATTTATTATCGATTTCACACTTCTTTGGTCCCAAGATGTCGACTAAAATATCACTGCAGTTATTACCGGATTGGAGATACGATCTCGTCTGATGTAGGTATATACGTAGGTACACGAAGTTGCGCGTAGGAGTTGAGCAAATTTTTTTTGTAACAGCCTCGTGTGCGACGTCAGTGTCTCGTACGACTATTTAGTGTATACATGAATTTTAATTCTCCATCTTCGTAGTCCGTTGAATATGAGTCCATATTAAATACTTTATATATTCCCATCAAACGTGATGCTGATGTTTATAGCAATACGTAGTTTTATAATATAATTATTATTATTATTATTATTACCCACTAATAAATCATATTTCTAATGAGTAATGATATTTGGTTCGACATACTATTAGGTATATGTATGTACCTTTTTGTAACTCTGGTTATATAACCAGACAGAACATGCACTGTTCTGTATACAGCACTGTAACAGCTGCGGTTAAGACCTCTCATATTGTGCGCGTTACACTCCCATATTATAATATAATATTATAATATGTATCGGAGACTTTAACGCGTTATCACGAAAAAAATGTTTTATACCTAAGGTACGCTAAGACTCTTACGGTTGTCTATTTGGCTACCCCTATATAATAAAAACATTATAGTTATATGATTCCACGCCATTTTAACGTTCAAATCAATACCATTCACCATACAAACAATATGCCGTCAACTTAACGGCCTACCGTTAAAGTCTGCAGATTGGTATATTTAAGGTGTATAATATACATATAATAACTTGCAGCACAATCTTCGTCGCAACTCTCGTTCTTGCCTTATACATATTCCAACATAACAGTATGTTCATGTGGTATAGATAATGATAATGCATTATCCATGGATACATAATAATTTATAAAATTAAAATACTAGGTACCTATACAGTTTAAACATAAATGTCTTGAATTTGCAAATCCAACGTAATCCACATATTGCGTTGGTTTAAAAGTATTTATATTATAATAATAATACTATTTGTTCCTATATATGTACCTATACATAATATGTGTATGGATAGATAATCATCTTCAATGTCTAAAAAAAAAAAAATGATCGGCCAGTTTAGTTTTTAGCAATTTATTGGTACGCCTTACACAAAACCACGTTGTATATAACACGTATCTTATATGCGTATATTGTATATATTATACTTTAAAAATATCAGTATACGAAAACTATAAGTATTCTTATTAGGTATTATAGGTAGGTACCTAACTGAAACATTTATAATAAAGTCATATATTTTAATACGAGTATAGTATTTACAATAAAAACATGTTTACGTGGGTTCCTGTTCTTGGCAAAAAATCGTATTAAAATTAAATACATCATACTATAACGTCATATTATTATAAATCCAATACAATACGGTGCAGATAAAAGTATACTATAAACGGAGGACATTTGAAAAACCCGTTATTTTACCAACTATTCTCCGTATAGGCTGCAATATAAGTATATAGAGTTGTGTGTATGAAAAAAAAAAAATAATAATATTGCGAGAATTTTTACATCATATACGAACGACGCCGTCGTTGTTCGGATTTGAAATTATTAGGTATATTATATTAAATGCCGATGATGCGCGAGTAATATATTATGATATTATTTCGAAACGTGAAACAAAACACAAGTCGAAAACGATTATTACGCGTTATTAGTGTCGACGCATACCGACTAAAATATTATACACATAGCGGCCGTGCATGGCATGTATACCAGCTTTAATACCCGGTACACCCGTTTAAACATATTATACAATGTATGCATGTATGTTTATAGTTACCCAGGTAGGTACATGTAATTGCGGTCGACGTCGATGGTGCAGAGATGCGCCGTATAGGCCGTTTGAATGTAATTGCCCTGAAAACACTGATCTCGTTTCATATATAGTCTATACGATATAGACACAAAGAGAGAGCGAGAGAGAGAGAGATAGAGATAGCGCGCCTATAGAGAACTCACCACTGACGTTATTGCCCACATATCGCCGGCCCATATAGTGCTGGTATCGACCACACGATAATAAAATGTAAAAGAGTCAAAATAAAATTATAATATTAATACAATTTTTAAATAATATAATATTATTTTAGTAATGTGCCGAAATGTGTTCGCAGTCTGCTCACAGCTAAATATCGAAACCAACGCGTATTTATCCGGCAACGCGACTATATTGTAAATATTATTTCATCAATAATGGTTTAACATAAAGTCGAGTGGTATCACTTATCAATTGTAGTTTTTATAACCCAACGCGTGGTCTGGTATGCTCAAAATAGTAGCGCATGTCTCGTAAACGAGAATATATGATGTAGCCATGTAGGTATATCGTATATGTATAATGCATGGAGTATTACGTGTGTATATTATATCCCTGCAGATTGACACTATACAACGAAATAACAAAACAAATTTATCACCTTCCCGCTGCGATATGCGTAGGTGCACTGCACATACAATATTATTATGCAAAATATAACGCGATTTTTATTCATCAACGACTAAAACCACACATGGTACAAAAACACGTGTAGACGAGTAAACCGACGTGGGTTTGAGCTTTTATAATTTATACAGACACATTTGTTTATGCCTCCCCGTGTATTTAAGACGCGATTATGATACCTGTAGGTATTTAATCGGATTGGACTTATCTCTTTGGAAAATCGAAGAGTGACACCCGTCTCTGTATTCTCCCGTGAAAATCAATAAAATGCGATATACCTATCGACGATGCTCACCTTCTCTCATCTTTTCACAAATCGACTTTAGAGTTTCCCCTAATTCCTTTCGATCATATTATGTTTTCCCTCTGCCATTCCTTTCCCCGTTATACATATTATTATTATACGATAAGAATAATTACTGCTAATGTGTCTGACCAATGAGCACCCCACCCTTTTCCTTAGAGGCATAATTATTCTACTATCATGTATAAGAAATAGTATACTGATAATACATGAGACCAACAGAGTCTGTTAAGTTTAATTTTTCTGTAGACTTAATATTAATATGTATTTTGTGTTTAATTGTACAGTTGCAGGGCATCACGCTCGCTTGTTAATAACGAATAATAATTTATACCTACACATATTATCGCATTGTACACTATATTATTCGTTTGTGTAAACGTGTGTGGTCAACTGCAGCCGTCCATTTTTAGTATTCGTTATTTTATACAATATCAACGCATATTATAGTATCTCTTGTGCGTGTATATAATCTGATTAACGGTCGCATAGTCGCCGTCACCGTATAACACATATTACAATGCGTACATATTTCTTATTTTCTATTGCAGACCATAAGTATAGATTTATTCCGAGTATACGTACCTACTACGGCGTAGAATATTATATTATTATGTAGGGTCTCCTCCACCGCGTGTAATTGCATTACAGTCATATTATACGACGTGTAGGTACATCGGAAATCTACGCGATTGTATATATATCTACCAACCTGCCTACCCACCAACACTCGCTGTCCTCACGAATAACGCGAGCGAGTGCTACCGCGATGGCATCCGCGCACGTGTAGGTATATGGGTCCTCTTCTCTATAGTTCATTTGTTTTTTCCAACTTATTATTTTTTATTAGTGTTATTCGTAGGTACGCAATCTTTTTTTCTTTTCTTTTTTTAATTCGGTTCTGTTCGTTATATCACATGTTATTATTACTACTATTATTATTATATTGTGTACCTATCTGCTAGCCCGCGCTCTTCGTCCCTCGTACCTTATCGGTTTACGACGTATACGTGACGTGCCGTCAAAACGCACCAGAGAATTTCAATGGGGTAACCCATTTTTATTTTCTTGATCGCTCACGTCTTGGCCGGCCGTTCGATGGGGTGGAGGAAGAAGTTCGGGGGGAGAACGTCTCGCTGCTACTGGAATTTGCTGCGGACGTCGTCCAAAAACGTAAAATTGCGTATCGGATTTAATTAGAAATCGGACCAATAGAAACGCGCATTATAGTGTATAATATTATTATATTATCTCTTCTGCGCCATCGTGATATGTATCTGATTGCACACTTCAGAATTAATTTGAAACATAGAATTGCAGTAAATCAATTAGCCACAGAACAATATAAATCATTTCGTTCCAAATTACATACTCGTTCGAACCTTAAATAGCTGAACTTGCATCCAATTCACTCCCTGAACATCCCTCTTGTCCACTCCAAAGAAAGTGGTGTCGGGATCTGTCAGCTAGACGCTTAAATCGGTAAATTAACCAAACATGATTAATTACAAAAAATAAATAAATAATAATTAATAACGTTGTGGGTTCTTTCGCTGTATGGCCTTCCTCATCACACATGTGTCTTTGTTGTATTTTATATTTATAACGTTGTCTAATTTGATTATTACACCTCGAATAATCATAAATTGTAAATACTCTTTTAAAATAAAAAATCGTTTAATTTACATCATCAAAGCTGCAGGTATCTCTATGCCCTGTGGTAGGTATACTCAGTCTTTTTAACCATATAGAACTCCGTACGATTAATTGTGCTGGATATAATACGCCATATAAGTCATAACTACTGTTATAATAATATTATGTATAGCATTTTTAGTCACACCATTTATAGATATTGAAATCATCATATATTTATATGATTTATTGTACGGCAGTACACTGCAGACTATCGTTCGAATCGATTTTATACGAATTTCGTTTAATGCGCAGTATACTTATATATCATTGTATATTATTATTGTATGATATTTCAAACTTGGCACGATACCTGCTGTACACGAAGACATTGCGTTGGTATCTATAGGCACCTACATATGATGTATATATAGTGTATACCTATATTATGTATATACCAGGCTAGAGTATTATGTTTTTTATGTATAGGTACGATTGAATGACATTTGACCACTTGTAGATAATGTAAATTTCAAAGTTCATTGTAATGCCGTAAATGACGTTTCCCTGCTATTATAATATATGAGATGGTAAAATAGACAATATTATGTTCACGTGCCGTGTACACACGGTGTACTTCTTTATATTATATTATATTATATATAGATACATTTTCAACGAGCACAATAACTACGTCACTACTCGTGTAAGGTGATTTGTTGTTTTATTTCAGCAGAGTAATTTTTAAAGATATATGCGATTTCACATTTCATAATGGCAATATTGTATTGCAATTATTAATGGGTTGTACCTACATAATTAATTGTAATCCGTAATGTCATAATCTATATACCTATTATGCATTTTATATGACTGACGATATTTTTTTTCAGCCGTTATCGTATACCTACACCACAATTGATACCACCACCACGACTGACATAATAAATAATATAATATTAAATGTGTAATATATAATTATTCATTATAATTATATTTATATATACATTACACGCGCGTGTATACACATTCTTTAAATATATACTTCTATATTGCCGTATCGGTAGCTTTTTTTGACATATTTATACGAGTGCATATAATGTAGTATTAATAAATTAATAAATGAACTGAATTATAATTGAAGGGCTTATCCACTGATTTGAATATCACAATAAATTTGATTTTGTAATAATTATACGGAGAACGAGAGACGGTTTGACGGAGAAAGAGAGAGAGAGTGATAGAGAAAAAGAAGAAGAAAAAATGAAAATCTCCATATATTCCTACGTATTTATTACGTTATTATGATACATGATAATTATAGCGTATTAAAATCCCATTATCTAAGTATAATATTATATTTTAATGCATATTTGAAGTCTAATTTCACATACCAGCTCAACCTTTCACAAAACTGATCCGGTCCTCAACTGTTATAAGTTCAAGTCCACAATATCGTAGAGTATTAAAAAATGACGTAGGTATAGCTATGGTCATAAATTAGCTAAGTAGACATAAATATGAATAATAATTAATCACAATGGTTTTGCACTTAAATGTTAAATTGCTAACATGCATACATATTAATATGATATTATTTATTAAGTATATTGTTATTTACAATTATTCATGGTAATTTCGTTTACGCGCTATGCATATCAGTACAAGTTTCGCCCTGAGCCCCGAGCTGCATATTATATAATACCAATCATAGCATTGGCGTGTGTTGGTACAACTAAACTTTTGGACATACCTAGTTATTTGAATTCAAAAAGAAATTAACCGAATAAAATGATGTTTTACGTCGCAGCAGTGGCGTAATAAAACTCATATGTGTACAGTATTATAATTTACACGAGACTTTTGGGGGTGAAAGCCTTATGATATTTTTTTTAATTTTCGGACTGAAATAGTTTAAATGTTTTACTTAAAAAGTATACCATTGTCCAATTATGTTGAATTGTTTGCACCACTTATTGCTTAATAATTTGTTTGTGTTAGATTTTGTTTTTTAAGTTACCAGCGGATAACATAAAATATTTAAATATATAATATTATCTCTGTTAAAGTATTGTGATTTCGTTTCCGGATTTCTAAAACCGAAAATAAAAATAAAATTCTGAAATCCTAAGCCATCCGTGTGACTTCGCTGCAGCGATGGCTCAAAAAATAAAAACTCTTAATTCAAATATCATACACGTCGGAATTATAACAAGTCCAGTCCGTGAGAAACGAGAACGCTGCAGGTTTTGCATCCCATCATGATATAGGTACCTACCTAGATAAACAGCATTTCAACAATAATTAACCGAATGCATTATTCATAATAGGACTAACTATGTTATGCACTTAAATGAAACCGAGCGACTATTACACCTTTTTTTGGTGCACGAAATATACTAATCCAATCTAACTAACTAGACGTGTAGTACCCGTTTTAATCGGATTTTCTCATAGTGCAAACTGCTCGTTACGTTTTTTTTTCTTTTTCTTCACTCGCACATACAAACATAGATAGGTTGGTAGCTGAGGAGTGCCTGTGTTAATACCAACAACTACTGGATTTTCTTTTACATCCTGGAGGCTCTCCCCCCCCTCCTCTCCCAGCTCGCCCGTGCTCGCAGGACTTTAGATTTATGAATACGATTGGCTTAAGTATGTGTGTTTTTATTAAATTATTTATTTATTTTTTTTTTACCGTGACATGATTTTGATGTACGTCACGGGAAACGGCGATTTAATTACAGACGCACACAACGACTTTGTGCCGTGCTCACATACTGATGTAGGTAACTCGACGCCAATTTACTATGTATATTATAACCTGCCAGGGCTGAAAGAATAAAATAATATTTCAGTCCCGGAGTTTGTTATTCATTTCGCGCAGATCAACCTGGATACATAATATTATAACGAAAATAAAATAATGATAATAATAATAATAAGAGCGTTTACCCCCCCGACATGGCGGTAACCGTTGATATCGGCGATCAATCAGCGGGCGCGTAATAATATGGCTGCAGACGATTTATTACACGTGATTTTTTTTCCTACTCTCCTGACGTGACTCGCGCTGCGTCCGATATGTGTGTAAACACTTTCTGACCGCGAGATCGAACGATTAGTCGTAATTTATAGACGGGCAAGGTATACCTATAATAATATTGTAAAAAATACGGACACCTATACATGCTGCACGCGTATCTTAATACAACAAGGGCATGCCTTATTATTATTATTATGATTATTATACACCCGCAGATAGGTAGGTACATATACGCCGCCGTATTTCGTCGATCGATATCGTATATAGGTATACATAATATAATATACATTTTATCCGCGCGAGGCGGCGGCGGCAGCGATGGTGGTCGAGGCGACCACTGTAGGGCCTGCGCGAAAACACGATCGGAAACAAACCCGCGATAAAATTAAAAAAAAAAAAAAAAACTCAAACTAAATGGAAACACCGACTTGACCGATGACGATAATAATAATAATAATAATAATCACGGACCGCCGCCGTCGTTGTCGGGCCGACTGCGATATTATTATATTATACGCTCATATGCAGCCATACAGGTACCTCACTGCATATAATATACGTAGCTGTCGTGCGTATAAATAATAAGAGAGGGTATAGAAATAATTAAGGATCGTTTAGATTTCTATCGATCCGGACAATCGTGCCGGGTTTTAAGCGCGCGCTATCAGCTCAGGGGCCCCGGCGCATTATGAATGCTATATCGTTGCGTTTCGCTCATTTTCTTTCGGTTTTTCTCTTTTCTTTATTGTCATAATTATATTTAACGGCTGAACCGGAGAACGGTTCGAACGACGAAGACGACGACGACGACGACGACGACGACGACTAATTATTATTAACGCGAGCCGCAGCACTACTGGGGAGACCGCGCGCGCCCGGAGGGGCCGCATCACCGCTGCACCGGGGTACCCGCCGCATATACGATCGACCATTATAATAATAATAATATGATTATATGCGGCTGCCGACGAGCATTCGGAACCGATTCCCGAATCCGATTCCATCTATTACGGACGAGTGGCACCCATACCTACCCGATGTACAAGTACTTATTATTCCGCTTCTATTAATTATCTGCAGTTATCACACTCTGAAAATCCTCTCGCCTCGGGCCGGTCGTTACGAGCGGGCGCTCGCGATCGTGTGTGGCGAACAGTGTTTATATTAATGTCTCTCGAAACGCGTTTCGGCTATACAAGTACGCATCATATTATATTATAATACGGGTGTTATGAATTCTTTGGCGAACGTAGATAGAGGATAGTGGTAAAATCGACGTACCTACATGTATAGGTACTTAAGACATGGGTATATTCGATAATAACATACCATACATATGTATCTAGGTGAGCGCGTATACCTCTATACCCAACACGTATATAAGTCCTGTACTGCAGTATATTATATATTTACCGACCTGTATGACGTATACGAAGTGATCGGTAAAGCGTAGGCAAGACACTCATCAAAAAACACTAAGGCTTTTGAAAATTAATAATTTTTGCGAAATCTCAGGTCGCGAGGAAACAATGTTTTTGAATTAAAATTTGATTTTTACTATTTTTATCGTTTTAATTTTTTTAGAGTTTCATAAACGCTTTTGAATAACGACATAATACATTTATTTACTTATATTCTGTTTTAAAGACTTAAAATAATATTTTCTAAAAACTTGATAGTTTTTGAAATAATTAATTCCCCGCGTTAATCTTTTCACACGGTATAAAGGATTTTACAATATATATGTGTACTGGAATGAAATGAAAAATATTTCATATTATATGATGTCGTGTCTTCCAGATATACACCCCGATATACAACACACGTAGGTACTCGATGTAATGTGTTCAGACCTGTTGCCTCCATCACCCGGTCGTCGTCGTCGTCGTCGTCGTCGTCGTCGTGACACTATATAGTACATGTATAGGTATCCAGCTGAATATGTACCAATATACAACGAAGACGTGATGGTATTACATACTGACGTAGGCGTTGTGTTGTAACGGTGGTGGTGGTTATTATAATATTATATTGCAATGGACAACGCGATTGTGTTGTGGTTTATTATAATATTATGTTTTATTATTATTATTATTATTATTATTATTATTATTATTATTATTATAATTTTGCAACAGAGCACACGACCTCGCCTTTTCTGTTTGGGCTGCGCATCGTATGCCGCTCGCGTATTATTGTCGCTGCTCCGTCTTATAGTCAACAAAACTTTGTACGCCGACCACTGACTTGCAGCTGCGATGATAGTAATTATAATAGCAGTTGCAGTTATACAATTTGTTAAACCGTGTACAGTGTGTTACAGCGTGTAAAGCGCGTTAATTAAATTCTTTCTCCAGAGGTGTTGTGTTTTGATCATTATTTTTTTTTTCATTCAAAATATTTGCGTTTTCTTTCCGGAGTTAATTCGGAGCGATATGAAAAACAACCGTCGGACAGGCGACACGACTGTCTGGGGGGCAAAACGAAACACGAAAAAAGCACTTAATTTATTACCGCGACGACAACGACGAGTAACGCGATAACTGTATACGCCCACTCGTATAAGAAACAGCTCTTCGTACAACGAAATCACAAATAATAGGTGTTCGTATAATGGTTCTTATAATGGAATCGCCAATTTCAAAGCACCCAAATTGCAGTTTAAGTACTCCGATTACTCGTTTTTCATCCTCTTGAATCCGACCAAATACTACGATTTCATATAGTATTATACAGGTATACCTGGTAACCGCTGTTAGGAAAAATGAGTTATAATAATAATATATGAATATTCGTTATCGAAGTGGGTTCGTTTTGTATTTTGTTATCATGGTTTTTGTGTAGTTTGGAGTAATTATTTTTGACAAATTGCATGTACCTAATGTGCATAACTATAAACTTATAGTTATACGAAACAAGGGGGGGGGGTGTTGAATTACCAATTTGATACAGCTATAAATTGATAAAGCTGTATATGGAGTGAGGTACACTCCCTAAAATGTCACACTTCTTACAATCTGGATAAAAAAACATTTAAAAGATAATTTCATTTTAATAATAGGTTTATTGGCGAAAAAACAAAAATATTAATATTAATATTAACAAAAAGTAGGTAGGTATATAAATCAATTTTACGATACCGTATAATTTTTCGTATTTCAATGGAGAGATAATTTATTAATGTTTGGTCAATTTAAAAACACTGTATTATGTAAAAAAAAACATAAATGTTTAAATATAAGAACTAATAATAGTACACTACAGTTATCCATTCAAATATGAACTAATAGATTTATGGTTTCAAGAGCTTTATCATAAATTACTATTTATTAAACGACGTTTAATATAATAACATGGTAACTCGTTACGGTTATACGGAGATGTATAGGTACATTGTATATTTTCTGACGTTTATAATATTGTTTTAATTAAAACCGTGTTGGAATAAGTTCTAAAAAAATAATTTATATATTTTATACACAACATACTCGTAGGCCATATAACATATATAGCCCGACTAGAATAGTTTAATTTTATTCTAATGATGTGCGGAAAGCGAGATACTTATTTGGTAGGTAGGTAGTAAAAATATTATTAATTAATTTACGAACTCGCCATAACTCTGATTAAATTAATATGTAAGCTATTTGAACTATTCATCTTAAAAGTACATTATTAAATACAAATTGTATTAAATCAATAAAATTATTTCATACAAAATATAATTTATTTAAGTTTGGGAATATGGTTCATTAAATTTGTAAAGAAAACTTTTCATAAAAGACTCAAATCAAATAATTAAAATTAAACGAATTATTTTGGTAATTTTTGAAAAACCTTCAACTTCAAATCGAAGTATTAATCATCAAACTATATTGTTTAAAATATGCAATGTATATTTTCTTCAGTACTTACATAATTACAATCGCAATAAGATAATTTTTACAAATAATTGAATTATTTTTTTTATCGTATACACCTATATAATATATTCTGGTGTAGTTTTGTGTCATTAATCATTGTCAAACTTAATAATTTACGTTAATTTACTTGGAAATAAGCATTGCTTGTTAAACACATCTTATTTGATTGTTCTTTTCATATACACATACAGTAGGTATATATTAAATACCTATGTATATATTGTATATTTTATAATATATGTCCACTTGTTAATTAGTTATTCATACTAAACAGGTAATTTAAGTGAAAATAATAAAGGCTTAAGCAAAATGGTTATATACTTGAATTTAACATATATATGGGTATCTATTATGTATATGTATAACATAGATACATAATTATTTATTCATCGTAAAAATTTAAATGTATAAATGGAGTCCCGAGCCGAGGGAAACCCGTTTCACGTGACATACGTCTTTAAACATTTTCTCAAAATGGTAATTTAACAAATCTCATTGGAATCCATTTCAAAAACTGATTTAATTTGGCATTTATAAAAGTCAATGTATTCAAAGTAATCATCTAACCGATGACATCAAGTTCCGCATTGCGATTAAAGTGTGTTTGCACAAAAATATTGAGATAAAAATTTAAAATGTTCTTTTTCTAAATAATATGTACCACTAATTATCTACAGCTACTATCCATATCTATATGTTTGTATTTTTACAAATTTAATTAAGCGAACAGCTATTATAATTTTATAGTTTTATGGAAGGTAACAATTTTCTTAGACGTGTTATTAAAATATTATGAGGATATTATTTTATAATAACATAATTATATCAATTTAGTAAATTAAACTGTTTAATTTTATATTTTTATTATACGAAATTCTTTTTCACTAAGTCTGCGAAATTAGTGGTAAAAGTGGGTCGATTAAGATGCAAAATAATTTAGTAATAGTTTTGTGTTTAAAATCGTGTTTTTTATAATATGTGTACTTTTATAATTATTAAAAAATAACATTTTATTAAAGGTGGGTAAAATATTTTATTTATTTATATTATACAAAATCATTTTAGCCTTATTGGTCGGACACGTATATGATGCAAAACTAATTTCTGTAGTGCGATGCGACGATGCAAGAATCGCGGTCATTCATAATAATATTATGGTTATTTTAATTTTAATTTTTCATTATTAATACCGGTCTCTTAATATACTGTAGGTAAATTTAATTATAAAACCTGACGCGTGGGGTTGCATAAATATTTCGTGTTATTGCATTTGCACATTATACACAGCGCTGATGGGTATTCGAAATATCGATTTTGACGTACCCGCACACACACACACACACACACACACACACATACACGCGGATTCTGATTGAAACCCATCAGCGGAGTTTAATAATTATTCTTTTAACCATATTCGAATTTTACGCTTGCTCGCGATATTATATTATTATAATGAATTTAATCACGCTCATCGGGTGATAGTAGGCGAAATACAACAAATAGGTGTCGGAGCTTTTTTTGATCGGGAATTCACCCCGGGGTCACCGACGTGTTTTTCGCTCGTCAATACATATCAGTATTATACAGAGAGATTCGGTATGAATTTTACTGCCATTTTATCATATAAATATTGAAAATAATGAAAAATATCTAATACAAAAGTTTTTTGATTTAGAAACAGCTATTATGATTTCATAACTGCAGATTACAATATTTTAGGACAGTTTTGGGGGTCAACTTTAGAAATTCAAATGGAAACCTATATATTTTTTTTAGTAGCTCCAAGCATTGAGTTTCGCATTAACTAATGTTATTCGTGCACTAAAATGTATTAAAAAAATGTCTTCGCATCATGTCTGCAAAAAAAGTATAAGTTCTAAAGCTAACCCCCCCCCCCCCCTAAAAATATTGTAAACAGTTATACAATAATTATGAAATCATAATATTTGACTCTAAACGAAAAAACTTTTGTATCATATATTTTTCACTATTTTCAATATTTATATGATAAAATAGCTGTACCATAAATGTTGAATCACCCTGTATATGTATATACGTATATATGGTATTATGAGTACATTTTTTGCTCCGCTGCTTCTCCGCGGTCCGTTTCTTTTATATTATTATGTTATTTTCAGCTCATAAATCGAACGACGGCCGGCAATTTGTCGGCCGATTGGCAGGCCGCGATTATGCAAATGCAATCGCGCGGTCGCCGGTATTTGGGTGCGTGCCCGGTGATAGAGTTATTAAAAAGCGATTTGTTCGGCCGTTGGTCTGCACAAACACCCCGTAGTTTGCACTTGGCTGCAAATTGGCGGCGGGACGGGAGCGCGGGTAGCCGTCGTCTGGTTACTGATTACCGGTAGGTATGTGGAGGTAGGTATACATATAGGTCGGTGGTAGGTACTCGTTAACCCGGTATAACGCCGGTATGCACTCGTGAGGCGAAAATATAAGACCGCACGCGCAGTCGACGTTTCGGGTGAGCTGTTTTTCGATTTGCATAATATCACGTACAAGAATAATATATAATATAAGATCGCGGGTTTTCGTCCGATACTCCATGTCATATAAGTATGGGTAGGTAAAGGTAGGTAGGTATTATATTAAAATAACAGTACCGATTCGCGTATGCATACAGTATAATAGCACCCTGCTAAGCCCCTTAGGTGTGTTTTCGCGCACTCGTCGCCAGCGGATCTCAAGCACATAAATCGTTTGGACGACTATATTATTATTATTATATTATAATATATTTATAAATATTATTATATGACGTCGGTCGGCAATAATAATAATAATAATAATATGAAATAATGTTTATGTATGGCGGACGTCATCGGTGTGGTTTTTAACGGTATGCGCGATTATTCGATGTAATATAATATGTATAATAATATAATAAATATATGTTATTATATACTTGTTGTCGCGACGAATATTATTACACAAAATAAATACATTGATTAAATAGATGAATAATATACCACCATTAATCAATATAATATGTGATACTTACATATGGTGTATTATGGGGCCAATACACCTCTAAAAATACTTAAAAATCCAATATCCAAAACCAGGACCCGAATTCTTTTTTTATTTAAAAATGCCATGTACTAATATGTTGGTAATTGTATGCTTTTTTTAGCAGTCAGTTCGATTTCCTTAACTAGTTGTTTAAAAATAATTATTTATAATTTTGCAATCGATTGGGATAAATTATAAAATATCTTGGTATCAACACATTCAATTTAACTAACTTAATCTAACATTCAATTTCGTTTCATCGTGGATTCTGCATTTAGTAGTAATATAGTAGATCAACCTACCCAGCCGGTTAGTTGACAGGGAAGAGAATCAAACCTTTTTTATAATATTTTCGAAAACGACAGTTTAACATTTTTTTGGGAAACTGGTAATTGCCGCTGTTAGGTCATAGACGAAATGCAATCAAAAAGAGTAATAAAATACATATCACCACGCTATCACTCTCCTTACACATCGATGATATTGTCTACTCACACGATTACCGTTTCGTCGTGGTGTATATAGGTACCCACACGGTTAGAGTATAGAAGGATTTTTATTTTTAATTTGGACCCCCCCCCCCTAGAACTTCGTCAGATACATATAATAGCCGAGAAACGACCGCGACGATGACGACTCCAGCGATGAGCTCCCAGAGGTCTCGTTGATACGTGCCGACATTCCGATCGTTATAATATCATCATATTATTATGTGATGTATTATTACGTAAACATCTGTCAAGTATACGTTTTGCGGCGAGTTGATAAGCATAACTCCTGCAGGTGTCGTCAATCCGGATATACAATCCAAATAACATGAATTTTAAAAAAAGTGACAAATGGTCGGCAATAACTCACTTCCCAGCTGCCAGCCGCGGTGTATATTATCAATATTATGCGCTCGAAAACAATGGTCTGACGCACAATAATAATAATAATAAAAATAACATGATAAGCCATTAATGTTTTTCGCTGTATAATGCTTGCACTGTTGAAATGTGAAAATCGTGTGACATTTTCTCCGGAACGAAAGGCTCCGCGACAGCCTTGAAATCATCGGACGCAAATAATGTCGTTCATAATATTATATTTTGTAATAATATGATTATATGGCAGAGTTTGAAGCTTCAGTAACGTTATAAAACCTCGAGTAACCTATAACGTGCCAAAATATTTAAAAAAACATTCAATCCATAGTTATAATATGATGTTTATCATAGATACTCATAATAATATATATATATACAATTTTTTTCTCGTGGATGATGAGAAGGGGGTATAAAAAAATGTACTAACATTTTTTTCATACCAGTTGTGTTGTTTGCTAGTTTTAATAGGACACAAGCAGCTTATTATTGCAATTTAATTCATAAAAAATCAATGTATACTGTTCCTTTATTTTGGTTTTAAATACTTTATAAACTTTACTTAGAAAATAGACTTTTGAAAAATTTGTTAGATTGTTATGTATATAAATTGGAATGATCAACTTTTTTTAAAGTAGAAATCTTTTTTAGTTCTATATAAAAATCAAACTTTGGACAAGTTGTTTAATGTTTATGATTTATAAGTATTTACAATTTAGGTATGCGGCAGTGCAGTGGTACAAGGGTATAGGTACCCTGCGAAATGTTAGACCACTACTCTGCTCATTAAATTTTTAAATACTTATAAGTAATAAGCTATAAATAATAAAATACTTATTCGAAATTACAGATCTGGTCAATATACTCCGAATGATACTCTGCTTCAAAATAAAAAAAGGTTAAAAACTAACGTTATCATTTAAAAGAGTAAAAATCTTTAAACATTTTAATAATAAGCAATAGGTAGGAAAAAATATAATTCTTTTTCCGGAATCGCGTCGTTTCGTAACTCAGTAAAATGAATATAACTGAATCAACTCGTATTGATTATAATAATTTATATACACACATTTTGCTTTTGCATAAGCACAAAGTCGATGTGATCCTCCCACTTATACGTGCTGTAAATTTGTTTTGTCTTTTTGCACAGTTTTGAAGCGAAATATCTTAAATAGGTCAAATCACCAACGTAATAGAGTACCTACAAGTAATAAAGACAACGTTAAAATTTTTCGAATATAATGACAAAATATTTTATCCAACTGTGTATGCGCAAATGTTACAGTTACACTCGTATTGCACTATAAAACAAACAATTTTATCCATACGGAATTCGTTAGATTTTCAACTACTTTATTCTAAATTAATATGCAAACACGTGCGTAAATAAAACTCGTTTATTGTTCATTTCAAAACAAGATTTATGGTTTGAAATACAATAATTCAAATTTTCAAAATAATTTTATTGTCAGTAGTCGTAAACAGCTTAAAACGAATATAGGTAATATTATAACTGTTGAATTTCTAATATTTTTAAATCAAATGAAATTAAAATAGCCTTTATTTCAGAAATAAATTATATTATTTTAGTAACGAATTTACAATTATTATACGAAATGACTGAACAACTTACTGCAGTGTCATATTATTAAAATGTATCCGTTATATGATTTATGGTTCGATCTTGGCTGTATAGTTTTGGCAATCATGTCAACCACAAAATAAAATATATTTAATTTTCAATTAAAATTCTACTTTGGCAATAATATATTATTATAATTGCAATTCGGAGTGCGGTCGAGAACGTATTTGCAGCTGATTAAGTTCTACTCGACGTCCGCGGTTTTGATAAAACTCTCACTACGCTCACTACTGCAGTCTTTCTCTCTGTCGATTTACGCGGGATTAATAATAATTAATCACATAATCATACGATAGAATGACGACATTAAATCGCAGCCACTCGTGAGTCGTAGTCGATAAATCATAATCGTAAACAGCGATTTCGGCCGAGAAGGTCCTCTCTATAACACAGAAACTTGTTCGTCTACATTAGACGTCCGAGTGTAATTAATTATTATAATTATATTAGTTGGGGTAAATGCGCGTCTGAGACGTTATGGCGGCGGAATAAAAAAAATCAAAAAAAAGAAGGTTTTTAAAAAATACATGTCGCGATTTGTTTTCACTCGTGTCCATTATTATTATTATTATTATTATTATCATTGTTAGTAGCGTTAACACCACCAGCGGCGACAACGCCGGGGCGACGTTCGTAACTGTTATTATAATATTATTAATATCATATATTTCTTCTCGTCGAAATAAATAGACACAGTATAATTATTCAGTACACAATCGGTGTGTAAACACACGAAGAATATAATACGTATGTTAAAATAATATTAAAGTAAACTACGTCGTGTTTTTATATTATCATTATTATTATTATTATTATTATTATTATTATTATTACTTTTTACCGTACTGCACTCGGCCGAGATCGATTCCTCCTCACGGATATATCGTTCCTTATTATTTTTAATAAGGCTGCGGCGCAGAGAGATTATATTTTGTACTTTTTTCTGTAATTTTTTTAACATTATTTTTTCCCTTCTTTTTTTTTATGTCACCTGCGTTGGTCGTCGCCGCCGTCTACACATTCTTCGCGTAATAAACAACTGGTTTTCGCGAAACGGTCGTCGGTCGGCCACCGATACGATATAACAATATACTGCCGGCTACAATAATATTATATTTTATTTTATACCCTGCAAACTGTGGTCAAAAAGAGAGGAAAAACCCGATAAATTCCCGCCGTTAGATCTCACTTTCACGCGTGGTCTATCTTAATACGTATAATTCCGCTGTACACGTATATGTCAGTATGTCACTGAACTCCTCCTAAACAGCTGGACCGATTTGAATGAATTTTTTGTATGCGTTTGGGTGACTCCGTGGATGGTTTAGATTCGTAATATTGGACCCGAGAGGTCCAACCAGGGGAAGAGGGGTTGCTTAAACATGGATTTTAATATTTACGAAGGAAATATTTGTTTATATACGGTTACTATTGGTTATAGGATAAATATAAATATATTCAGTAGAAATTGGATTTTTTTTTTTTGTTTATTGGTTGTCTGCGGTGGTTCATCGGGCAGATCAGGTATAAGCATTCGTACAATTGAATTGCCTACCAACGTGGCTGAGTCGCATATATAGCCGCTCATCGGCGTGTCAGTAATCAAAATAAAAATAAACCATATTATTTATATAAAGTACTCATAAAGTGGGGTCCGCAATCCACAGCAGGTAGGCATAATATACTGCTCGCATTATCACCATCGAGTCTCTTATAGAGTTGGCATTTTTAACGGATAACAAAGTGAACGGGATCAACTGCTGATATATATATAGGCGCGTTTCTCCACACCAAACTATCTACTCTCAAAATTGGTATTATATTAGCACATTATCGGATATCGGGGGAAATCAGGTACAATTATTTTTTTTTCCTGCGGATGAGATGAGGCACACTCACGACGTTTGTAATGCGATAATAATAATGTTCAAACTACTGTTTATGAAATGTCATCACACTATCACAGACAATGTTACAACATTATTTAGTTTCGTTTTTCTGAATACTATATACGGGTAATAAAAGTACCTACTCAAAATCTCGAAAATCCACAAATTATTTTGTATCTACAACTTTTTTACATTAATTCTAAGCTTTCTCACGTTGGTAGTTGAGGCTCTAGTAAAAAAAAAAAATACAAAACAATTTTCTCATGAGCAATGACAGACAGCTAAGCCCGATCCATCTATTATCGCGTATATAAATTTATGGTGGATGCATATACCAACTATAATATTATTATAATATTGTTTTAACGCGAGCGCTCTCGTGATCGTCTCTAATGGCCCGGCGATATTTTAATTAACCACGGGGCCGTCGATGTGAATCATTATCGCGATAGTAAATAACACGTCGGTAATTACAATATTATTATAATTACCTGTATTGTATACGGCACCACAATAATGCCGTACGATATTTCGATGGGAACGATCTACGATCTGTCGGGTCGGCGCCGGGACCGTGTCGCGGCGGTGGTCGTGCGGTCATTTTTGAATCTTAATCGAAATCTATGCACAGAGTATTATTACGTTGCGTTGAAAAAAAAAAAAAAAACGTTTAACGTCCTAGCGCATTACGAGTGCTCGATAGTAATATTATTATTGTACACGCTAAAACGTTATTATATTCATAATAATTATAATGATGTTACGAGCTCGATGATCGATGCATTGAGTAGGTGCGATCGATTTCCGGCGGCGCAACGAGCACGCAACACAATTTGCACGAATGCTCGGCACGCGCGATCGTAGAATATAGGGCGTGAACGATTTTTTCCACTTCTAGAATTCGATATTATTTAGTATTTTCCACCGGTCGACCAATTCTTGTATATTATAATAGTATTATCAGAGTTGGGCAAGTATTATTTTCGACGATTATAGTCGAGTTTAATTCAAATGTAGAGTACCTGAGTACACCTAAATTAATCCGTAAAGGAAAAATTTGACCCTCGGAAATGCTTAAATATATTTTTCAAATTTTTTTTTGTAAAAATGTAACATAACGAGACCTTAAACAGTTAAACTTTTTAGCTTAGTTTTGAAATTTACTCTTAAATCCCTAAACTGCAAAATTAAAAAACAATAAAAATATGTATGAAAATGAACAGCCACAGTTAACAATTTCATTTACATTTTCTAAAAATGTTTTCGCTCATCATTTAGATCGCTAGGTATTTACATTAATGTTTAAGTCCAGTTTAAAAGTGAAACAAAGCTCTAACTCCTTTAAAATCGAAGTAATATATTTGGCTCTTGAAACACGATTTATAACCCTTTCCTAATCGAGACCGACATTTTGTAAAGTTTTTTTTTGTTAAACTTTTCTTATTTCTTTTAAACAAATAACTCAATGCTCACTCCTATATCAAAGCTTACTACACAATATTACGGGTTCTGATGAACGCAGTCTTGTAATGTTTCACACGAGTCGACGAGAGAAAACGAATAGTATGCCAACTTCAACCTCTTATGCTTTATGGACCAAAAACCAACGCTGATCTTATTAAAATGTATTGATATGAATTTTCTCAAAAAACCGTTTAAGATACCTAAGTCAATTGGTATACCTGCAGTGTTTGACTTGAACGATATAGTCGATATACCATATATAAATATTCTATACACCCACTGTGTCGTTGATTTTTTCGTTGATGGATTTGTTTTTCCGGTGGTATAACTGGTATAAGTCCGGAAAGGCCGATCAAAAAAACATTATAACCGACATCCTTCACGAAAAGGCGTGATGTACCGTACGAATTAACTTTCTGCATAATATGTTTTTCGAGTGATTTACGAGACCAAATCCTTAAGTCATGTAGCTATATGACATGTAATATCGTTGTATGCACAATAATATTGTATCCAGTCTTGTAAAAAGTACTCTTATTTTGTATTCGAAAAACTGTGTGAAAAAAGTACTCAATTTAGCACCTTTAAAAATATACACACTGAATTGCAATCAATTTAAATCTGTTGATGTATCACGCAGAAATACTGATGCGGGACTTTTGGGATCCTCTGTATAATGTATAAATATAAAATATTATTTTAAAAACGAAATCAGTATAGTTGAATACTTTTATTTGAGTACTATACAAACGGTGCTTCTCAAACATGGGGCCTCAGCCCGCTTGGGGGTCGCGGATATACGTATGACTGGTGGGAAGTGAAATATTTATTTTATTATATAATTTAAAAAAAAAACAGTCAATGATTTTGATTTAAGGGGCCTTGACCGTTTCACATTAAATTTAAGGGGACCCAAGACGAAAAAGTTTGAGAAGCACTGCTTTACAAGACTGCAGTTATAATATTATCATTGTGCATACCAATAGACGATCGATTTGTATTCGTATAAATAAATAAATAATACAATATTATAATTAGGTGTACGAAAATATTATAATAATGTAAAAACGCAGTGTTGCGCGCGGGTGAACTGAACCACCCGGTGTGACCGGTCGACGGTGGCGATGACGGCGATGGCGACGACGACGACGCCGTGAGTGACGGATCAGTCAACATCAGCAGCAGCATCAGCATCAGCGAGATTGAGATATGTCGTCGTCGTCAGGAGAGCCGCAAAAAAGCCGACGGGTGTCCAGCAACCTGTGCCGGAGCGCGTCCGCGTCCCTCGGCCACTTGGACAGGCGCCGCGGCGACGGCAGCGGCACGATGACGGCCGGAAGCTGTGACGATGGCTGCGGCAACGCGTCATCCGTCGGCGGCCGCGACGACGACGATTACGGCCACGGGGGCCACAATTGCGGCCACGAAGGCCACGTTTACGGCCACGACGGACACAGTTACGGCCACGGCGGACACGGTTACGGCCACGGCGGGTGCGACGGCGGGTCCACATCCGGCGGAGGCAGCGGCGGTGGCCACGTTCTGCGCCGTCACCAGTCCGAGTTCGGGTCACTGAACTGCCTGCACAACAGGCCTCGCACGCTCATGGAGTCTCTGCTCATCGCCAAAATGGAGAGGGCCTCGCTCAACGGCGGCGGTGGTCACCAGTACGGCTCGCACCCGTCGCTGGTGCGAACTGACTCAATCGGCTCGACCAGTTCTCTGGACTCGATGTCGTCGATGAGCAGTGACTTGTGCCGGTGCGACGACTGTCTGCTGGGCATCTCCGACCTGCTGTACATCAACACGTCCGGGTACGAGGGACGCCGCAGAAAGGTACGCCATCAGCTCATACATAAAAATAACATTAAAATATTACAGTTCACGTACATGGTTTATGTGGCGTAACTGAGGCTAGGGGACAAGGGTAGGCTGAAATTATTTTTATTTATTTTTTGGCGGGGGGGGGGGGTGTAAAATTAAAAGTTATTAGTTTGCCTCCTCAACATTTGAATAGTAGAATTCTTTAATAATCTTTTAAAACAAAGAAAAAGTACAATACATAAGATAAAAATATTTCTCTCACCTTTTTTTTAATTAAACTATTATATTATATAAGGTACCTAGGTACTTAATATTATTTATGGATATTGGTTTCCTATGATTTGTTTATAATAACCCATAAAATGAATTGTTAGACTTGTGTAAAAGCCAACAATATTAAGGTTATAGTTGTATTTCCTCTCCCCTAATTGTTTGCAAAAAGTTACACCATTGCTTAGTTCTTTAGAAAATTGAACGAGCAAATAGGAATATACTCGTAACGCCATCAGTTCAATTGGTTTTTACGATGCTTTTTAAAAATGATTCTTCAGAACCACTCACTTGACCGTGTTACAAATGTGAGTTGTTCATTTTCGCGGGTCGGCAAGTGTCGAATTTTATAATAATTGATTATTTTTTATAGTCAAATCGAGTAATACAGCTAGTTATATATTATGTCATTATATAATATTTAGTGTTTGGAAAGAACGAAATCATTTTTATAAAAAAAGAATTAGAAAATTAACGAGTTCTTTTTTTACAAGGAAGAATAACGACATTTTCAGTTTCTTTCGAGTTCCAATTTACACAGATATGTAAATAATTTAAGTTAAAATATTTTTAATATAATATAATATTGCCAATTAGTGATCGTTGTTGGGAATCGAAGTTAATCGTACAATATAATATTAATTTTACTGTTTAAAAAATAATAAGTATAAGCAGTTACCTCTGCAGTATATGCTTATGAAAAAAAAAATATTGATCATTAAATAAGAATTTTTATTTTATTTGGAACTAAAAAAAGAACTCGTATTAATTTTCCAAAGGAACAACAAATTAAAGAACTCTTTTTTTTATAATAAACTTGCCAAACACTGATAATATTTTATTGCATATTATACTAAATACCTTCTGATAAGTGTGTGTAAACTGCACACAGACTTCAGATTGTCTGACTGTTACCAGATTATATTGTATGACTTCTGTAATCGACATTCTTAAGTTAATTTGACTGCCTACAACACTATCGCTTTGTGTTTGTGATGATAGTAAATGTTCAATATTGTTTATCGTACGATGTCTTTGTATGTCGAAGTCATTTTTCCAACTTAAGACCAACTGGTAGCGACATTTTGTAATTTGATTTTTGAATCCATTACGGATATACCTATACAGTGTAAAATGGGCGAAGAGGAAGACGAAGAATGAATGAAATTTCCCACCTTAAAAATGAAAATAATATGTATATATCTTTTTTAACACGTCACTTTCATGTTTACTCGGTGGGTAATGGAATGAATCGATAACTAAAAGAGTTTGGTAACGTTTTTAATGATCTATTAAAAATTGTACTGTACCTAAAGACTTATTATTATAAAATATAGATTCTTAATGGTTATGGAAAACATCGATATCTTGATTTTTTGCTATACCAAACCAAATAATTAAAATACCCTTAAAATGTCCATTACATTGCAGATATACGATTTTAATATTAAACTCGGAATCTAAACATTTTTTGTCACATCAGAACTTACTGTCTATATAATTGTAGTAGATAGTAGTTATGTAGTTATATTACTTGGATTCAGCGTGATGACGATAACTATGTAGACAGTAATGCTGTGTCGATGAGTGATCGCAGAAGATACATATTTAATAAATATGTAGTGCTTAAATTCGATCGATTTCGATCGCATACATTGTATATATAAATATTGTATATATTATTATTAAATACATACACAGTAAAAGTCGTTTTGTTTGTTGTGTTATATTCGATCGTCACGACTGATTATGCGTATACGCTCATTTTATAACAGGAATATATTTTTAATTAATTTACTAGTTTTTAAGTATAATATAGTAAGTTAAACGTAACATGTATGTTTTATGCGCACGGTGTACCTACCTATAATTTATTATTACTATTACTCAGTTTAATACCATATATATATAGGTACATTATATACCGTTTGAAAAAAATCAAAACAATTAGTCAAATATTTTGCTGAAAAAACCTTCATCTCTTACGATACAAGTAGAGTCGTTGTATTACACATATATATGTGTATATTTATAGTTAAAATTAAAATACTATACCTACATGATTCTCGTTTCACTGATTTATTGATTTCGAATAAAATACATCGTAGATATAAGTATTTATTTAGTGGGTTGAAATATTAATTTATTCGACCCGACGGGCTCACGGAAGTTTCGCTTGTTTATTTTAATTTAATAACATGTTAATGCATCGAAAACTGTTATAAACTATTATTATAAGCAGAGGGTTATATTTTTTTCATATCTGAATAAATAACAATAATAATAGTTATTCACTCGGCTGGTTTATGTATTCGAAAGAATCGACTTCGACTTTCGAAGAATTGACATCACATTATACCGCGTGATCTATATGTAGGTACCTATGTTATAGTGTCTACAACATTATTCGACATACGTTTTTATTAAAAATTCAAATTTAAAGGATATTAAAATGTTTTTTAAAATTAATATCGACTATTGAATCAAAGTTCCCGGCTCTGCAAGTATATGCGTAGTAAGGAATCTGTATATTAGGAATTTCTTATGCAAATGTATTCGTTATAAGTCCGAACAATTCGTTAAGGGATTTTTCGTTTTACTGTCACATACGACGCGTTCTAAGAAACAGGCTCTGTGCATGGACATTAAAAATAACTTAGCATGACATAATATAATATGACGTATCTCCAATACACGCAAATTATGATTTTCATTTATTTTCGTTTTTCTATATAATATATTGTGATACTCGACGTTCGAGTATTTTACGAGTTTTTGAAAACAACGATTTATCTTCCATTACAAAATATGCACTGTTATATTATGCAAGTATTATAATGTAGTCCTTCTCGGTCTCGTCATGTAAGTTCCATCGACGAAAGCTTTTACTGGTATACCGTACAAAAGCCTTAATGTAATATGGTATATTGTACACTTACGACATGTCGAGCATACCGATAATTCATTATTCCATACTTCTATATTATACACGTCAAATCTCGTCAGTTTATAATACTATTATAATAGTTCCTAAAATGTCTTAAACTCAATGAATTATGAATAAATTGTGCGTATAATGCGCCTTGTATAACTAGATCATTATACTGAATGATTTATTCAGTTTTATACTCAGTCAGTATACTCTATTGTATTCCGTCTCAAATTTTGTCGAGTATTATATTATAAAAACGAACCTATTATATACTTTAGAAATGTTTGGTAATTTTTTTTTCTAGAATAAATCGCCCGTTGTAATACAACTTAACGATCGGTTTTTCGAATAGGGAAATGGAATAAAATCAAAAACATTTTTAACGTATTAAAATAAAGAAAATGAATCTATAAAAACCGACAACCGTAATCGTAATAAAAAATTATTCGGCAACTATTTAATTATTATACATATTATACATAATTTCCTCAACTGTACAATTTTATATCTAAATTCACGGTGCACATAATTCATAATAATACAATATTTATTACCTATAATGTACAATAGTTTTTAAAAATTGTGTTAGTTCTTTGGGCGGGTGACAATAAAGTGCAACCAATGCAGAAAATATGTTTAAAATGTGTTTGAAACACGTTTTCTGTTTATAAATGTGTTCGATATGTGAACAAATGGATTGGATATATAGTTTCGTGGCGTATAATACTATAATGTGAATAATAACGATCTTGAACTTTAAACAACAATTTCAACTAACGGCGTGAATATAAACGTAAATTCATAATATTATTCACTATTGTTTTATTTTCAAATATTTGATAAAGATAGCATCGAATCAATATCTCTGTTCTGCAGTAATTAGGATATCATTAATATATACACGTACGATTCAGATTAATTTTGGCAAGTGATATACTGACTGTAGTAATTACGTAATCGATTGATTTTAAATAATAATATGCATATTGAATGGTCATTAAATTAATATATTGTTCAATATTGTTTTTCAATTTTCAAAAATGTTTGTTCAAAATGAACAGTTCATACTACTTTCCAGCTTCTTCGGCTGTAATTATTTAATTCCAATAAAACAATATTCTAATTTGAAAATTATTTATCATAATATAGATGATAAAATTATTGTTTTAGTTTTACGTAAAAGCGGAACATTGTCGAAACGATTATCTGCGCCCCTGACGACGCGACGATACGCAATTTATCGTGCGCGACTGTATGTGTGATTTGCCCGGTTCAGGATGAATTAATTTCGTCGGACGTTCACAGGAAACCGTCGCGGTGTAATATTATTATTATTGTTATTTATTGTTAATAATGATTAAGATTAAGCACAACGAAGCTGTGAGGTGTCGAAATCGGAAGGCGTTTTATCGGCAATGGTGACTCGTTTGGTTTGCAATAAAATATATTATTATAAGTAATGTGCCGTACACGAAAATGAACAGTCCTATCGAACGAGTGTGAAAGAAAAAATTGAATGTTGTATTCGATGTTTTATCTTACAACAGAATAATAACATAAGCTGCACGTATCAGGGGACATTTTATACAAATTTATGCGAGTCTAATAATATGGTGCGGTGCGATCACCTGTGTGTCGGCGGCCGCCAGTGCGTAATTCATTGAGATTTGGATCGCTAGGAACAAAAAAACTGTTTGTTTGGTCGCTATTTTACACTCACGCCATCAATATATAATAATATCATGTGCGGCGGTCTAATGTTTATCTAAAAACCACCGACTGTCGATGGCGGGGCGGTGTGGTGAACCCGTTACTAAAAAGAACGTCGAAAAAACTCTATTTTTTTACCATCGTTCTATAACGTAAGAATAAAAAAGACACAACGCATAATATATTATTACATTAACATTCGGTACGATGAAGGGCACAGCGGCTGATGATCGGATTAAAGAGCAGCGCGATGGACAAAAAATAACACTCCGATTGTGTGATGAATAATTTATTACTGTGCGCCCGGTAAAAAATTGTTTCCGATCAATAATAAATATTAAAATATGTAATAATAACAATCGGCATCGGTGTGGCGGTGCTTACTACGGCCGGAGTCAAAAATGGTGCACCGATTCGATATATCGTACACGCTTGGTATAATTATAACTATTTAAAATTTAAATACGAAACCAAAATATCGGTATTTTTTCCGAGTGCTACAGAGTGAATCAACTTGATTAATATTTTGTTTTCAAAAAAACGTGTACGCAACAACAAAACGAAAAAACAAAATTGAACCCGTCCATGAAATATACTGGACGTCTTTAAAAGTAAGGCTGTCGCCTGTCAGGTCTCTATGATACATTCTGTGCAAGACAAACAAATTATTAATTATTCAAAGTAGAACACATCCTTTATAATAGGGTTCAATGAACCAAAAAAAATAGGTCGTAATACATGATTAACAACCGAAATTTTCAAAAAACAGTATACATCATAATTCATAGCAAGTCTCCACTCGGCACTCTCCATTCTCCACCAATCTTCTTATGACCACTTTTCAAGCAAAGGAGAAGCACCTTGTATTGAATATATTTTTTGTTTTATACTCGTATATTAAGGATAATCGCTACCACTGTTAATTTTAGTTCAAAAGACTGAAAGTTTTGTCAAAATTAAAGTTTGTGTACGTTGTCGAATTTTAATTCTGAAAAAAATTCTGCAGAAAAACGTCTATATAGATCCTACGAACTTTGAAAATTTTGTTACGTTGAAATTGTTTTTAATTTTAAACTGTAATATAAAATTTTGAAATATTGATTTATAAAAATGTTTTATGAAGTGAAATACAAAAAATACTATACTCAAAAAGATGAGCGGTGATCGCAAGGAAAGAAAGAATTGCCTAATACAATTCCTGAAAAATGACAGGTTTGCAAGGTCATTTATATTTTGCATTGTATATAATGTGGTCATTATAAAAAAACCATTTGTAAAGATTCAAGAAAAATAAACGTCATTATAACATCCGTTGGTCGTTATAAGAACGACGTCACAACGACCGGCAAATATTTGAATGTATTACATAAGAGTTTTGCTGAGACAGTGGGACCTTTAATTTTGGTAATTAATTCCGGTATGCCACTACAACCGATGTAATAATAAACGGTTTCTACTATAATATGATTATCCAATTATTCTCGTGACATTCGAGTGGGGGATTTTGATCGACATTTTTCACTTTGTTTTTTTTTTAAACCTTTTTTTTGCTGTGAAAACGTTCTACGAACGGTGACGGAGTGCGTTACCTTGTCCAACACTCTGAACAAACTTTGAAGGTTGTTATAATTTTTTTAACCAATAGCGTCATATTGTTAATATAATAATATTGTTATTGTGCGGAAACGCGATGGCGGAAAATTACAATATTGTGATTATTCAATTATGATTGATTATCTTAATAATTGTCGTGTTATTAGCAAACTATATCTAACGCTCTAAACGTATTCTAAAACGGCCCTAAGGTCTATGGAGTTTCTAATTAGGTAATTGCTATTTTTCGCTCTGAATATTGTATTACGCGTCGGAAACCTGTATAACATAAGGTAAAAATTATTTCGACGAGTTTTGACTTTTTGAGAGGTTTTAAACTTTTAACGCTCATTAATACTTTTTCCAATACAACGTCACACAACGTTTATTTCGAATGTCGTTAATAGCTATTTTTAACCCATCCCATAAACTTAGATCATCGTCCGGTAAAATATTATTAGTCACATACTGACATACTAATGATAATGTAATAATAAATATTATTAATACTGTTAGCATCATATTATAGTTCAACAATTTAGGACGACGAATCACAATATTATCATATTATGGTGTTAAATTGGTAAGATACATACTTTATGTATATCATTTAATCGTGTTTCGTCAGAATTTCTGTCGGACGTAAATTATTTTTACCACTAGATGCAGGTTTACAAAAAAAAAAATCACTTCTTCTTATGAATATTTTTTGATGACAGTCACTGTGATTTCTTTGTACAATACGTATCGTACACTGCAGCACGGTGCGACGTTGCAGAAAACGCGTTCATGTCGACAAACCATGTAAAATAGGGTTCCACAAGAGGAAATCGATTAGTTTCGAACGTTTCGAAAGCAGAATCATTTTAGTCACTGTAGTCTGTAAGGTTAGGTTGATTCGCGCTGAGACCATCATAATAATTATCGTGTGCCGGACAACAACTCGATACAAGTGGTAGGCCCGTCTCCGCTGCGTATATTATGCTAATCGTTTCGTATACATCCTTCTGAGAACTGCAGTCGCGTCCCTGCAGACCAGTGTTTCTCAAACTATGCTCCACGGAGCCCCGGGACTCTGCAAATTGTTTTGTTGGTCGTGAACAAAAATGTTTGAGAACCGTTGCTATTGACTAAATATCTCCGAGGCCTTATACTATAATATATCTAATAATAGACATAATAATATTATCATGATCTTGCCGCTCTCGATTTCGGCTTCAACATTCCGGACGCGCCCGTCATCGGTGAGGTCCAAAGAGGTACCAAGCCGACGACGCAACCGCGTTAGAATATTCAGGGTCGCGACCGTGGTAACCTCCTCCGTGCATTGTCTGTTCTTCGGAAAACGGTCATCGTTGTCGCCGCCGACCATTTTATCCGCGTCTGTCCGTCCTATTTTTCATCGATCCGCAGTCGTCCGTCTGGTTATCGATAGAAACGTATTTACGTCACCACCGTCCGCGAGTAGTGCTTGTACGAATTATTTAATTGTGGTGTACAGTGCGACAAAATTCCAGCGAAACAAGTTGGCTGCTGTGTATTGTGTGCACAGGTTTTTGCGAAAATCATCTAATTCGACAAAACACGTTGCCCTTTTTCCAAGGATTACCGGCCAAAGGCGGCTCGTAAAGGTAAGAAGCACATCATCGCCATATTATATACATACTATTACATAGGCACAGTCGTAGAAATCGTTTTTACCGGCGTCCAAGAAAGATCATGAGTTAAACCCTGATAAAATGGCCCAAGTCAATTATAGACGAATTTTCGTATTGTATAATATTATTAAAATTGTAATTTCGAACATCTTAGTTTTACATGAAAATATATAGGTTTTTAAAATAATTCTAGTTTAAAACATTGATATTAGGTATGCATAATGTAATAATTTTAACGAATGCTCAATAAGTATACGTTACCATGGGTCGGTAACGTATTATCTATCCACAAGTATAGATAAATATGTCTCTAACGAAAGTTTTTTTTTATTGTGATCTGTGAAGTCACCTTTTCGCAAGTTTATTGCTTAGTAATAATAATAATATAATTATAATTTAAAATATCCTCACTTCATATTATATAATATCATTCCACGTATGCTAAATTTACAACGGAATTATGTGTTGGACTGCGCTTGATATTAAATTGTGATGTGCTTAAATTCGGTGGAGAGAAAGAAAAATTGCCAAGTCCCAACTGTATTGAATACGTCTATTTGCAATCTGTGCGTTGAGAATATTGAAAAAACATAACCACCGTTTCACCCTATCCTATTAATCATTATTCGGCTACAGTTAAAGAAACTACACCTCAAATGCACGGCTATCTCTTTGGCGTCTGCTTTTAAAGGTGTCCCTCAAAAATGCATATTAGAATGTATCTTTGTAGCAAACAACTAGTGTCAGTACAAATATATGTTATTATATACCTCAACGAACAATCCTTAACATTAAATTACATTTGTATTATTATTTTGATAAAATAACATTGAATTAGTAGGCTATTTATTATTATGATCAAAATGTAGCATTTGATGTTGAAAACTAGGGAAACTGTAATAATTTATTGTAATATGTTATAGTGTACACTGTACATCTAGCAGTAATTTCGATTAGCCATTGTTATTGACCTCTCCTATTTCCCTCTTTCACTCCCCGAGAGACTTTATTTTAAATTTATAAATTTTAATTGATTCTATATTATAACGTAACTATGAACATATGTATATTGTTCATCACAATTCACATTATGTTATGCCATATCTTTCCGACGCCCATAACACGAAAGTACACTCAATATACGCACACAGGTGTATAGTTTTTTGTTTCTTTGCAATGTAATAATACACAGTACCTACGCTCCGAGCAAACTTTCTCCTCTCTCATTTCGAATCTTGTTTACCCGCGTGCCACTACTATACTATCATATTATTATAATAGTTAGAACGTCTTATACTATACTGCACCTACTCCTACTCCTCCTCCTACTACTACTATATAGTTGTTCATAATACTCCTACTACTAATACTACGCTACACACTATACTATAGGTACTACTACAACTTCTACTACTACTTTACTATAATACCACTCCTAAGTATAGTGTATACACTACTATATTATATACGTTGTACATATAGTTAAGTTACACTGTACACTGTATTATAATGTAGGTAGGTAGTCTACATGCACTTCCACACGTGGTGCGTCGATTGTTTTTATTTACTCCCAAACAGTTGTATACCAGTAATAACAATATTATACGTTCCACGAGAAAATTATTTTCAAGGAACGGTGATTATAATATAGCTTGTAATCCATCTAATATCTAAATATTATTTGGTTAAATTTTTTTGGAGGACGACGAGAGTCTCTTATATACAATCCCGTTGTAATTTAATTATCTCCTCCCTCCAAGCTCCACCGAGTTTCTTCAACACTCAGTTTGATATCCCTTATTTTTACACGTTATCTATGTATTTAGAGCATGTGCTCTGATGATGGAACGAATAAAGAGAATAATAGTAATATTATAGTAAATTTTTATAATTTCGATTGAGAATTAGAATTTGGTGATTAATCTTTCATATATGAATTAATGTACGTTTATATGAGGCTTGTAGACTTGGAAACATGGAATTGCCACCAAATTTTGTACACATCATATTCCTCGAGACCCAGGGCATCGTTTTCAATAACTCAACCCCTGTAGGTTGCTGTAAGTGGCTCACACTATACATTTTGTTTTAGATCAAGGAAATTTAATAATATATTGTTTGTATAATATGGGGTTGCAATTATTGGTTATAGAAATAAAATTTGAAAAATAGTTGAAGTAAACTAACTTGATATAGGAGTTTAATTTCAATAAAAGAAAATAATATACTCAATTAATAATTTGTCGTTCAATAGTACAACAAACACAATATCCATATGTTATTGTAGCTTATAGACTCAAAAACTAATCGACTAACTTTGATGAAAGTTTCAAAGATTTGTCTTGGAAATATCAGGAAATTTTAAAAGTAGTTTGAATTTGAACCACATTTGATATTATACTAAGTGCTATATTCAATCCACCACAGACAGATTGCCCATCTTGATGAAATTAGTTCACAAAGTTTCGATTGTACACCGATGTCGATTCGCTCGTGAAATGTACTAAAATTGAGATACGCTGATACAACGCATTAGCGCAGTAATGCTATAATTAGTATTATTTTATATTATTATTATACCTCAGAAATCGTTTGCATAAATACGGTTTTTACGGGTGCAGCAATAATAATTATATTGCTGACCTATGCTAGACACTGTACTTATTGAAAATAAAAATGTGTCAAAATAATAATACTGTGGACTGTCTCGTCTCGTGTACATATCGTGAAACGATTAAACATTTTTTTTAACATCACCATTACAGCCCCAGTACAATATCGGTAACATTAAATACATATTTTATCGACTGACTGGACGAGGTCCAACGTATTATATAGTCGTTAAAGTTAATAGATATTTTTTATACAAGCAACAACGAAAACGGCAATAACAACACTGTTTATTAAAAATGAAATTTAACAAATGTATGTCATTAAGGGTATGGATATTCGTTTTTCGCGAACGGACGGCATCACTACGTTCTGCGTATACTTACGCTAAATAAAATAATGCAGGATGATGAAGCAAGCATACTTATCCTAATTTATTCATTTAATAACGATTAACGAATTTATTCAAATTCTGATTTAAGGACTTTTTAAATAAACATACATAATTACCATATTTTTAAAATATTGAGATTTTTAGTACTACTTAAAGAGTATCTTGTGTTGATATAAACTTCTGTTTTTCAAATAAGAACCCTCCTTTTTACTGTAAATTATTCAGTGGATAATTCTTTTGAAATATTTAAATATTTATACGAAAGGTTATACTCCTAAAAAATGGTATATTGAAAAAATTAAAACAAATGTTATAATATATAGTATTATTATTATTCCAATATTGAATTTAGCGTTTATTAGCTTGTTTGATTGGATCATTTAAAACAATGATAAATGCGGTATTGTTGATAAATTATTGTGAATCTCTAACATTTCAAGTAACCACAGTCCTCATATCCTCCAAACCATTATCATGAATCTATTATCTTTAGTAATTTAAATAACGTTAAATTCCTTAAAAACTACTCGTTCAAATATTTTGATTTAGATATGTCATCATTTTTCTGAAAAATATGTCTGCTAAAGTGCTAAATAATTTACAGTAGAAAAGGTGGTCCTAATCTTAAAACAAAAGTTTGTATCGCCACAGGACAATCCTTCAATAGTACGAAAAAACCTCAATAATTTGAAAATACCATGGTCTGTAAATATATATATTTTAAAAATTCCAACTTCAGATTTTGAATAACTACAATAAAAAATAAGTGAGAGTGATTGGTGAATCACCCTGTATATTATACCAGATATATAAAATGTATGTGCCCGCGCCGTGCTTGTGGCCTGTGGATTAATATATAGTAAAATAATAATATGACTATGGCGGGAGAAGTAAACAGTATTCAATTTAAAGTTCAATCTGATGATGGCGACCGTGTCAGCATTATAACACGCGCACGCTGTAAATATTTATACCGATTGTTATCATATAATATTATGATTATGACGCTTGCAGATTTATTATTTAACTCACCGTGTAAAACACGTATTGACGTCCGACAGAGTCATTAACGTGTACAAATTTTAATCGTGTTCAAAGTCAAAACCGTATAATAGGAAGTACATGATAATATTATCCGCTATTATAGGTAATAATAATAAAGTATAAACGCAACAGACAACAGTGTACCTAATAAATATATATGCATATAAAGTATGGTAACGTCAGCGGGTTAACAACAATTAGTATCGTTTGATTGCCCTGGCAATTTTTTTTTAAATATTATAATAATACCGTTCATCGAGGGGGGCACGTGTTACACAGTCGAACGACGTGACGCAATTTAGTATAATTAATAATGTATACCTATATACAGCGGCGGTGCACAATGATCATAATATTATAGGTAATATCATTATTTTTAAGGAGCGCATGAAAAATTCCGATCAGAAATGAATTGATGTATAATTTATAATTTATTGGCATACAATATTTATTTCGTCGTTAGACTGTAAGATTTGCACTTAGCATTTGAATGACCCTAAATGTTAAAATTAAACTTTTGCACGATTTAGGTTAAGTATTAGATGTAAAATTGTTGTATTATGATATTTTTCTCAGTTTGTAACAAACAGCATAACGGTAGCGTATATTATATAGATACCCAACAGTTAAAAAATAATGTTTTATTTTTACATCTAGTATCTATTTGGCACGTGCCTCATCCCTTGATATGGTATTTTAGGACAAATCAATAACAATATAATATATTAATTTCAGAACCATTCTGTAATGAGGATTTATTTTAATGTGTGCATCAACGGCTATTAAAAATTGCTGAATTTAAAAAACGAATATCAAGTTTAGATTTACTTTTTTACATAATATATTTGTATGATAATTTGTTTTTAAATTCAACTAAAACTTTAGATGATGTTATAATATTGCTTAATCCAATAACCAAAGTCATGTAAAAGTTTGAAAAATGTTTGGTTTTGGCATTTTTCGTTCTTCAGTCATTACGCAGTTCGTTTGTAGAATTGAGAATTTGTTAAGAATTGTTACAATATTTGAACATATTATAATACGATGGACGTATAATGTAGTAATGATAGAGGGTATATCCTCCAATGGCCACTGTATCTACAAAATGTAATATCATATTATTACTATGCCTACCCTTACCTATATAATAGCATGTTAGGTATTTATATACGTACAGGTGGTCGATCGCGAGTGGCCGGACCACAATTATTAGTCCGGTATAATTAAAATATTATTATAAAGCCTAGCGGTCGCTGTGTAGTTGCTGCCGCCGGTGCGGTGTAACGGCAAATTCGGTGTGGTATAATTTTTACATGGGTAACCACTATACCTAGGTAATAACATTTTATTTCGCGAATTTTCGAAACCCCCCGCGGGGCCGCGGCCCCACTGCGCGGCGACCGCGGCGGCCGCAGAACGAGCCACGGGGAGCGCGACGGGCGCGCCGGCACGCGGCGGTACTTCGGCCGCGCGTTACGGTTTTAGTCGGCCGACCGTACGGCCCCCTGCAAGCCAGCGAGTGCGTTTTGTCGACCGTTTGACGTGTTGCGTTCGCGCGCTCTCGTATATGTGTGTTTGACGTGTTTCTCCACGATTTATTTGAGCGTCTGTTTTTGCGAGTGCACTTGACGGGAGTTGAACGTCCCGACACACGGGACGCCGCAGACGCGCGGTGACGACGACGACACCCGCGATCATGCCGTCGCGGCGCCGGACCGCGGTAACCGCTTGGCCATCGGCCGCCGGCACAGAGACGCCGGCGACAGCGACGTCGTTCGGTTGAAGAAGAACAGAGGATTTTCCGCCGACGGAGTGCCGTTACCGTACACGCTCGTGGCGCGTAGGATCCCACGCGCGTTACGAACTACAGTCGATCCCCTCTGCGTCGGCGATCGCCGGCACGTGGCCGTCAGACCGTGCGTGACCGCGGTCGCGCGTGTGTGTTTTCAGTGCGTGGTCACACGTGGTTCTTCCGTAAAGCACCCGCCGGCACCCACCACCGACGATATTATAATATTATTATAATCATCATAATCGTCTGCACAGTGGTCGTTGTGACTTAACCTACCGACGACTTTCGTGGTTCGCCGAGCGAACCGAAAACGTGACCAAATAACCCGATTTTATCATAACTACGAAATCATGTTAGTATATTTGGCTGTTATTAAAATTATGTTAAGCATTTTTTTTTCATTCAAATGTTTCGAATTCGAAAGACTTGGCGCTTCGAGACCCCGTACTCCGAAGTTCCGAAGCTTCAGAGTTGTTGGGGGCCCCATCGATTCCTCAATTATGGGTAGTTTTATGACAACCTATAGGTACTGATGCCGCTACCTACCAATTTTATTTGACCTGTGGCCATCTTGCTCTCCAGACATTACGATGCTCACGGAATAAAATAAAAATTATTGTACATTTCCTATACACGTTACAGCTGCAGGCGATAATGGAAAATCAAACGAAGAATTTAAACTTTTGAAAATAATTTCTCACGACTAATTACATAAAGAATAGCCATTTGTATCTAGTATAAATAAAATTCACATCGATCCCTATATGTTTAAAAAATAGTTAAAAATGTATAAATCGAGTACCGATTGTCTAAATATTAAAATCAAAATTTAGCAATAAATATATTATGATCATGTTATATAAAATATACTACATATTACATGTTAATTTTTATGAATTATTATTTCAACATTTTTAATAATTATTGTCAGTCTTAAGTAATACAATACAACTGTAAAATATAATATTGCATTATCCGCTATAATGTCTATGGCTATTTGTGTAAAACCGATTCCCATAAAATTGCAATTTTTAATTTTTATTCCGGAAGTTTATAATATATTTTTCCATCATGCTTTCCTGATTCTATTAAATTCATAATTTAAAATCGGTGGGGCCGATATTGGTTGTTGTAATACTACCTGTACTGCCGGAATTGATGAAATCCTGCGCCAGTCCATCGATGTATATTGCTGTAGGTACCAACTACCTACTTAGAAATAGGTATTTTCTGCATGTGTGTGTGTCTGTGGAGGTGTTTATACGTGAATTCGCGTTGGAATTATATTATAATATATTATTATTACGTGTATATTATAATACGACTCGGTGAAGTTGTAACGCGTATATTATATTATGCATACAATATGTATAGATGTTTTCGTTTACGACGACGACGATGACTTTACGGTCCCACTCGTAAAACGAAAGAAGAAATAATAATATATAAATTCTACTGTATAGACGTCGCCGCGCGTGCATGATTATGCGGTAGGATTTTTTCTTACTGAAATTAAAAACACACGACATCGTTTACTGACGATATAATATTATTTTGTCAAACGTAATAATAATATTATCGTTCCCCTGCTTTCCTGTCCCACTATAACGTTATTTTTTTTTCTATAAGTTTTACGACTCGAGAAACGTTTTTAATCGTTTTCCGACAAGAAATAATATGCATAATATATACAGGGCGATTCACCAAGTATGCTCACCTCCATTTTTCCTTTAATTTTTATTTTTGGAATTTTCGGATATAGGTATAATTTAAAGAGTATATTTTCTAATTATCGAGAAAAATAAGTAATAGGAAGCTCTCCTTAAGTCCTTAAGTAAGAAGTGTCTTGTGGCAATACAAACAACCAACTTTTCAAATGAGAAACTCCTTTTTTTACCATAAATTGTTTTATGAGTGATTTTTATGTAGATAATTCAAAACTCAAAAGTGTAGTTTCTCAGTTATTAAAATACTTACTAAGGATATAGTCCTAAAAATCGTTTTTCAAAAATAAAATATAGATATAAAATAATATCGGATATATTTTTGTATAATAATTGGGCCATTTTTATGAATAATAAGTTTTGATGGATTAATATTAATTTCAATGGTTTTTAAAAAAACACATGTTTCAAACCTATTATCATACGTACATTACCATGGGTCTATTAGGTGTGCTTAGTACACGACGTTTCATACATACCTATCTAAAAAACTGCTAGATCGAATTTTTATTTGTCAAAATGTACAGAAAAATTATCCACTAAATAATTTAGAGTAGAATAGGGGGTTCTTGTTTTAAAAATAAAAGTTGTTATCCCCTTAGGACTTGGCTGCTTAAATATTATAAAAAAATCTCAAAAACTTAAAAATATGATCTATTCTTTAAATTAATTTAAAAATTCCAAAATTTAGATTTATATAGAAAGCTGCATATCATTGAAAAAAAATAAAGTCACCGTACTTGGTAAATCACCCTGTATATGGAACAAGCTATAACCTCTGGTTCGTTTTCTGTACACACACGTCACTGAAATACATTTTTTTTTTTTGTATTTTCCCGACGCAAAGTATTGTTTCGTAATATTGTTTTCGATTGTGCTTTTAAACAATTCTTATTGCGTCGTAATTTTGACGTTTTCCTTATATTATATACGTAAATATGGGTACATGATAGGTAGTAGCCCAAAAACCTTTAATCTCAATTATTGAATTTGCGTTTGATCATATTATTATGTATCGATTAACAACAGGTTGTTTAGTGGCCATCGATTACCCAGTGAACTATAAGAGTTGATGGCCCCAGCGCCCCACTACGGGGTCTTGTTTTTCAATATTATCTTTATTTTCGATCCATTATAATAGGTGTACTATATTACAATAGGTACGACCCGTCATCGTGGCGTCGCGGTCGTCAACACGGCATTTTGTGTTTCAACCGCAACACGTGCGTGCTTTAGTAGAATTGTGTGTGACCAGTGACCGCGGTCTATAATAAAATAAAGATAACTATATTATTTTGTTTTAGTAGTTATTACATTTCGATGTTATGCATACCTGTATATTTTACCTGGTCGTCAAATTTTTGCGTCACGGACATGCAGATGGGTATCTCATTATAAATTATTATTTGGTAGTTTTCGCATGGAATGTTATGCAACTGCCAACTAGTATAATCTTACAGCAAAAAATACGCATTTTCCAACTATTTCATGATGATTAGTATGTACCTAAACAATACACCCCATTCGTTTAAGGTAGGCAATATATTTTTAATATATTTTGTTATGTACTAATGTATTGTTTTTATATGAAAAAATAAAAAATCGAAAATATTATTTATAAATTATAATGTTATAATATGTATCAATTACGTATTGCAAATACTAAATATTGTAGACTGTCTGAAGTATTGAACCCACTATTTCTGGATTTCCAGAAGCATATTGAAATGATGTATATGAATACAAATTTATATAAATTTCCTTTGAGAATCTTACCCAAAAACGTCAATTTTAAAAAATACTAATTTTTGACCAAGTGTATAGTTGTTTATTTATCTTGACATGTAACTTTTACAAATTAAAAAAAAAGAAAAGTAACCTTTAACTGTAAATTTAGTTTATATTTTTCTAAATTAATTTAACCTAATGAGTTAAAAATATAAATTGACTCTACTAGCCTTGAGTATAGGCAACGTAGCAATACTATAATATTATGTATTTAGGTATATTGATAACACGTGCCAATAATTTTTTGTGGTTCTAAAATGAGTGTGCCGAGAATATAATACAATTTTCGTCGAGTGATGATTGTAACATACCTTTACCTATACCATTATAATGACTATACCGCCTACCTTATACCTTACCGTTAACCTTTCAACGATTAGCACGAGATCGACCAGCGTAAAAATCAATAATACGGCTGTTTCCCGTACATATACCTAACGCACCTATATGGCTATACCTAAAATGTATTTAACATCATACTCTACAAAGTCTGTCAAAATTCTGTCGAGTTTCCATAATGTTATATTATAATAGCCACCGTTGTCGCGGCAAAGCTTCAGTGAAATGTTTCACGGATTAATCGACCACACAATGGCTTTAACCCAAATAAATTATATAATACGTGAACAATTTATCTGTATTCTTGTCTATACTTATACTATTAATCATCACGACCATCACTTTTTCGTCGGTAGGAAAATATTATTATATACATTAAAAGAAAATTTTTCCGACGTGACAATATAATATTATTATCATATCGTTTCAAAAGATTTTAGTTTTTCGTATTTTTTGAATTTTCTTTTGGGAACCACTTGTTCACGAAAATACGACAACCAAACGTAATTATTATACCTACATATATACATACCTATATATTGTGTAGGTATGGTACTCATACACACACACACTTTACTATAATATATTATTATAATACGCACTGTGCTAACCTGTTGCATGGTCTTCATCGTCGTCGTCGCCGCATAGTTGAATGTCGGACGAGCATAAAACGCGTGCGAAGAAATCCGTCGATTGCGCAATATTCGCTTTAATTGTTTTCTCGTGTACGTACACAATATATAATATAATATTATTATAATAACGTATTATAATATATTGTTGTTTCTGCACACGATATTTTTTTACACCTACGTGCCGGCCAAAAACTAAAATAAAAAATTGTGTACAAACGAAACACTGCCGTTTGCCCGCCATATAATGATATGCGCAAGTATACGATACCAGCATATACCTACAGACGATTTATTATCTTCTCATATGCGCATTCATGTGAACGCCCGCGCGCTATTCCTCTTTAGAACGCTGCTGTAGCATATGTCGGATCTCGGACGACGGTCCTTTTAAATCCGTTTAAGCCCAAGTCCGTCCGTCGTTATGCTTTACGCATGTATGTAATATTATATAATGTGTATTTTATACCAAAATATATTTAGTAGTTTATCGGGATCTGCCGACTGCGATGCCGTCGACGATGACGTGTCTCTCGGGATGCTGCCGCAGTCTGCTGCTGGTGTTTAAAACAGTGCGGTAAATCAAGCGTCGATCGCGACCGACTATTATCTCTTATCGTTCGAACAGTTAAATCATGTCCTTGGATTACTACTAGTGTTCGACCACGTATTTCATTTTCTTTAATATTTAACAAAAAAAAAATAGAAAACCTGGCACATTGTCTAACACACTTGGACAAACATTTCGCGTTGTGCACATATTATATTTAATATCTATATAATTTACCGGGTGATCTATTTAACTTTGGGCACATAACAATTTTTCAAAAAAAACTATGTCCTTCAACATTTTTTTTTATGACTTTTTTTTTGTGCATTTACAATCTGTTAGTACTGCATAATCTTAAGTGGTTAACAACAACATTTTTCTAAACAAAAAATATATAATGTTCTACTATTTTTTATCGTTGTAGTTATTAATTTTTTTGCTTTTAATAATGACAATTATACATCTAAAACGAATTTTGGACGATTGGTTTATGATTTTTAAGTATCTATTTAAATTTAGATGAGCGAAGTGGAGTGAGGGTACAGGAACATGTAGTTCTACTACTCGCTGCTCATCTAACTATAATTATAATACATATAACTAATTAACTGTAATTGACCGATATTTGTTTTTATAGATCAAAATAGTTTGGATGATTTACTGCTTCAGAATTAACCTTTAATTTTATCATTCAAAAAGATAAACATCTTTACACCAAAATTTTAAAATACATTTTTTTCAAAAATGTTGCTTTGTAACACATAACATTATATAAAAGTAATATTTGAAAAACGTTAGTTATATTTTTGAAAAATTCTGAGTGTTTAATATGAAATGTATTGCCCCGTTTATTTTAGGCATACTTTCTGCGTTATAGAATCATGTTATACGCGTAATTTATGTATACTCGTTTAGTTTTTAAAATTGTTTTCCGGCTAGAACGCGTTGTCGAAATACCCGTCTCAGCCGCTCATTCTAATATTTACTGTACGATATAATATTATTATATAGCGCTGTTATCGACGACGATGTGGTCCTCGTGTCCGGTCACGTGCAGTCGTGTTTTGAGCAAAATCCATGAAAATATGAAATAATATAAAAATTGTGGGGTGAAAACAATAATATTATTGTATTGAGTCCGAAATGAAAAAAATAATAAATACGACGAATTATACGATACATCAAACATATTATATTCTATAGTTATACCCACCGATCGAGTTTCTTTTTATCGAATTAGAACTGTTCAACTGTATACAGATAAATAGTAAAATACCTATGTCTTCTACTCTTCCGTATAATATTATACTACGTTTCATCATAAATACGTCGTCGTCGTCAACTCGGGGTTTCGACCATACAATAGTAATAATATAATGCGCAGACGGAAATACATTATAATATTGTAATATATTATAGTAACTCGTATAAGTATTTCGGTCTACATCAACGATTATATAGGCTACATTAACGACGAAAACGCTAATGCAGACCTATATATCTAATGTATAAACATGTATACACATATTATGTTAATAATATGTACGAAAGGGGATTCACAAAGCATGCTAACTCCCATATTTTCCTTTAATAATGAATTTAATCAAATTCTAATATACGGACCTTCCAAATAAATAGTTCTATTTCGGGACCATATTTTCAATTATTTGGATTTTTAGTTTTTACATATTTTGAGGTGATACAAAACAAACTACCTTTTTCAAACGAGAACTAAACTTTTTTACTGTACATTTTTAAGCAGATAAATTTGTTGAACATTGTATGTATCTAAATTGAAATTCGAATGAGACTCTGAGATATTAAAATGTCGATTTTATAATATTATACGAAGGATAATAATTATAGTCATCAAAACTAGAACAATTAGTCTAGAGTACCTACCTAGTTATTACTCTCAGACATTTTTTGCAAAATGTAAATTGTTGATGAATTAATTTAAAATAAATTATTACAATAATTTTCAAATCATCATAGCCCTCCTAACTTTCGAATCTAATTCCGCGGACTTATTATTCCTAATAGTACACAAAGTTAAACAACTCAAAAACTACTCGTTCGAATTGGATTCATAAAAAATGTCCTCAAAAAAAAAAAATACTTAAAATTTACAGGTTCTCATTTGGAAAAAAAGTTGATATAACTACACGGCACTCCTTAAAAGGTAGGTTAACTTAAAAATTTCAAAATGCAGTATTTTAATAAATGCATTATTTATATTATTGGAAAACGGGGGTGACTGTGCTCGATGAATCACTCTGTGTATTAATTACGCTGGGATGTTATGCTATATTGCAGGCGTGTAATTCGACACGCGTTTGCAGCGAGGAAAATAATAGTTGACATCGGACTATAAATAAAACTAAATTCATAGTTATTAGGTTTATAATAAGTTATTTTAGTAGTTACCTACGTATATAACAATCGCTTTAATTAATTTATACCACGTAGAGGTACAGTGTGAGTTGAGGAGAGTTCGTAGTGTATTGGAGTTTGCAGGTGCCATATTTAGTCACACTAGCGTGTGCGCTCTCAAACGTTTAAAATATGTCACGCATTGTAATGGCATAATATAATATAATATTAAAAAAAATTATATAAATAAACTTCAGTGTGTCTGTGTGTGGCGTGTGCGGTGCGTAACAATAAAATTGGAACGTTTTTGTATTTTTGTAGCGTTCTGTATGTATAACGAAAACGCAATAGGTAGGTCCTATATTGGAGACGCAAGCGTTGGCGTGTCGTATGCATATATATATAGCTATTATATTGTACTATTATATTATTTCGGTTATAAATCAAATTAGATTTAGGACGACGTCCGACGACGTTCTTTATCTCTCGTAACAAAGTAGGGCGACGGATTATCGCGTTAATTATTATTGTCTGTGGCCCGAAGTGTGTGTGCGAGAGCGTTCGTATAATATACGTGTGTGTGAATCGAACCGCCGTCGGCCAAAATCGAAATATAGGTTACGACCATATCGCGAATCCACAAGTCGGTGCACTGTCGTGCGTATTAAAAGTTATTATCGTGGTGCGTGTAAAAATTAAAATCGTCGCCTATTAGTTCACAGGAAAATTAGTATGAATATTAAATAATAATACGAACCTGTAAATCGCGATAGTTTTTTGGTGGTACATTGTGGAAGTCTAAATAACGGAGAATTTGCAGGACGCGTATAATAATACTTACATAATATTATAAATTATGATTGTGTAAAATTATTATATATTATATAATCATTCAAAATAAAATTCAATTCCACTATTGACTCAAACTTTTTTTTGAACTTTCGAACTTTATATTCTCGTAAATTAAATATTAATATAAAGTAAAATTAATATTCCTATGTGGCCTCTTTTATAAAATGTAAATTATATTTATAGTAGCAGTATCATTACATGGGACTACTTGTTCGAATTTCTTTAAGTTTGAGGTGTTTAATAAATTTGAAAACCCATACTTACTAAAAACCTAAATAGTTGCTATAACAAATGTCACGTTCAATTAATACTATTGAAATACGGAATTGGTTCACGAGTCAAAAGAAAGTTTACGAATTGGTTCCCAACGAAAATTATTTATCGCAGTACAACTGTTCTGTTTTAGTTGATTCTCATCATACATGCAAATAGCTAATATATTAAGAGGATGCTAAAACATACTTTTTGTCTCCGTCTTACAAGTGCTTTACATAAAAAAAATACTTAGGTAAGGGTATTATCGGTGCTTGTTTAGAAAGTTTGTTCGATAATTCAGGTTGTAACTGAGTTATGGTCCTTTTTAATTTACGCTTTGTTACATACACAAAACTTGAAATTAAAAAAACTAAAAAAAAAAAATTGAGCCATCGTAAAAACCTACATACAAACACAGATAATAGATTTAACCATAAAGTTTCAGAGCAGTTAGATACACTTTAATTTTTAAACTAACAAAGCTAAACGTGATCCACTGCATAATCGTAAATTTGTTACCCACTTGTAAGACGGAGATAACAAATGTCTGTGTTGCGTCCTTTAAAAATGTGGCGACTGTGATGATTTTCCACCATAAGTATGGACAACATTTTTGTTCTGTTCTATAGACCGAACTAAATATTGTTGAAAATCGTCTGATGAAAAAATTAATTAAAAATTTCATTCTGCCCACCTAAATGTTATTTTTGAAATAAAGCTGAAAACAAAAGTCAATTAGTAAATAAATAAATGAATCAAATCACAGCCACATTTAGAGTCGAAAATTCGTAAAAACTATGTAAGTAATAGACTATATACTTATATAATAGTACTTACGTGAGAGTGATTTTTGTATTTACACGTGACATATTAGTTATTATCTATCTACCCTTATAAACACCGATCGTTAAAGTCTCCGCGTCGATTGCCGCTTATATTTTATTATAATATAATATACCTATGTAGCATCCATTTGACGTTCTGATCCGTTTCGTGAAATGTTTAAAAATTTCTTCCAATTCACTAAACGAAACTTCCTTTTTTTACACATGGCGTAATAACATAACATGGATAACTTTTTAAGAAACAGATACGAATATTTAGCAGTATTGCTAAATAATGATGTATATTAAATTTATAAAAATAGAACGTGTTTAAAATTTTAATTGAACTCGATTAAAAAATGTAAATGTGATTATTACGCTCAATTAAACTTTAACTAAAGCTTATAAGAGAACATAGTGAATGAAAACATTTAAAAAGTTCTCTCAATTTAGGAGAATTTCAAAATTTTGCATTTTGGAATCAACTCATGCAAATACTACACTTCGTCTTAAAAGTTTTAATTTAACGTAAATTAGTTTCTATTTTTATCAACTTCATGCTTACCTTTCATTCTTTCATTTGTACAAATTACGGATTGACTTCCGTACTACTAAATGTCCGTAATCTTTAGGAAAAAGTAACTCATACATTATATAATTTAGTGATGTGTAAAAAACTAAAAAATTAAAGGTACGTTTTGTGAAATGAATGGAATCTTTGTCCATTTCAGAAAGTCAAACAGATGTCACTGAGATTGTGATTACAATCATTACATACATCAGTCCTTTGGCATTATATATCTAGTGCACATAATTTAATAATACGTTGGACGTTGGTATGTATATTATGCCGTCTACGCAGTGCAATCTCGACACAAGTGTATAATGTATTAATGTTATTTTACAACGGTTACAAATTTACAATTAAAACGAACGATATTTTTATTTCCCTGCGCAATATACCACCGGTACCATCGCTTCACATACATTCGCGACGACGACACGTTCCCTTCAGATTAAGTTGCATACAACTATATACGTCGTATACTTACCTATAGTACTATAATATATAATAATATTAAGTAAAATGGCACTCCATACAAACTACCGCGCGCTTGGACGTCGCCGTCTTCATTCGCACGGTCACTGCAGCGTAATTATGTCGTAGACCTAAGTATAATATTATTATATAGGCAGCCTATATATAATATGCAGGCAGGAGGTATATAATACAATACTCTCGTCTTGTTTCCGACTAAAAAAAAACCGTAAAGACGAGCGATGGAAATCGTACGTGTATTTTAAAAAAGCAAAACTATATCCAAGCCATGATGATGATCACTGGTATATTGCAGATGCTTATCGGAATGTCGTATTCGTGTACTTATCTATATAATATTATTATATACCCGGAGACCGCGACCGAATATGGCTGTTTATATAGGTATTATTATCGCGCGACAAATATATATGACGTATTGACGTGTACCTATACAAGGATGACTTACGTGTCGTTTTTTTCCGTCCGTCCGTGGTCTCTCACTATATCTCTCTCTCTCTATCTATCTCTATATATTATTATTATTTCTTTGTATTCCCGGGCGTGGGTCATCGGACGTCGTCGCCGTCGTCGCATTTACAATAATATATCTATATACGTATATTTATTTGTATATAATAGCGACGTTTTCGCGGTCGTTACGTTTCAAAACGGTTTGACGGATTGTGTACTCTTCGCCTGTATAATAAACGTCGTCGTAATGCGTAAATTATATTATTATATCGTTGCTATGCGGTGGTGTTCACCGCAATCGATGTATTTTGTGGAGAAATCGTGCGAGCTCAACCACGCTCGGTAGATGACAGCCGCTAACGACGACGACTGTAACAATATGATATATTATATTGTGTCGATCCACTGCCAGCTCGGGCAGCCATCTATACAGCTGGACACATTTTTCCACCTTTATACATTTTTTTTTCTTATGACGTTATAATTATCGTTGACAAGTTCTATACTATGACCAAAATATTGCGTTAAGAGGACAAACGTGCAACATGGTGAATAGTACATTCAAAATTATCTATTTTACTCTGTTATTCTTAAAATTAGTACGAATTGACTTATTATAAGATTTAAAGGTATTATTTTGGGCATATTGATGGTTTTTGGTTCACTAATTTCAATTGTGTGCTGTTAGTTTTGATATTAGAGTGAATTGACCTATTATCAAAGTTTTAAGTAAGAACATAACCTATGCTTAAGCGTCGGCGGATTTTTGTATATTTTATTTTTCAAGCGAGATTTGAGCATTTTTAATTTGTGTTATTTCACATACTCGTACCTCGCTTGAATATAAAAATATCGAAAATCCGCGGAAGCTTAAGCCTTAAGCATAGATAATGTTCTTACCTAAAAGTTTTATATTACTTAATTCACTCTAATACTAAAACTAGTAAAACTAACGGCACACTATTCAAACTAGCGAACGAACATTTTAGATGTAGTAAGTTGGTAAGACGGAGACAACAAATGCGTGGGTAGCATCCTCTTAAGAAGCAAATTAATGAGCATTTAAAATTGTAATTTCTTAGTAAATTTTAAAATGATCATAAATGGGTATTTATGATCAAGGTTAGGAGAGATAAAAGTCTCGGAGATGTCTCAGTTAACCTTACCTTTAGATTTTATAATAGATCTGAAATTCATTTTAATTTCAAAAATTACAGTAAAATTGATTATCGTGAAACGAACTTGCCGTGCTTGTACATTTCAACGCTTGTTAGACGGAGATAACACATGCGTGAGTGGCCATTTGCGGTGTCACAGCGCATGAAAAGTAAAAAAAAACGGTTTCCAATGACATCCACTTGACATATTTTGATGAAAAAATGTAATAATATGTTTATTATGCGGGATTCGTGGTAATGGCATGGTACGAGAATATAGTATTGTTGAAAAATGTAATGTTGAAAATTCTCCAGTCTAGAATTCAATCAAAAATTACAGACTACAGTTTTATATTATATATCAAACAATATTACTAACCCTATTTTATGAGCTATAGATGACTCAATGATTTATATAATAAAATATAATTAATTTACAAACCAAGTAGAAAATGCTCTTGAACGTTGTTCAAATAGTCAACAATTTATTTTTTAACGCTTGTTGTTCTTATTTTGCATAGCACCAATATTTACTGTTTAGTATTTTGAATTCAATCACATCAAAAAATTGGATATAAATGGATATCATGCACTAGTCGTAAAATGTAATCTAACATATATATAAAATATTACAAAAATTTGCGAGAAGCTATATTTCCATTCATACATAATAAATACTGTATTTCTATGACACATTTATTGCAATAAAATTATGATTGCAAAAATCAGAACTAGTTAATTATCTCAAATCGTGTACCTACACGTAGGAAAAACACTCCTAATTCTAATGTACATACTATACAGTACATAATAGTAACATTATAAAAAATATATTATACCTACACCCGTATATTATGTTTTATCTTGTTCATTTTATTTCAATGATAAAAAAATGATGAATTTCTGAACTGGGGAGTTTTTCAACAGTTCAAATATTTTTGAATAATATTATTATTATATTCCTCTAATACTTAATACACAGGGTGATTCACTTAGCTTTTTTTTCTTCAATGATATAATGATTCAAAATCTGCTTTTGGAATTTTTAAATAATATATTCAAAGACTATGTATTCTTAAATTTTTAAGGAGTGTTATGTGGAAGATACGAGGTTCTAGAATGAATAATGCTTTTTTTACGATTATCATTTTGAATGTGACACATACATTTTTTTTAAATATCCACATAATGTGACACATATGTAAGTAGTCCTAAAGTTCGTATTTTTAGTATAAAAAATCTCAATTTGTAAAAATTTCCAGTAATCAGAATTTGAACAAATTTATTTTCAATGAAAAAATCGTGGTGTGAATCACCCTGTATCTTAGATTATAATGTTATTACCGAGGTACTCCGCACTCGAAATTATTGTTATGTTTACCGGCACAAGATTTTATGATATATTATTATAATATAATACATTGTTATTATAACGAATAATTCGTCCGAGAAGAGTAAATCACGTCGCGTATTTTGGTAAACCGGTTGTACAAATAATTGTTCAAGTGCGCGCGTACCGCCTAGCTATTATAATATGAACTGCGCTGCGATTTTTATGCATATGCACGCCGCTGCAGTACATTTTTTCAGCCCGTACCGGCCGGCACCGACCCCGACTATATTATATCTAGACCGCTCTCATCTCGACTTGGGAACGAACAGGTGTGATTATTATAATAATTCGTATAGTACAAATACCTCAAAATAATCACACAAATCGACTGCGAAACGCGTATAAGGTTCTATATTGTATTATTATAAATATTAAACGCATTAATTACGGCATGGTGTTATAATATATTATAATATAATGAATAAGTCATAATGTTTCTTTTTCGTACACTGTACATTTATTAACACATGTATAATACATTATTATACGTTATTGACTATATCCCAGACACACGCACATATCGAACGCATCTAATATTCTGTCAAGCATTTGCTAGATTATGTCGTATATAAAATAATATATAGCTCATAGATAGGTACTTCGGCGCGGCGGGAGGCACGAATTTTCGAAACAGTCTTAACTACCGCTCCGGCGGCTGATGGGGTGTGCAAAGATTTCTGATCGTATTTTATCTTTTTACATTCCATTGGTATTTCGAAAACTGTGCGCTGCCCCGCCCCGTCGCCCTAGTACTGAGTGTATAGTACGGCAAGGGTATAGTTGTGTTTGGCACAGGGGCCCCAGGCCAGCCAAAGGTCGAAGCAGCCGGATGAGGCGGGCATCGAGTCCGGCCGCCGGATCCGCTGCAGCAGCGGCGGCGGCACTGCTGTTGCGGACTACAGCTACCTCCAATACTGTGATGACCACCTGCAGCACCGTTGGTACCACCGGTTCGACTTCAGCGGCGCCCGGCTACGAACAGTACCAGAAGTCTCTGTTGGAAGTGCCGTGGCCACACGCCGAGTACGGAGAGGCGTCCAGCGACGACCTGAGCTCCGAGTGGGACTCGGATGTGCCCGAACCACCGCCCAACTCAAAGGTTAATGACAACACCGTACTTATACTTACAGTTTATTATATTTCGTGTGGGGACAAAATCATAATTTTTTTGTGGGGTCTCGGCAGATCAATCTGGTTAGGTATTGTGACAGGTATTACGCAATTTGATAATTATAGGAAACTATAAAAAACCGCTATTCTACATTTCGCTATACCGAACACGGTACATGGTTATCGTGTGAAAACTATTTTATCGAAGAACATTCATTGTTTGAAAAACGTTTAAAATGTTTAAAAATATTTATTTTACATAATTTTATGTCGTTTCCAAACAATAGTTTAAAAAAACATTGTATTTAAAGTTTTATTACTTTTTTGAATAACAATAACCCATTTTTAATTTCATATTCCAAGATGTTAGACAGAGTTGTGTACCTCGATATTTTTGGGTACCTACCTAAATGACACTCTACTCAACTTATAAAAACTTTAAATTCACTTATAACTCATAAAATACTCTTCTTGTTTCAGGTAGGTTAGGTTTATTTAAAAAACTTATCGGCAGTGTAAAATAAAAAATTTTTAAAATTCAAATTTCTTTAAGCGAACCCAATTTATTACATCGCCGGTTCGCACATAATATTACGTAATTAACATAATATTTCTGTAGTTATTATTATTATAATCATTAGATTCTATGCGTTAAATGTATTCTTATAAGACAGGGATGGTCTGCAACGTTGCTATCGTGTTAATTTTTAATTTTTTCTTTCCTTGGGAAAAAAAATAATTTTTAGTAATTCTAATGCTCATTATTTAATTTATAGTTATAATATACATAGTTTATATTAGTATGCACAGTTTTATAAAAACCAATAAGTTACGATAGATTGATGATTTATATTATATTATATAAACAAGACTAATGCGAGATACGATAAACATAATATATTATTATGAAGTGAACATTTTGTAAAATAAACCATAGTAAATGTGTCGTAGCAGTATTTTTTTTACACTTATGTAGTTATATATTCTAAATTTCGAACACTCGTTGTACGTTTGCACCTGTTGCGCAGGTGTGTGTGCTCTAGTGAAGCTTTACTTGACGGTCATCCCGAGTTTTCAATACACGGTGGCATTCAGTAAAGGGTTGACCAAACGTCTAAACGTATGAATAATACTTTTAACAAATTGTGATGAAACTCTTATGACAAGTTTTGTCGTCATGTTCGTGTGCGTATAGTTTGATTTTATAGTTATATCTTTAGGTTAAAATATTATACATAATATATATGTTTGTTTAACGTTTGGTAGTCTACTCTTCCACCATATATTTGGACACCCTGTATAATACAACATGAGCTTGCGTTAAACTATTGAGCTACATTAAACATTAAAACAGCTGTTGTTTTATTATGCGGGTGTCCTCTATGTGCAATTTAAAAACTACAAAATAACATTACAATTTGTAAAACGTACTTGATCGTCTTATGATATAATATAATATACATTGGTGATTGATGGACTATGCCGGTGGGATATCTAGTGTTTTCCGAGCGGGCCGTAGCAGGTAGTAGGTAGTGAGCTATTAACACAAATGTATTATATAATATTATAGTGGCATTTCTGTTGGTAGCTGTAGAGAAAAATGTATATTGATGTGTTAAAGTGATTGATTAAATAAAAACACTATAATATACCTAATTACCTACCAATAACCTATATACCTAGGTTTTTATTAATGTATTATTACTTTCTGTTTTTGTTGAGTGCAAAATATAAGTAATTTCTTTTAATGTTTAGTAATTTCTAATTTTAGGGGCAACGTGATCTATTAAATTTCATATCTAGTATGAAACAAATTCGAGGGCTGGAAAATAGTTCTCCTGGCCTGAATTTGTTCATAACCTGTCACTGTATAAATGTTATACCTACTCTGACGAACGATGCGTTAAGCCACAACCATTATTATATTGACCGCACGATGTAATTTTTTTATTTTAATGTATACGATACATCCCTCAGGACTTCTAGTAGTATAGATCGGAAACGCGCGAATCAATACGTTATTTAGTAATCAGTAAAGTTTTCATTTTCGGTGCTATGTGTGGGACGTGTACTACCTACATCCATAATACTATAATATATGTACAATAATATTATAATATACGTACGTCATACGTAGCAATTTCATTTCGGTTCGTCGTGCGTCACCGCGCGTATCTATATATTTCAATAATAATGACACGACGTGCAGCGTAGGATGAGGGCCACACTAGACAATTTTCGGCTCGACTATATTATATTATTAAAGAATAGAACATTATTATATAATATTATATAAGATTATAGATGTATCATATATTATTAAACTAGTATATAATTTGCCTATACTTTTGAAAGTTTAAAATTTAAAAGATTTTTATACTTTTTCCATACACATTTTAATACATGTGTAACGCAATATACGAACTGATTCTTCGTTGATATGTAGTGTAAAGACTAAAGGGTGATCTACTTAACGTAATCAACACTAGATATTTCAGAAAACACTTAAGTTTTTGGAAATATCTTTTTTTAATATTTAAATTCTAAGTCGTTATAAAAAACATTTTGGAAAAAAATTACATATTTTGCTATTCTTTTATTGTTATTATTTATTTGAGATTTTACTCTTTGTCTAACGACATATATATATATAAACCAAATTTTGGGAGAGTACCGAGTCTAAATATATATTTTTTTAGAAAAATGTTGTGAACATACGTTTTTTAAATAATTAGTGCTTACGTTAAATTCAACAAACGCACGCCATTAATAGATCGTTTTCCACACGATGATAATATTATAATATTATAATATGTGTATATGTTATAGGTATACCTACAATACTCAGTCGTGTATACGCATCCGAATCGGTCAATGACAATTAACTGTCTATGTTCAAATATTTAATATATTATATAACAGGTCTAATCATTAGATTAGTGTTAATGTTATGTATAGTCATATTCAATGAATATTTTTTGTGACTGCATTTTTTTTTATTGATGAGATGGTAAATTTTTCTACATAATATAATATATTTTATTTCAAATGATTACTATAATTTCCCAGAAGGATTTGTCTCGATTCTCGACAACAACAACATTTTCAGTGGTTCCAAAAACTATTTTACCCGCTGATCATTTTGTATTGCTTTAGTATTATTAAATTATTTGACACATCTATGTACTAAAAATATAGCCATTCTGTTTAACGAACAAAAATAGAAACCACTTGGTGGTCAACCACAGTTTGATGGTTATTTGACGATTATTCAAATGGCTTTTATGTGTACAATATGTTTATTATATAATACGCATAATATAATAGATACGATTAATTAAAATCGATGAACGTCACTCGGTGAAACGATTGAATAACGTGTGTAATAATATAATGGGATTGTGTGTCGACGACGTACAAATAATCAGTTCCCTTTTGATTATAATATAATTTAATCATTATAATATAAATTATTATACAGGACGATCACCAAGACTGATCACCCCTATTTTGTTCTTGAATGATAAATTTAATCAAATTATAATTTTTCGAATTTTTAGTTATACTTTTTATAGTAATCTTTTTTCAAATGAGAATCACGCTTTTACATGAAATTGTCGATAAGATAAAAAAATTTTAAACTGTTGATGCATATATCGAAATTTTAACGAGTAGTTTTTGAATTATTTCACATTGTGTACTTATATATGTGAGCATGATAGATCAAAAATAATAGGTTTGAAAGATATGGGGACTATGAAGATTTAAAAATCGTAAAAAAAAACGTACTTAACGGAATAGTCTTGTGAGTACAACAGGGAAATTGGCAGCTCGCATAAAACGGAATACATTGTGTCCCGCCATAATCATGATTTAAACAATATGTTGTCGCCCAAAAATTATTATCGGCCGGTATGACAATAAGGAATGATGTCACGTGATTAGGTATATATTATGTATATAGGTATTATTTAAGACTTATGACGAGACACACCGCAGGTCTAACACACATAGGTGTAGGGACGGATTTTGACGTTTAAACGATGCACGTCCTAACAGACTTCTTAATTTGCAGTACAAACCTATAGTGAAACTGAGATGTGTAAATCGCGGTGTAATGCGTATATTATTATTATATTATGTCTTTGGGCTCGCGGTCGATGTATTGTAGTCTTTGCTACGGCAAGGAAGCGGTTGCGAAACAAAAACAAAAAACAAAACAGAAAATATAAAGTAAATAAGGAGCGGCTTGCTGTGGTGTCGTAGTCTAGAAAAATAATACACATTAGCTGTAGTATATGTACGGCGGCGCGACGCAGCGCCCTGAGGAATAGCCGCTCCTCTTATAATACAGGTACTTATCTATACCTATGATAAATAAAATAATAATAATGCTATATTAAAGGTATTGTCGCTTTGTGCCATATTATAACTACACACAATGCTGTAGGTATAATAATAACGATATTCTTTATAGAATAATAATACGCACTTAGCAGGCGCAACCGATTTAACTTTTCCGAGCCACATACTAGGTACCTACCAATATAATGTAATGTACAGTGTCTTGGCGCCGCGACAGACTGAAAAAAATGTCTATAAATGGTATATACGAGAGCACACCTATATTATATACATTATATTATATTGATGTGTATTATATTAGTATTATTATTATTATATTACACGCGTGCATTTCAAAAGCCATCGACGTCCATTATTGTATTATTATAAGGCACAGCTTGCACGTTAGTCATTATCAGCAGCAGCACGCGCGTTATATATATATATATGTAATATAAAATATAATTAAAATTCATTATTTTTTTTATTATAATGTACGCTGTTCGCATACATGCGTATATAATACTATATTATATAGCTACTATCCGCACTTTGCGTAATTGACTCGATGCATGTGATTTTTTTCTTAAAACGTTTTACGCGTATTAAATATATTACATAGGTAGGTACCTACCGGTATATCATATTATGTATATTATGCGCCAGATCGAACGGCGTACACGGCATAATGTATTATACTAATATTTCGTATTATTATACATGCATCGGACAAACTATTAAAATATTATATGCAAATTAAATTATAAAATCACCGCGCCCAGGACTAATTGGATTTAAAACGAGAGCTTTTTAAATAACGTCACTAAATCGTCCCCGCCGGAGACTGCTACGGCGCTGCACCACTTAATGTTAATGTCCAGTGAAATTACATACTACCTACAACCTACCTATATAATATTATAGGTACTATAGGTTTTGATCGGCATCATAATACGCACTATACACTGTCTATACCTATAGTATATCCTACGCATATAATGTTAAACGCATATATTTATTATTTTTATACGGTTGTAACACTCCGCTGCAGTCCTCCCCACGTAGTGTGGTTCGCCGTTTTATAGTAATAATACCATCGTTGTATATCCGTGTATTCCTGCATAGAACCGGGGTCACCGAATGGCGGCCCGCGGAAAAACTTTATCAGGCCCGCAGACAATAAATTAGTGTTTTTAATTATTTTTTCACCATGAATTTAAACGAGGTTCTTATTAATTTTCATTTTATTTTACGAATATAAATGTGCATTACATTTTAAAGACCAAAAAACTTCCTGAATTCATGAGGTAGTTGAATATCACAAAACTCTGACAATTATAGGTACTTACAGTAAGTTGTGCTACCCACTGTATGCAATTTGTGTACATACCATAGAGTATACACCGATAGGCAGTTTTTTGTTACAGAGAAAATATTTAAAATACACCCTGCATTCAAATTCCACGAACACCACTACTGTACGCCACACTCGATGTGAACCTCAGTAACTGATGCAATAAATTTGTTTTACATATAATATACATTATTAATTTTAGATTTATCATATATCTATTTCAATAATTGTCACATCCCGCAAACATTTTTATGAGACATGTTTTCATATATTTATACAATATAAAAAAATAATATGAATACCAATGTATTATTAATTAATAATTATATTATAAACTATCATATAATATTTGAGTACCAAAGATAAAATATAACACATATTCATTTTATAGTACAGGTAATTCAATACAGTATTTCAATACATAAAAAAAAAACCAAAAGCAATTCGAGTGACTTCTCGGGTCTCTTGACCACCAGTAATTGGGTCTCATAGGACAAATCCCTATGTCTCTATAGGTCCATATGCCGCTTTAGGCTATATCCTGCTGTACACACTTGGATTAGGATGGAGTGGAAAATAAATTACCGGTCGAAACTCGTATACAATATTATTATATGCCTCAAACTCATATACCTATAGTTGCTTACCGATTTCGACAGTATTCTAATACTTCTCATTCTCTCGTCTTTGGATGTGTAGTATCACATTATATACATACTTTTAATTTTATATTTAACATACTCGAAACGATGTGAATAACAACGTTTGTCGTTGAAAATAAAACTAACTATAAAAGGTCGTTTCCCCTCTTCTGTGCCAATGATAAATGCCCGTATAAATTATGATATTATACAATTATATAATATATTTTAATAACACGATAGTAATGCTGTGTTGAGCTTAATCAACCCGTATGACGTCAATGGTCGCTCGAGAGAGACTATATTATTATGATTATTGTTAATTGTTATATCTGTTGTTGTTGTACATGGCGCTATTAGGTCACTGCTGGGCTACCCGATGATACACGACGGTATTTTCGATCCCACGCGAAAAAAATGAAGACAAAAAAATAAGCATCTCCCTGGGAAATTTGACTCAAACTACACATGGGAAAAAATGTTTGGTTGATTTAACTTCAATTTTAGGTACTTTAGTTCCCTACATCATTGCTATATTCTTATATTTCCCGATATTATTATTTTATAGTTAGAAATGTACAGTCACTACAACTACTAGGGTACTCTATACCATGGTAGATCACGAATTTACATAAATTGATTACTAAATATTTGTGAAAAAAAATATTGAAAAGTTTAGATTTGGGGGGTAACGTAAATGTTATATTCTTCCGTTGGACTTAACGATTATCACGGTATGCAGTATACACAAGTCAGCGGATTCCATGTCGTTTCTCAGTATTCCGGCATTTCTTGTCGGGCCCTTCCGGATTTCCGTTTTCTTTATATGTACCAGAAAAAAATTCCATTTAAAACCTATTAATACTTTCCCGTTAAGAGAACTTCGTACAAGTACCCACTCGTGTTGTGTCCTGACCAACGAGCATGATAAGTAATAATAAACTAAAATATACGTTCAACAGTTCTATTTTTGTTTTGGGATCTTAAATATTTGTGTGAATTTTCCCATTGTGAAACTTAAAAGTAATAACAATATTGTACGTGTTTTTTTGTTTGTTTTTTACTACATTTTAATTTTTAACGGAGTTACGAGCATTAATATTTAAAAATGTTCATATAACTCACTTAAAAATTAAAGTATTGCAAAAATGTAATCAACTTGGATTCAACACAAATAATGATTAATGTTTGATTTTGATGATATATAGGTCGATTCACCAATATATCAAAAAAGGTCGCTATATCCCAAGCGCAAGCGGGCGCGAAACGTTTGCGATGAAGACGTTATTCGCGCGCAGACATACAATATAATATTATTACTATATAGACGGCCGACAGACCAGTTTTTTCTTCCAATCTCGTTTCATGTCCAAACGCGACGACGAGAGGTCACTGGGAATAATAATAATAATAATACCGTGTGTTTACAATTATTTATCGTTTGTTTGTTTTTTGCGTGCAGCGTGAAATTTAAACGCAAAACGCCTATAGAACGCACACATTTGTCCGAGCTGATTATCGTGCATGTGTAGGTTTAAAATATGTACTTACAAATATCCACACAATATAATATAACGTATAATGTAGTCGTGTTTGCGGTATGAGATGTACATTATATGAAGTATGCGGACGTGAGGAAGTAAAACAATAAATCGTTGCGGTAGGTTATTATTATTATCATAAACGTTTTGACGTGTAAAACGACGCGATGATATATTATTATTATTATGCGGAAAAACGGAAAATTATAGGAAAAAATCATAAGCCGATTTTTGTTTTGTTTTATGATATTACAGTGAAGAATAAAAATATAACGGTATGATGAAACATAAATGATAAATCACGTGTGATTCCCTGCACTGAGTCGAGTTTATATCTAAAAAGAAATTCGTAAAAAACATTCATATATGACTAGGTTTCTATATTTCATTTTACTAACAACGCAACCACTTTTTAAGTGATTATCTGTAGTAGGAAAAACATTTGAGTATAAATCCTTTCGCTGTCATTATATTATATTGCAATAAGATATAATATTAGTTCAGTATCGTCTATTACCCCATATTGTGTTGTTGGTTAAATATTAAATTCTGTCAGTATGAAGATGAATTCGATGAAACCCATAAATAATACAAATGTTTTAAAGTCTCGAGAAGACCTAAAACTGATTCACTTGTTCACGCAAAACTCACTGCGTATAAATCATGGGCTTTACATGGGTTTTTCGACAATATTATATTCTAAGAGACATTTTGCAGAGTTTTCCACGAGTATATCAAGGTTTAGTTTTTTTAATTTCTGTGCACGATCTGCAAAAGTTTTATTATAATAATATTTAATTTTTTTGGGTCATGGACAGATGGACTTAAATTTGAAAAAAAAAATTAGAGACCACACTATCACACAAACATATATTATAAGCGCGCCCGGTAACCCCTCGAGCGTTTTTATTCACTGTAATATAGCAATTAATTAAGACACGATGACGGAGTAGGCAAATATCGGGACCCAGGACCCAAAGCCGTTATAAAACTGTCAAATTCTCATGACTTTCCCCTTACCTATGCCCTCACAAAGAATCTGTTAGATCGACGTGATTGCTAATTGGCGACGTCGGCTAATCGCGTCGAAAATTACACAATTAGAACGTATTTAAATCGCTGTGAATTTTTTAATTTTTTCTTATGGCCCCCGGTGAGCAGCTCAGACCACATAAGTATAATATTATACTGGTATATATTTTAGTTAAAATTAAGTTTTTAATTCCTTAATGCTAGTAGACATTTTTTTTTCCAAATTCCCCCCTCCGGAATATAGCCAAAACATATTTGTATACTTATAGACTATTATTATAGTATGAATAAAGCACATTGCAAATTCATATAATTTTAACGTGTGTTTATAAATCCAAAACTCCGAAACATAGAAAAACATTGTCTTCACGACTATACAATAACTATTTAATATAAATTGAATTTGTATCTATATACATAAAAACAATGCTTTATCATTTAGTATTGTAGTTCATGTGTTTTTGAGACACAAATCTGTTAGAAGTATTTCAATATTAATTTTATACTGCTAACGAATAGATTTTATTAGCCATTAGTAGTATAATATGTATATATATAAATATATATATATATATACACACACATAAAACAAAGATGTCCATTGCTATTTAAAAAAACATTTTAAATTAACATGAAAATATTAATTAATAATTAATTAGTATGTTTTTGTTTTATCGTGCTTTGTACAATTATTTTAAAAATAAGTAGATAAACAACTATATATTATATTTCTTAATCAAATAATTTATATCATACTAAATATGCCAACTGGAATTACCTAAACCACTTAAATGGCTAGTGTGAACGTGTAATAAGGAATAAGACTTATTTTTTAACCAAAGAGTTATACATTTTTTCAAATTTACATAAATCATTATATTATATTGTATGACCCTAATAGAAAAAAAATTAACTTACTCTTTTTAACTAAGATAGTAAGATAAGGTAATATTTTTCTCTATATTAACTTAAATCTTTTTCAGTTGAAAATATTCGTTTGTTGACTATCGACTTAACTTAACTAATTCAAGATACAGTCTAAAATTAAAATAATTGATATTAACTTCATTGGATCTATATAAAATAACTATAATATGTCGTAAGTAGATATATTATGTAAAACTGTATTATTTTGATGATATTGTTGTATTCCATGAAAGCGTGTTGTTGTATTCATTGGAGATAAGGAGACGGCTGAGGGCTGGAAACAGGATATTGCACGTTATTACTATATTATATTACTATAATGTGTGTAGTAGTTCAAACAATCGGTCGATAACTACGGTTTTTGTATAGTTTTTTTTCATATAAACATGATTTTTATTCCTATATTGATATGGTCTGAAGGCCGGTGGCCCATTTAGAAGTTCTAGACCGTCTGTTTCTTCCTGCTTTAGGTGTTCTGGAGTCTTATTTGACTGTTGTTTTTAATATTGAGTTGAAAAGTAAATGGTTCTTAGATTATGAACAGGGTCTTCCGGGTGTGGTTACCTAAGACTTGAAAGTATGGGTAGAATTATCTTAAATTAGAAATATTTTTAAACATGACTTAATGGGTGGCTTTTTTGGAGTCTTCTTTAATTGACATTATTTTTGTTATTGTGAGCATTAGAAATGTGGTAGATTGGTATAAGGTGAAATTCCAGTGCTTCATTGTTCTTAATCCGATGTTCTGTACAGTTTCTATTTTTTCCAGTTTGACTTACTTATTTGAGGACTCAATGCACATGTATAGGAGGATTGGCAATACGTATATTTTGAACAAGGAAATCCTAGCTTTGTTTGGAATTTGATTTCAGTCTCAAGTCTCCAACATGATAGTCGATAAAGCTTTCCAAAACCTAATATTGTAAGCATCACATAAGAAAACAAATATGGTTACTAACTCCCGAACACCAATGTTAAATAATCGTCACTTTTATAGATATGTATTTAAATAAAATAAATTATGATATAATAATATATGTTGTAATAAAATACCTATGTAGCGTCATATAATATCGTGGGTGCATGAGGTTAACGCATCCTATATATTGGTGTACCAGGTACCTAATATGAAAATCGACGTGCTCGTCCACATATTATATTATAATCTCGAAATCGAAAATCTAATCTCGAAGCTTAGGTATTTAAATCGTATGTTATGGGTACTTAATATATTTCCCACGCAGAGTTCAACCGACTATAAAGCTGGACTAACCGATCAGCCGTGGCAGGACCATTACGTTCTCGGTACATCGTCTCTTAAAAACTATAAGCTACATAAGTTTTGTATTAATATATAACGTAATTAATAAACATGGTATAATTATTATTATTCATTTACTAGTATTTTTTTTCAAGTTTTCCTGGCATTAAATCATCTAAACTTAAATAAATAGATTTGCAATTTTTAACAATACATCACAAACTATTGGTCATTACTAATTAGTGTTCTACGACATAAATAGTTTTTAATCGGATGATTTATTCAATGTATGATAATTATAATATTATGCATATTATTATTATTATTATTATTATTTTGTCGTTTCGTTATCGATTTACGGAAATTATACGCGCCATATTATGATGTTTATTACTTAGCCTGGTCGTATATATTTATCATTTCGCTTCGTTGTTGTTTCTGATTTTTCATAAAATACGTATATCAATCAATGTTTATGTCAAATTGAATTAATATAATAAATTGTACGCGATTAGTCTGATACGGCGTTCTAATTGCAATTCAATATAATGGGTATTAAAATAATACTGCACGTCATAAATTATAATTGTAATAAATTACTTTTATAAGTATTATAAACTTCGTTATGAAAATTTCTTGGAAACAAAACAACCGATTGTTTGATAACCGCGATTATACCATTAGGTATTAATAAGTTTTCGAGATAATTGTATATTATTCCCATGGAAGTTTAAGTGGTATTATCACTATACAGGGTAGATCATCGTGTACTTCTTTATATAGGGAGATTACACGACAAACCAATTTTATTAGATATTTGTACAGTTTCTGATTAGCATAAGGACTATTACCATTAGACAATTAAATATTGTATAGTAGAAACCTACCTATACAAAATTCAAGATTCTTGAAATTAAAATTAAAATGTTCTTACAAATGTATTATGTAAAATAAATTAATAATAATATTCCGTTGTTCATATTAATTACATTAATTATTTAATAATTATTAATAATTTGAATTGTATTAGGTGGCTATTAATTCTGTATTAATTCATCAATTATTTTATAAATTGAAAAAAATGAATCGATATTTTCAGTTTTATTTAAGATACACGCATTATATATTTTTTATTCAATATTACTCATTTTTTTTTTGACTTTGATTACTTGAAATAATTTTTTATAAAAATCATACTCGACATTCATTTTATTACAAATTGTGAACTCAATAGGGCGAATCTGAACGAACACTTTCGGCGCGCCAGTAGGCTCTCTTCTACCCATTACTTATCTACTTGAAGAATGCATTGAAATCAAATTAATATGCCTTGCCCGGATTGGTTAGATTTTCAAAAGTTATCGGTCGATAGGTCACGTATTGCGTTTTCCATTTTTATTTTTTAATATGGAGTTTTTTATCGTATTTACACAGATGTGGTGGAGTAAACACTTTTCGCCGATACGCTGTTCGTTTTTATATAATTATTTATTCAAACAGTTATTAGTTTAACCCAAAAGTGTCAATTGCTGTTTGCACGAATACGTTAAATTATTGTAATAAATTATAATCAACCTACCAAAAGCGTCATCAGCTATTTGCATGAAGAAATAGAATAATTATTGTGTATAATACCATAATATAAGTGCACAACATGTTTGTATTATAACAATGATTTTATACATTTTTCATTGAAATACCACAGAACATGCAACTCACGTAAAATATTCAATTTTATAACTCTAGAAAAGGTTTTAACTTTATGAAAACCGTTCGAAAAATCGATCGGTTGAATTGTGGATAAATACAATATACGAGTAGCTCATCAAGATATTATGCGTATAATAATATAATAACATATATGTATAGGTGAAAAATCAATTTTATATTATTATTTTGTATAGGTTTCATGATACATATTATAATATACGAGTGTACCTATATTATGTCTTAAAACTATAAGACTATTGTTAATATTTGAAAAGATTTCAAAATATTGTCACAAAAGTAATAATAGTTAATAATTTATTTTATTACTTATAGGTACACATCTTTAAGTCAGTATTATAATTTAAACATTGAATTAATCACTTTTATATTACAATATTTACTGTTAAAATTATGATGTTCTGCAGAGAACATTCTCTTCGGGTGTCTTAGGTTAAACGGAATAATGGAAAAAAATAAGAAGAAATGAACATAGCAACCGCATAATGACTCGCATATAATATTATGAGTATGATTTGTTTATAATTATGATTATTCAAATACTGTTAAGTTTATCAATATTTATATTTTTCTAGTGTCAATTGAACATGTAATATACATAATTGGTAACTTAATTTATTACAAATTGTACAAAGGTACTTGTTTAAAAAGGGCCTATAGCATGTTAAAATAATAATACAACGACGAATATAAATATGAACGAGACAAAACAGTTTTATACGTTGGTTTCATTGTATTGCTGTACATTTTATACCATACCTATAGATTCAATTTGGGTGTCTTTTGCTAGACTAGACAGACGTGTGGAAAAAATTAATAAGAAATGACCATTATAAACAACCGCGTGACTCGTGAATAGCGTATACAAACAATATTTTGACTTTCACCTCAATTGTTTTGGAAAAATAATATTCTTGTCTGACCGTCGTCTTTCACCGGCGCCGGGCCAGAATCTGAATGATCGACGACGACAATATGACGATGTATAATAATATTGTTATTGTATTTATTATTATTTTTTTTTTTTGAGCGAAAACCATATTCAGCTGTTTTCTCCAAAAGGCGCGGTCGTTTTTTCCGTTCTAAACGTTTTATTAATTGTTATAAGATTACGTATCACGATCTCAAATAAAAAACTGTGCAGCGTGGCTCGATGATTTGACAGAGCCCCCTCCACCCCACATATACCCACCTTATATTCTTATATTCGTAGTCGCATACAAACTAATATACGTATAATGTGCCCATATAATATGTCACAAACGCATCCTTAGTTTACTCCCACGGTAATGTTTACACTACGGATGTACTCTGCGGCCAACAACCGATTTTCTATAGAGACATTTTAAATTTAATTATTATACAGGACTATAATTCGCAATAGGTTGAAACTCAAGCCACTTTTAGTCACTTATTACATAGATAAATGTTGTGGTATTGTCAGCTTTAAATTATAAATAATCATATTGGTTATTGTAATATTATATTGTCTATCTTAGCAAGTAAAAAAGTTCTCGAAATTTTTTTTTTAACAATAAAATTAAATATTTACTAAATATCTGTATTTTAAGGTAGTAATGCAAATGGTATTTTTGTAACATTGTGTTGTGAATTTGTTTTTATCGGGCACTGACAGACTAACATTGGTAGTAAACGAAATACATTTTATCTTAAAAAAATAACCACTTATCAATTTGCAATAAAAAATGGGGGGTTTTATCTGAAGAATGGGGTGCGTATCGTCACAGGACACTTTAAGTAGTTCAAAAAATCATAGTTTGAATAAATTAATTAGACGGGTATTACAGGAAAAAGTTGGCGTGAGCATGCTTGATAAATGAATCATCGCGTAGTATACACTACAATTTCATATACTATTGGTATTAATTATCATAATATAGGTATAATGAGGAATGAAGATGGTAAATTTGATAACATAACTTTAGGTAGGTCTGATCTATTGTCAACGTTTCGTAATGCCGAATTAATGTGTTTCGATATTTGTTTTGAAATTCGTTCACATTTTTTATGTGACGTGTCGCGTAGTTATACATTCAGAAAAACTTTCCTTACTCCTAATCAGCACGAGAGTCTGATCACTGACTATGACGACGATAATTTATAAATCATAATGCAATGGTGATGATAATAATGATAATGACGTGATAATAATAAATTAATAACCCGTCGAACGTCGACGACGACGACGGTGCGGGCTGCGTTTAATAGTTGTCACACGCGCGTTGTCACACATCTTCTCCGCCACCGCCAGGCTTGCAAGTCGTAATGACCCGTGTAAAAGCCGATCGTGCGTACACGCACATAATACACACGTCGTAAGTACTTACATAGGTACGTAACTCGGCGACGACAAATTATTATTATTATTATTATCATAATCGTAGTCGAGTCTCAACCACCTGTGCGTGCGAGTGCGCGAGTCACCGAGTTCGGACTTGGTCGGCGGAGGCGACGTGATTGGCATCGGTACAGGTCATTCACACCTGTTGCACCGGAGAGCAGTCTTCTGGGCAGAGTCCGTCCGCGCGCGCGCGCTCGATCGACCGAGCTGGGGACGGACCGGTTGCCTTATGGTGTGCTGCGCGTCCTCCTCCCACTACTGCAGAAATAATAATAATAACAACATCATGTACTCGTGTATTTCAGCTGTTGCAATAATATTGTACGACGTGTAGGTAGATATGTAGCTATTACAGAGAGAGGTATTCGCGCGACGTTCCGTCCGATCGATACGTCTTATATTTGAATGTGTATTGGGTCAATTCCGTCCGCGCAAAAGGTACTTTTTTTTGTCAATAGCCCTTTTCAACGCCAAATTGTCTATAATGTATCCAGGTATCTGCTAAATAATTTGCATATTCGTGACTTTTAGGGTCATCAGGAATCTCTGACGTTAAATCTTTGACAAAAAAATAGGGTCGAGAAAGTTCAGCTGTATAAAATATGATAAGCTATAACATCATATAACGGTATTCAAGTTTGATTTACACCATGTCGTTATAGTAAAATTTAGATGCTGGGTTATTTAACACAGAAGGGCTGTTATAAATAAGTATATTATTTTCCATATAATGTAGGTTTTCAAACGAAAGGATTTATGAGACTACAACTGTTTATAAGATAATATGTGACGTGTCTTTAATTTTATGACTAACCGTATTTTTATTTTACATATCACCTATATGTTTTTGGAGCAGATACAACTTTTTTGTCGCAATTGTGATGACATTTTCGTTAGGTATAATGTTTTTATATCTTATCTATACAACCTTAAAAGTTAAAATTTCGCGTTACAGTATACCTATTATACCCCTAGCAACCGATGCAAAATATAATTAAGTTACCATACTAACTTCGTTGATGTTTTATTTTTGTTTTCATGTTATTATTTTACATCATAATTTTAAAAGCAGATCTATGATTCAATGTTTTTCCGTGCGGTGTATGAAATATCAATAGTAGCACGTTAACTACCAATTTAAATTGTTTTAATTCGATACGCGCGGATGCTGTGGGTCAGCAAAGTGAAACGAAAGGCATGTATATTTTATATAATCAAACAATATCCTGCTAACCATAATTCAAGATCAAGCCCCCCTCCCTCCAGGAAAAAAGTCTACTCTTACACAATTTATTGGAGTATATTAAACATTGAAAGCAGACTATTACTGCAATTAGTTATCGTCATATTATTAAGCGACTAGCAATGAATAATTATTATGAATTTTAATTCAATTAAGATTTAGCTTTTGCCTTAACGTTTTCATAATAATATGTTGTATGAACAACTTACTACAAATCCAAGGTACTTTAGCCAGATACAATTTTTTTTTAAATATTACAGGTCACCAGTGTCGGTGTGGCTCATTATTTGAAACCTATTATTGATGTCATATCGATTTATAACCATAATAAATCAATATCATTCGATAGTTTTACAACTTTTTATTTTTAATCATCTGCAGCTTGTGCTAGACATCACACCGATATATTTGATATGTTCAAGTGTGTCTTATTTTATAATAATATTACCCGTATATATGTGCCGTATTGTTGAATGATAACTTTTAACACAATGCTGTAACACCTATATAGGTCCTATATACCTTTATAATATATGTATGTTATATTCTACAGAGACGAAATCGATGTCGATTTAAATTTCCATTCCAATTGAAGTGAGACGAAAAAAAAATGTGTCGCACTTATGTCCACGTAAGATTAAACTGCATTTTAAACTTATATAGGACACAAGTATCATATAATATATTTATCGATTACAAGCACTTTTCGGTGGAATATATTATTATTATACACTATACACTTTCCATAATGATACATGCGATACCTTTGTTTAATGTAATATATTTCGTATTTTTTTTTTGTTTGGAAAAATAACCAATAGGTATCCCCCAATTTATTTATTTATTTAATTTATTTGAATAATAATTATCTGCAAATAGTATTGAATTCCATGCGAACTATTATGCATTCTATTTCGAGAAAAAAATTGTCTTCTATTTCCTTTAACCGACTATTTTTCAATACACAGTACTATATTACTGGTATTATATTGCACGTAGTAGGTACACGGTTTAGATTCATTGTTGATGTATGTATAACAAATAAAGGTACAATATAATAAATCAAGTAGCTTAACGAGAAAATGATCCAGAAACCGAACCGTTATATAGGTTATCGGCTATCGCAACACTATGATTATGTTAATCGGGATTAGCATTAAAAAAAATACTATTAAGTAGGCGGTGGTAGGTAGGCGTTCCGAGCAAATAGTACTGCGATTTATTTTAGGGCTCGGAGCCCTGAAATACCTATCATTGTTGTCATTCAACGAAATGTAGGTATAACATAATAAAACCCAAAACATTTATTAATTTATTAATCTATAATTAATATTATATTTTAGTTAAAAATTATTTAATAATAGCTTACGTTTTAATCGAGTCAATTATCAGGTCGTTTGTTTATATATTTAATATGGAACGAAAGCATAATAGTATAAAATATTATCAAATTAACGTGATAACCAGCAATATTAAATAAAATTGTATATTTTATAAAAAAAATTGTGACGTGAAAAACAAAATATTTTTTAAGTGAAGACTACGCTTGATGCGCACGGCGCCGATGTATATTTCAGTACATTATATTACACGAGTATAATATATATATATACGTTGTTCATATAATATTATAGTAGTAGTTGGATTAATTTCTATAATACCTAAGACTATAGTCTATAATATTCCGGACCTCAGCGGTCGTTAGCAGATGCGCAGTACAGAGGTACACCGATTACGATAATATATTATACATAAGTAGGCAGGACGATGGATACTATAGGTAGGTACGAGGAATATCGAAAATTACGAAAATTACCCTGGGAAATCGATAAAAATGTATTAAATCGGCGTACTTGCCATTCGGACCAGCTATAGCTGTAATGTGAATTATATTATATTACACGTACAATAAAGCTGGTATAAACCAACGTACATAATTTAGGTACCTATATAATATGATGTATACAGGCACTCGGTTAGTTCGTATGCACACGTGTGTAGAACCCATACATACAGCAGTACCAAAGTGTAATTATGTCGTAAAATTTAAACGCAAATGGATTTTCCCATGAAATCGATTCGGATAAAGTCTCTTTCCGAGGCGTGGCCGGAATTATATGTATATACATATATATATATAAACAGTTTTATAATCACCTAACGCTTCAGAGGCTCTACACGACGTATGGACTACAGCGGTACCTATACACTGTTTTGACATATATTATTATATATACAGGGTGATTTACCAACCATGCTATCCCCTTTTTTCTTCAATTATAGAGTTATTCAAATTATTATTTTTGAAATTTTGAAATTAACTTGATGACGATATTTTTAAGCTTATGAGATTTTTTTGTATTAGGTATTACTAAATTATTAATTACACTTCTGTGGTGGAAATAATATAGACTTCTACTTTTGAGAAATCCCCTTTTCTAATATTAATATTTAATACTAATAGCTGATAATTTTTCTGAAAATGTTGAAGAATCTAAATCAAAACTCAAACGAGCAGCTTTTGAGTTATTTAACTTCGTGAACTAAGGATAATAGATGCATTTAGGTTTACAAGATATGGGGGGGGGGGTCCATGATGATATGAAAATTGTAGTAATTAACATAAATATTGATCAATATTTAAAACTATTAAAAATGATCCAATTAGTGTGATAAATACTTGAGCCAATAATATTATAATCATCAATATTTAAAACCCTTTTTAAGGGCTATATGCCTATATGTTATCCTTGCATAAACATTTTAATAACCATAGAACTATTCGCTCGAGTTTTGGATAAGGTATTGGTACACTGAAATCTTCAAAAAAATTATACTAAATAATCTAGAGTAAAAACGGGGAGGAGAGCAGGGAAGCTCTCATTTAAAAAACAGATGTTTGCAGGACACACTCCTTTAGCAGTACATCAAATGTCAACAATTTACATGTGAGCTGATCTATGAGCTAGGTAGTGTTTAAGTTGGTGGTTCAATTAAAAATTCCGAAAATCAGAGTTTAAATAAATTCAGTATTTAAGAAAAAAGTTGGGACGATAGTCGTTGCCGAATCACCCTGTATATTATATTTTACAAATATTACATTATTATTATGTACGTCGCCGTGCCGTCGGCATGTGTGGCGGCATTTGCAGACCTGTACACGTCTGCGTCAGATGGACCGTGTATAATATCGCGAACGACGTTATACATCGTACACGTACACATATCATCTAAATATAGGAACGACGACTTGTGTGTCAAATAAATAATGCATAGTGTTCATTATATTAAATACGCACACGTCGACGCCTACACTCACACGCACACACACGAACACACACACACACACACACACACACACACACCGAGCATGCGAAAAGTGAAGATAAAATAAAATCATTATAAGCACACACAAACGCACACACATTTAGCTATAGCGGATAAGCGGATCCCGTGTGAGTGTACACCGTACACATTAGTATGCTCGTGGGAATGTAAGTGTGTTTGTGTTTTTTTTTTTTTGCGTCGTTCCGGTGCCGCGAAGGAATCGAAACGCTCGCGACTACGACGACAACGAATTGACTTTTAAAACGTTTTCGCGCGAGTTACATATTATTATTATTATTATTTTTCTCGTTTTGTGTACAGAGTGGTTTGCCAAGCATTCTCACCCCACTATTTTACGTTAGTAATGCATGCGTTCAAATTCTGATTTTTGGAACTTTGAAGCCAGTGGTTCCTAAACTTTTTTTAGTTCGCGCCACCCTAAAAATTAAAAAAATAAATTGTGCCTCCCATAAATAAATAACCATTACGGAAATCCCCGAATCAAGTAGGTATATTATTGTATAACGTGACTTAAAGTAATACTGACGTAGTGAAATATTTTTTTAGAATAGTTAAACTTCGGTTAAGACGTTTCGACAAAATTATTGTTGATTAAAAAATATCAATATTTACCACGCGGCTTGCGCCTCTCGAGGGAAGCGCTCTTCACAGTCTGGGAACCGCTGTTTTACATTTTATTTTTCTACATATTATAATACTATACTACAATAGGTACCGTATGTATTATCAACTAGTCAGGATTTGTTATGCTATTTAATAAGGAGTGTCCTGTAGCGATACAAACTATTGTTTTTCAAATGAGAATGACTTATTGTTACTGCAAAATTATTTAGTGGTTAGATGTTTGATGGATCTAAATTTAAATTCAAACTACATAGTAGTTCCCGAGTTATTAAACATAATGTACTGTGGACAATTGTTCATCAGTTCATGATAGTGGGTTTGAATAGTGTTTTGGGGACTTAAATGATATAAGAGGTAGGTATACTAGATATATTAACATTTTAATAACTAAAAAAAAAAAAAATATTTACTCGCAAAAAAGGAAGGTTCTTATTGGAAATATGAAGTTTATGTCGTCACCGTACACTCCTGACGATATGGTAAAATCTAATTATTTAAAAACATAGCTGTTACAAAACGTATACATGAAAATTCCAAAAACTGAGCATTTCAATAAATGTATTATCAAAATAAATAAAGAGGGGGATGGTTATGCAATATACATGGTGGATCACCCTGTGAATACAGAGTGTTTAATGCCACTATATTTTCTTATTTAATTTTTTGTCAACTGTCGTTATCGTTCCGTAGATGTTGCACATCTGTCATTGTCATCTATTTATTTATAATATAGTCTATAGATAAAGTACTCTTTGAAAGTCGACTATCCGTTGAAGAGCATTCAAATGGCATGTCATTTTATATGAGTTTAGGTTTGATGAGGCGTATATGCCTGGAGGATTTGACGATTTGAACGAACAATTGTCGAAACCTCCGCTCGAGTTATGATGTTTTTTGATCGAAAATAAAAATCATCGTGACTAAGTAATAATGTATAATATAAACATATATTTATATACATCATTACTAGGGCAGAGTATAAAGTACATGCCATAGCCCTAAAAAATCACAAAATATGTATTCACTTGTTCTCTTAAACGCTATAAAATAGGCAACTAAACCTTTTTATGTATACTTAGTACTTACCATTCTAATCTACCAACAATGGTAGAAATTCGTCTATGTATGGAATTATAGCTTATATATTTCATATTTATTTATTTTCATGTTCAACTTTTGATGTATTTAATGTATGTTTAAATAATTTAATAAAATAGAATGTAAGAAATAGCCTATAACTTATCAATAGATGTTTTTTACTTCTTTATATTGTGATTAGTTTAATGAACTTAGTTATAATGTTTTTCTATAAATGTGAAATTTAAAAATTTAAAACCTATTTAATAAGTGTATATTAACTACAAAGAATTTAATTTATAAAATTGTACGCTACCGATCATCTTATATTTAATTTTTTTATTGGGAATTTTCACCCGTCCAAATAAAAAAAAAACTTGATATTCATTCAAAACTATGCAACGTAAAATCACACACTTGGCATTGTTGTAACTTGTAACACGAAACACATATTTTGTTTGTAGCTGGATTTTTTTACGATTAGGCATAACAAACATACAAACGCCAGAATAGTCCTCTGCCTCAATCATTACATATGCAAAACGATTTCATATAAATGTTTCGCGGAAACCTTCTGACGATTCGGTTTTGTACGCGCACGCATACTTCTCAAAGTCGGGTGAAATGTATACGAGAGGACGAAAAAATATTAATAGGTTTTTTCCAATATCTAGGCGATAACGAATCCCATACACGAGTACACGACTCAGCACGTGTGTGTGTGTGTGTGTGAGTTTAGGAGAAAGATAATGAAAGATACAAAGAGAGAGAGAGTGAGTGAGAGAGTAAGAGATCGGTCGACAGTTTCGTATATATTATTATTATAATATACTGGAGCTGAAGCCGAATCTTTTGGATGCGGAAAATAATAATAATATTTATAATCGGTCCGTTGATATGTTTATAATATATTAATCGACGGCCACCCGCTCGTAATTTCGTGCTAAAGAGTTAATCGTTCGCACGGATTTTTAAAATAAGTTTACCGTTCGCAGGCTACGACTATCGGCAGTATAATAATAATATTATAGCGTAATACGAAGTGTACATATTATACTAGTTAATAGTATATAGTGGTGTGCGCATGTATACCGCACGGTATAATATTATATAGGTAGGTATTATAGTAGGTAGGTAGTTCCGCAGGAAATACAAGTCGGCGGAAATTAATTTATATTTCGGTTTCGAAACCAGTTACCAGTTTTTAATTACCAAGCCGTTCTATTCGCACACGTACCTGTCGCTTATTGTCCCGAACAGTTCTCATGTTCTCAGTTTCATTTTTTTCAATATTCTATTTTATATTTCCATTGAACTATATAAGTGTGTTAGTGAGCGTTCTTACTACCGTAATGTATTAATGGAAAATGTTTAGGAATCGTTTATTGTTTATAATAAGTGTTTAAGTATGGGATGATCCATTTAACGCCTATAAGCCAATCAATATTTTAGAAAATACTACGTTTTAAAAAATATTTCTTGGAAATAATTTTAAGACGTTACAAAACAATATATTATTGGAAAAATTTATGTTTTTACAACTGTTTAATCTTTTTAATGATTACATTATAAATTTCATATTCCGGAGTAGGATAATATTCTGAACATTTTAATCTATAAAAATCCAATTTTGGTCAAATAATTTATTATATTTATAACTATTTAAACTTTAAAGGGTTAATGCATCAAATGAGAGGACTGGACCAATATTTTGTAAGATACCTTTGTAAAACTCCACGTCGCTCATCTAAACTTTATACTCATTAACTAGGTACTTATCCAAAAGTTTATTTCATCAGATCAAAGAACTACAAAAAATATTCTACTTTCGAATAGGTGTGAAATGAAAAATGTATGTTACCATTAGGAAAGTAAGACACTTGAAAAACGGTAACATTTTCTTTCAAAAATGTTAACGACCTGAGATTATTTTCGAAAACGTTCAGAGTTGTTTTAAACAATGAGTATCTTACATTAAATGGATCACCCGGTATAGTGTTGTGTTATAATAATAATATCATAATGGACGTCCACTTATGACATTTTCAACGAAAGCGCGTTGTAGAATTTTTTTAAACGCCTTCCCTGCCACAATAACTATACCGATGGCTATTTACGACGACCGGTCAATGGTTGCGTTAACCGACGAATTTAAGTTATACGCTTACCCGTTTTTACGATATGTAGCTACTTCTAATATTAAAATACACACAATCTACCAAAATGTTGTGCTCTTGGGAGTTGCGTGTACAATGTATTGTTTGTTATGGTATGAGAAATGTATATGCAAAGTAGCCTATAATAATCTCAAAATTAACATTTCTAGTGCATAACGTCACTTAATATGTAGTTTATAAATATGCATTATCATGATAGTGTTATGCACAAACCTATAAATATTTTTTCAGATATTTCGATGCGCACGCGACGCAGTTATAAGACGTGCATTTTTTTTCGAACTGCGATTTTGAAACTTTGTGAACTCGGTATAACCTGTAAGGAAAATATGGCGTAATATATATACATGTAAAAGATACCCATACAAATAATTATTAGACGTATGATCGAAGTAAAACTAATTTGCCGGTTTCAAATTCAGACACTTATACAAAGTTAACGTGCAACTTTATCAATTGGTTCGTTTTTGCAAATGTTCGAACATAAGCTTAGGTACGATGAGTAGCAACATCGATCGAGTTGAGAAACTCGCTGTTCAAAAGTTATAGGTAACAAAGTGGTTTTGAATTTTTTTAAACTTTGTGGAAAGGCCACAAATATATTTTTTTTTAATTTAAAACGATCTATATATTATAAAATATTATAGCAACAACATCGACGATTATTGTACCTGTATAATATGATATCGTAAATCAAACAACCTGTTATACATGTGAGGAATAAAGTACTCGGTTTAATCAAAAATCAAACACTCAAAATATCATTCACGGCTTTTGACTTTTAAGAAGTTGTAGATATACTTATACGCGTCTTCTTATGTATTATATCATTATTCATTATTATAGAGACCTGTATATTTTTTACCTTGCCCCTATACACATAACTACTATTTATGAGGTATATTTTTACTAATTCAAATTGTTTCTGTTTAGCATTCCGGATGGCGAAAGTTGAGAAACATTGTTCAATGGACGCCGTTCTTTCAGACCTACAAGAAACAGAGGTATCCGTGGGTACAGCTAGCCGGACACCAAGGTACGTTCATTGAGTAAAACCGTATTATATTTTAAACCAGTCATAATAATAATTATAAGGTTAACTTTGCTGACGAGCTGCATATGAGTACTAATATTATGGTTAATTTCTCTCAAAGACAAAAATGCGCACTCGGTACTTCAGTATATCGACAAGTATCAAATGAATATCGAACTTTCAATAATCTGCATAATATTAGATATACTGATGAAATATACAGACGCGTATAGTCATAGGCACATAGTAGCCTTTGACTGGAGATTCGGACTTTATTAGATACGCAAAGACGTAACTTGCTATTATAGTATTATATATGTATCAAATTCTTCTTGTTGAAGATTGTTGTTTGATTTGACCTGCGCCAATATCAACAACACGATTAACACTTTTACACTTTGCTTTCAACTTTTTACTAGCGACATTTTACAAAAAAGTTTACAACACATAAATATTTAATTGTTAACGACCGATTTCAGTCTATTTGAAAAATCAAAACGATTTGGTTTTTAAATCTTTGTTGAATAAACGCTTTCTGCATGGTTGGCATCGTTCTATACGCAGTAGGTACATAATATAACGATATTATTATTTACTTTCTCGAATGGACTTAGCGCAACAGACTGAGTAACAATAATAACCACGTACATACATACATACATATTATAATGTATATAATATATGAATGTATCTATACAAGTAAGACTGTATGATCGAATAATTATGCGTATAAATTCCCTAAAGTAACACGATCGTTGATAATCATTTAAAAGCCACACACGATCCAACTCAGACACACATAAAATATATATATAGTATATAATATGTACGCACGATCGTGTAATAGAAATATGGGGCTATCGATAGTCTGCGAAATCGTTGAATTGATCGTTCAAATCGGCCGTCGTATATTATGATATTAGAAATATAAATATAGCCTTCATTCCTCTGTACGACGACACGTTGTAGTGTTTTATTCGAAAATGACATCATAATCGTTTTTTGTATAAATCAACTGCGTGTATTATTATTCTTTAATAATTATTAATTTAGCTGGTACCGGTTAGCACACCCTATTTATCCTTTAACAATTTTATTCTAATTCTAATTTTTGAAATTTGTAACCTGTACTAAAAAACAATATTATTTAAATATTAGGATTTTCTTATTGTTAAACGAGTAACTATACAAATTACAAACAGTTTTTTCAAATGATCACAACCTTTTTTTACTGGAAAGTATAAAATTTTAAATGTTATGTAAATTATTATTTTGAACATTTCGACGAATCTATAAATTAATTGAGAGTCATGACTTCATGAGTGTAATTTCCGAGTTAATACGTTTTGTGTAATAAGGAATTTAAGGTTATGGGTAGTACTTAAAAAAGGTTTCACAAAATATTAAAATATATGATAATTATAATATGTAGTATTATTTTAGTCTAGTACTTTCTACTCTCAAACAAATTTTACAATCATAAATTTTATCAGATTAATTACTATATTTTTTAAAATCATCATAATATAGACCCTATATCTTTAAATCCTACATTTGTCGACGTATATTAAACTGCCTCCCAATTTCCTCCCCTACCATTGATCTTTAAAAAATAAATGCTAATAGCATGCGTTATACGGCCCTCATTTTAGAGTTATCTAAAAAGTATTAAGAGATTGACAATGCCCCCCCCCTCCAAGTGAAAAAAATATATTTCCTATGTGTATGTCTATTGTCATAAGGACTGCCTATTTCTTAGAAACTAAGGAAATATAGTTAGTTCCAATTTCAATTATTGTACATCAAAATATCAAAAATAATTCATCTATACAATTTACAGTAAAAGACAGCAGTTCTTTTAGTTTATTCCGTAAACGGTGTAAAGAGCCAAAGTATTTAAAAAATACTTATTATGGTGTTTAAGTATCGGTATGTACTTGGCTAAATACTTAAATAGCTATGAAAAATCAGAATTTGAATAAATTCATTATTTAAGGATAACACGGGAGTGAACATGCTTGATGATTCATTTTGTATAATATAATATGCTCATTTACGCACAAGGTTTTTTTATTTACGCATTCGAACAGTCTACGTATATACCTGTTCATTTTCATAACACGCGTTAAAACGATAATAGTGACATTATTAAAGTCATTACTTTAATACTAAATATGCGTATTTATCGAACAAAATGAATTAAATTACCGACGACACTTAAAAAACAAAAATAGGTAATTGTCTACTGGAAAACTGTCTTAAAATATTATTTAATGGAATCGATTAGAAAAATTAATAGTAACAATATTTCAAAATACAGTCAACCACGATATCGGTATTACCTGTACTAAATTATTAAAACAAAACTTGGAATATTGAGTTGTTTTTTTTTTAATAACTCACTCATTGTATATATGGGTACGGTATTAGTTACGGTTAGTGTGTAAAACAAATTCTTTGTCCGCTACTTTAAAACATTCATGAAAATTATTATGATTAGTTAGTTTTTTAATTAACAGTTTTAACTGTTAGAGATATGTTTTCAAGATAAACGACTATATGGTTTGGTTTTTTTTCATCGATATTTTTTGGCGTAAGAGTGTATACTAACTTTTAATTAATAATACTAATAAGTAATAATATAACGCTACTTTAATGTCCAGTCGTTATTATTATGCACCGGACAGCGTGTTAAAAATGTTAAAATCTCTTAAACATCGGTTTTATTTGATTTCCGATAGAAATCTATAGCGGTAAGGTGGTGTATTTTGCATAATATAGGTACATGCTAATAAAAACATTATATCTTCGCGGGATCATAATAATTATTCGTAATGATCATAATATTATTTATTAGTAATTATTATTCAATTCGCACGTAATACTACCATCGTTTTATCGTTGTAAATATGAATATTGATATCTTGTGCGTTTAACCTCCTAAAAATAACCCGCAACAATTAAAAAAATAACAATAAATCAAGGCCGTGAGTTAAATTCGTCGAGTGTTTTGTAACACACGAAAAGCGCCTGCTTACGATATATACATATACTGTTACGTGCGTACGTACCAACACGTCAAGACGTATTTTGAACAAATATTGATAAAAAAAATCGACAACGTTAATTATGTAATTATATTATGCGCGGCGCATTATATGATATAATAATAATATTATTTTTACGCGACGTGTTATATTTTTTGCGCGTCAAAAATAATAATTATTTTATGTGACTTGTTCTAAACTGCGTTTGGTGTGATGAACGACACGACTCATTTTTTGATATGAGTATAATATTGTAGACTGTGTTTGAGCTTTATATAATACATCATAAGTAATAATATTGTGTAATTGTGTACCTATAATCAATAACCGAAATAAAATTATTTTCTCTGTAGTATTATATTATTTTCTAAAAACCAAATCACTAATTTATAAAACTTAAGTCGGTATGGACTTCTGGACCCAAGGCGAAAAAATCTAACACACAATTCTTCACTATTTATCTACAACTTAACTCAGCATAATGATTTTATGCGAAAACTACACACTTTAATGAGTGCTTTCTCAACCCATCCCAATCTCTTCATAATAATAATTGTGTCATAAAATCATTCGTATTCAGTAACGCGCACTTAAGACTACGATGTCTTACCCTCATACACTAAAATTTAATGACTTTGATTTTAAATTAAATTTGGCGAGCTCTGTTAACTTACAGGTTAAAATATACGATGGAAGACGTTTACCGTTATACGTTCGAACCTTTTAGACCTTATTATGACCATAATGGTATTAATACCTCGGCGCTCTAAAGTTCTAAGACCCCATGACCATAATAATAATATTATACCCCATCGATGTAAAGTCGTAGGTAGAACTAAGTCAAACAGTTGTGAGGAAATTTAACACAATTATTAATGATCGTAAACACTTTTATTACATTAAAACAAACATATAATATTCCACTATGTATGGTCCGCTGACTGCCGTAGTTTTCCTCTCCACGCCAACGATCACCAAACACTGACACTACTGTTAAACTCAATACGTGGCAACAGCAGAACTCTCCCAGCACGCACAACGTCGTTAATTAACAAAATATTAAGTTGCTTCAGTAGGTACAATTTGCTTCTCAAACACTACCTATATCATATAGTGACTATTACGTGCTAAGTCATATATTAACATAATATTGTGTCCCTATACATATTATTATATAGTATATTATAATGTTAATGGCCTAGAGTAAACGACAATTTATTTATTGTAAATGTTCATTGTCACGCACAATGATCGTGCAAGGCGTGCCTCGTCTTACCCTGCAATGTCTTTTTTTTGAGGAGCAAAGTATTTTTATCTTTTTTATGTAGGTATTCCAAAAGATTGTGGATTAACGTAAGTACATAAGATGCAGTGGCATCGTAGAGAGAGGATCAAGATTTCAAACACCTTTTCTTGGTCTTTTTTTTACATATTTTTATTATTTCACATTAAAAAATATGAAATAATTTGTTATGATCTCGATGAAACGTATATACGAGGTATCTAATGAATTATTCAAATTTTTTATACNGTTAAACTTTAAAAGTTTACTGTGCAAATGTTTACATATTTTTGGAATTTTTTCTACAAATGCATATTTTTAAGATTTATTGATTTTTATTGCATATTTTAAAATAATTTTTGATTATTTACTCTTAAAGTCTTAAATCAATATAATATTAGTAAATTTATTTTATCTACATGATTTTGTTAGCAATAATACCGATAAGGCGATAATCAATAGCGTTACGGGGAACCCATTTTATTTTTAGCTCTGAGGACAATATTATTTTTATTTAATCCGTCTTTTATAGTATTATTATTTATTTTATTTGCCAGTACATAGTGATCGACGGACTACGATCGTTATCGTGTGCACGTATCGTCAATCGTTGTCGTGTTTGTATTTGTATTTGTATTCGTTATTTTTTGTATTTATTAGAGCTCGTATTTGTATTATAATATGCCAAAAGAAAAATAAACGCAAATTAGTAGGTTGAGAAGTTTCATTTTGGAATTTGTGGAAAATGTATTTTCCGCAGACAGAAGAATTTTATTTTCCAAACTATGTGAAATTAAAGTAGAATATGAACGGTCATCCAGTGTAATACAACATAATATAAAAACAGTAAAACATATGAAAATGATTAAACGGAGGGCAATTTTCAATACAAAAACCCAAAAAATGATTAGGTACACAAACTAATACAACTAAAATGTAATTATAAAATGATTACTTTTTATTGCATAAAAATTTTAATTGCTAGGAAAAGAAGATGCTGAGTTAAAAAATCCAAATTTTTTTTATCATATTATATGTATAAAATAATAAAATATACATTTTTAGTAATATGTACAAAATATGTTTTTTAACGTATTTTTTAATTAAAAATAAATGCATATTTAAGCGCATATTTTGATATTTTTTTGGTGCATACTGCATATGTATACTCATATTTTTAAGATTTTAAGCACGTAAAGTCCCGAGCTCTGGTAATAAGTAATAAAACTAAAGATACATTATAATATAGATAGACACAAAATAGGTACTCCTTTTGGGATCCATGCATTAATTACAAAAGTAAATTAACCTTTTTTAAACTAAATTACTTAATTTATTTTTCCATATCAACTTTAAACTTGCTAGTGAAACTTGTTAACTTAATGATCTTGTGTTCACTTGAAAGATTGACTCGATTTAATTGTTTTCACTAATTTGCTTACCTATTGAGCAATATTGCTATGTACCGATCGTACCGTCCAATAAAGGTAATAATATTAATAATATATTTTATAAAATATGTTTAATGCGTAGTATACCTAATATTGGCGCATAGTATATGAACGATTCGCGTATGTTTACCGAACCTGATATACGTTTTAAACACTGCGAAAACGTAATAAATATATTATTATTATTAAAGTGCTAGAATTTTTTTTTCTTCACATAGCGTTCGTTTGTATAATATATTATAATAAACAACGTGCTCAATGTCAACTCGATTTATTGCGAAAACGCAGCGTCGCACGGAGACACTTTGCGCTGGTCTGCTCGGTTTAAAAGTGGGCTATTGAATAAGAATATCGACGTAATATTATTATAATTTATAATTATAATAATAATAATAATATTTTGTATAATAACATATGTTATATTTTCAAGATTTTCACAGCGTAATCTGATAGTCTGATATTCGAGATAATAGGTATACGAGTATTGCTAGTATAGAACACGTAGTTCGGAACGTTTTTGTTGGGCCAGACAAGTGACGGATTTAAGTATTTAATAATATTGAGCCAAAATAAATTTCCAATCTGTAAAATACAATATTTTCTTTAAAACGTTCTTTTATGAAAAACAACAAATATTATGTGTATGACACTTCCAGTAATACTAAAGTCAAGAATCAAACTACCAACATAATGTAGAAATTACTAAGAAAAATGTAGGTATTAACATCGAAAGAAAATTTTATGTGGTAAGTCGATGACTCGCTTAAGTCTTTAGTTTTGGATAACTGTATAGAAATTATCTTAAATAATATGATTGAAATCCGTATCCTATCTATACGGCTTACGAGCTCTGCAGCTTCTATAGCTGACAATCAAACAACCACTGTATTTTGACATTCCGAGTTCGTGTTCACTTCTGAAATAAGTTTTAATATCGATAAACATACAAAATAAATGAACATATTGCTACGTAAACATTGCAGGCAAATACGGTGTTTACATTTTTGCTACGTATTAACGAACCAAGTTCCATGACATTTAATGTTTTTTTTTTATGTTGAATGTTATAATGTTTACATAATCACGGGCCAAAATAAACGAGACTGTATAGATTTGTAGCGTTTATAATTATTTTTGTTGGAAGTCGTAAACGTGATGATTTTATTATCAGGCATAAATAAAATAATATTTTTATCTATACTAGACTGTGAATATCAATAACCTGCATATAGGTAGGCCGTAGGCATTGCAATAAAATGCATACTTGCCACTGACCTGTAGAACATAGTAAATTTATCACTATAACTCGCTGTTTTTTTCTTTCTAAAGATTAATAAACAATAATAATAACATGAAAAATTATGAATTAAAAAAAGTGTTGAATAAAATACCACGACATTGAGCGTTTTTAAAATGTTGCCACATCACAGACGGGATTAGTTTTGGCTTTTAGAGAAATCCATCACTTTAATATTTAATATAATACCGTAATCAAAATGTTCGTCGAATAAAATATATATATTATGACAAACCACAAACCTACGAGTGTGTAATATGTGTACTTAATACCGGTCATCGTCGATAAAGACGTTTGTTACGTTCGATATGTATATAAGTGTACTAGGTAAAATATGAACTATTGCGGCAAGCTATCCCGCCAACGATTATAATATATTCTGTGCGTGTTGTTTTTTATCCTCCGATTCCGTCTCATTAATTAAAATAAATTCTGGCGAAGCGAATAGTAGTATTAGTAGTGTCTAATAAATAGTATTATTATTATCATTATTATTAGATATAGTGGAAGTAGTAGTAGTAGCAGTATAGTATAGTATAAACGTGTAGATAGTAATAATAGTGGCTAAGAGACAAACCAGTTTTAAATTGTGCTTCGGGTTGTTAATCAGCTTACATTTTGTAGTTAAAGAATAACACAGATCAAACAGTATGTTATTTTTTAATATGTATATAAATACTTGAGCCCAACTTAATATAGTCTTCGTACATCTGTAAGTATATTAAGTATAGTAGATTATTATTTATATTTTAATTGCGTTTCCTTATCAGTCCACGACGATTTTTAGTATTTGAGTTAAAATATAATATATTATTTAAAATCAATACTTTAAGTGTGATAAAATAGTTTTTATTAAGGAATGAAAGGGATGAATGGGAGATTTCTCTCAGAAGGCTGTTCTCCTACAAAATAATTCTCTGTCCTGAATTTTTGGAACAATTTAATTAGACTTTTGTTATTATGCTTCTTAAAATGCGTTGGTATTATTTTTTAAATTTATATTGTTTTAAAATGTTTCAACGTACAACATGTCACGGGTTATATAAATGTTACATTATTGTGTTACACATAATATGTTGTAACTATTTCTTATGTGGTTTGTTAGTAAATACTAAATACTATTGATTTTGGTGAGTAATGAAAAAAGACGTAGAGCTTAAAAATATAAAAAAAGTAAATAGATGATTTTGTGAGAGTATGTTTTATTCTAAGATGCTGAAGATATTTCCCACAAAATGTCTGGATAAACTTAGCAAAATAAAATATTTTTTTTACAAAAATGAATCTAAAAATAATATAACGTTTTATGATGGAATTTTCATTACAATACGACCAATTTTTACAAATGCTTAATTTTTGTATTCAATAATATTTACAATCTATGCTTGTGATAACACAATAAGTAAATTAGAGGAATAATAATGAGCAGAAGCAAATATTTTACAGATACCTACAAGTTACGACTATTACCCAAGTGATAAGTCCATCTGTATAGTCAATACTCCGTATACAGCGACACATAATATTATAGTCGTCCTCGTTCCTAGGGATATTATCTGCATCTCTATGATATGTATTCGTACGCCACTGCTGTCGATCGTCTGGTCGAAATCGCATTTGACTGACGACAAAAGGGTTGCCGCACATAAATTAATAATAGGTACTGCAGTGTAATGCACGTCGACGAGCGCAGTAAGTTTATTCGCGTATAAATGTATAATATTGGAATATAATATAAGCTTATGTACTCGTATATAGATCGCCGTGAACGATCACGACCTGCACGTTACGCCGCAATTTATTTTCTTTTTTCGCGAAAACCCAATTATATATAACTCCGCTGACGCCACCCACCGTTCAGGTACCTATCTATACTACGACTTCTATCTAGATACACCTCGAACTTTATCTTACACGTACATTATTGTAGCAATTAGGTAAACCCGGCGCATCACCATCATGGGCGACTTGTTGTTTTCTTTTTCTTACGACACATGCGTAGTTATAATTATTATTAAACATCTTTACATACAGGTACAAGACAAACGAACGCCGTACACGTATATTTTGTTATTATTTAGCTTTCGTTGATGAAAACATATTTTGTACACCTCTACGATTGCACGAGAGATTATACAATATAAGCGTTATTATTATTATTATTATTATTTATTAAACGAGAACAATATTTATAGCGTTTTAATTATTGGACGATTAAATCGCTGAGATGTAATTATATTGCGCGAGGAGAGAATAATAAGATTTTAGGGTTGATCGTATCGCGAACATCAATCGCAATATCTTTTGAAATGTTCTCCCCCCCCCCAAATCCCATCTGAAACCTATGAATTGGCGTGGTCCAGCGTGGTCTGACACTTACTCACCCAAGTCGATTTCTTTATCATATACTGAGATAACTGTGTAATATTACACTATCGTATTTTCGTAAGTAAAATATTATATTCTAACGAGAGCTCAAGCGTCGATGCATATTATATAAGTAGTTAGTATAGGTAACTAATATTGGGCTGCTTTGTTATTGTTGCCTTGATGAATTTTTCACGTGCTGGGCTATTAGCGTGACGAGCTGAAAATAAAAATAAATATTAATAATATATTAGTATTTTTATTGGTAATACCATAGACCGATTTTGAGTGTCAATTATAGTCGTATTAAGTTATATATTATACATGCAATTAATTTAAATAAAACAGGCTGCTATAATATGATGTACCTATTTTTTTATATATTATGTTTGAAATTGAGGGTAAGAAGTATCCCGATGATCTGTTGATCTGTTACCTTCTCTTCAAAATTAATGACCGAACTTGATCAAGAAATATTGAATTAATATTGAATTAATTTCCCAAGTTAATATTATTTTCTTACTATTTAAATGTTATTGACAAAATTACCTAATAAAATAATATGATTTAAAATCCCGTGAACCAAATACCCTATCATAGTATTTTCGGTAACGAAAAGTTCGTATATAAAATTACATTTTTTGTGAGAGATGAACCTTCCTAGATTCGGCTTAATACTGGTATAAAACTACTGATCGAAACCTGCAACCATATTATCTGCTCTGTTTTTCATTATATACTTGCAATATAGTATAGTTTAATACCTAACCAAAAAACACAAATTATAATTATTCTCAAACACGTTAGCTGGTTCACACCATTTACAGAAAACCTCCATTGAACCTCAATGTATGCCCTGCGAATCAGTATCGTAACTATTTGATAAAAATTGCATACACCGCCATGTTCACACAAGACACAACAACACAACGGTAAAGCTACGTATCATAATGTATGTGTATAAGATTACAGAAAACGACGTGACGACGACGATAACGACCTGAATTTGTAATACCATTGCCTAAAGCAGACTATATGTGTATATAATACACATCATTTTATAAAATTATGGTTTACAAGACACAACGCAAAATGTAACCACTATAAAAAACAAAAACCATGGTATTGCAGAACCGTAAGGGAAATAATATTAATAATATCATAATGAAATTTGTTTCGCCCGCACACCATTTGGAATCAAATATTGATTGCGATAATATTGTTTATTTATATTATATATTATAGGACTTATATTAATTATAACTTTAAAAAAAACATTGTATCTAACAGGTTATAGGGTAATAATGTATGCCGAACCAAATGTTTTGTGAAATGAATTTATTTGCAGAAAACTTATTTCACTTTTTTTTTTTTAATCACACATCTTAAAAAATAAAACAGGACATAAAATAGTATTATTGTTGCACTATTTGTGTTCGCTTTATAATATTTAACAAATTAATTAACCATTTCGTCGGTTACTTACGGTTACAAGTGCAAAATGTTTGTCGCCATCGAAATTTGATTATAAATGGGACTTGAACCTTTTACGTTTTACCTTTACAGTATTATATTTGACTCTACACAATTAAATTTTTACAATATTTAGATTAATTTTAAGCCAACGCATATTTTGTATACCACAAATATATTTGAACTGTTATATGATAGTCAGTAGTAACAGACATGCACCTAAAAGTTAATAACAATAATAAATTGGCTATTGTATAAATATAAACTTTTCTAATAATATTAACAATATATTAAATATTAAATGCGATGTTTTCGGCAAAAATTAATTCAACCCATCATGTTATTACTAAAAATAAAATGAATGACTTTTACACCCACTTGCGCACTATTTTTCTACTTAACTCGTAACTTTAACAAATTAAAAATAAAGAAAAGTACCTTTAACTTAAAACACAACTTACATTTTTACCTCAGTGACTTTATACTTTACGAGTTAAAAAATAATAATAATTAACTTGGTCGACTTTTGTAACATACTTGTATAGGTAATACAACGATACAACAGCTCACACTTCTTATATATTAGATTCTAATAATTAGAGTGTAAAGGTTTAAATATTTCAGCGAATACTTACAGGTAGAAGTACTCGTTTCTTGGCCCTCGAAGTGTTTTTAAGTTATATTTAAGGTACATAGTTTGAAAAATTCATAATTCGAATTTATTTGTAATCCCCTTGAGATGCCCGTTATCGATACTCTGACTGTACTTCACATACATACCTTATCATTATAGTATATAATTACTATACTATTACTATGTATATTGTGGAATATATCATAGTAAGTAATAGTACTTACCACTTCAGTGAAATAAGAATGTAGTTATAATATTCAGTTATAATCTGACTGTCGTCCGGACCAGTTGTTTTCAGTTTTATCTTTTATTCGTCCCGTTATATTATAGCATGAATTGTCCTAAGTGCAATTATTGTGTGTTGGCTGATTACAACTGTTTTGTTCTAAACTATACCATATTGCTTGTTCGTCTCACCGTTATCTTACTGTCGACGTTCTTAACATGCATATTGCTTTGTGAATGTGTACTAGTTGCAAGTGTGCGAGACTAGGAACCAGAAAATCTCTGTCTTTAAAATATGTTTGGGTCAAATCTACATGTTAAGATACCATTTAAATATCTAAAATAAATTTCATACTTTCGGTAGTATATGAGATAAAACATTTGGTTACTAAAAATGAATTTTCACTTTTGGAACTCAATCATGGAACTAGATAAAGTTTCTAGTCAATTGCGTGGTTCAAATGGTCGTACTTCTTCACTTGAAAATAGAGTCACTCAAAAAGAAAATCATTCATCTAGTATTGAGTCATCCCACTATGTCTGAGACGAAACCATAATATCTGACATTTATAATATACAAGCAAGTTCATATTATTATTTGATGTTATAATATAATGCTTTGGAATCTGATGATCATAAACTAATAACTAAGAAAAAGATAAATTGCCTAACATTTATCCGGCAGCAGTCTCTATAGATTTGGTAGAAAATCAAACATAGTTATCTAAGAATTGAAATTTCAAACACTGTCTGATTTCGAAGGGTATTTACAAGACATAAACTACTTAATTCTCCAAACTACAGTAAGTTCCATTCGCATATCGATGATGCTCAGAATATTGCAACCAGATGATCGTCGTGAATTTCTATCGAGGCTTAAGGAACTCACGGAATTCAATAAACTCCTATAAGATAGCGAAAAAATGTAGTTACAAAGTTCGTCAAAGGTATATCAACCATTTAAAAGAATTAAAAACGGATCAGTTCACAAAAACTTAACTTTATGTATGTATAATTATAAAGTGTTCGCTGACTTAATACCAAGTTAAATAGTCGATGCGTCATGTGTGCTAATATTCATGACTGAAACCATTTATCTGAAACCTGGTATTATATCTTAATATCAATGAGTCTTAATTAGGACGGATATTAACTCAATACGTTTTAATCTTCACAGTTACTTATCACTGTGACCGAAACCCGAATACGAGTAATAATTCTAAGAGAGAAGCGGTAGTTCTGCTATCAGTTACGTATATTAATTTCTGCAGCAATATAAAGATGAAGATAATAATATTAATTTAGGTCTATTAATAATATTAATACATTTTGCACACGTGCCATAAAGTTAATTGTTGCAGCACTGCTTACGCAATATTTTCTATCATTTTGCTAGTTAAAACTAGTAAGTTCCAAATTTTTCTTTTGAAAATGTTGTTTACTGTTACCCCAAACTTAATAGCTTATTAAAATTGTGAAATTGCATTCATGTATTTTATCTGTAACTGTTAGATCAGTTAACATAAATTTGCTATTATTAAAGAAAGTTTTAAAATTTAATTACATTATAGTTGTAAATTGTAATGTTTATTTTCCACATTTCGACATTTTGACATTATTAAAAATTGTTTATTAAGTTTAAGTATGTTAATAACTTAATTATGATTGGCGATTTCAATTCTCTTAAACTCCGATGGTTCCCTATATCTATAGGATTTTTTTCTAACCTATTGAATTAATAATTTTGAATCAAAATTATCTTTTTAAATTTTAATATGTTCGTTATTTGAATGTGTCTATTAGAAGAGATTTCACTACATTGTAATTTCAGACCTGTTAATTCATATTGCTATAATAGTGTTTTATATTATTGGTTTATTGTATTTTATTAGTTACGAAAGATTGTTCATATATATTATCTACAATTTATTATATTATTGAGCCCGGCTTGTTTAAAACTAAGTGAAAAAATAAATACAACAATACGCGCCTTCCATAATACAATAATGTATTAGTGTATATTAAAATTTCACTGAATATAAGTAGTGTTTGTTTTTAATAATTATTATGATGTACATACGAAAAGTGCTTAAACGATTATCGCCATTCATTCACCACGTATATCCTATGTCATAATATAAATTATGTCTTCATGTACTTTCCGTTAATTACGTAAATCATTGTAGTGGAAAATGTTATGTATATAAATAATGAATGCTCATCTGAAGTACCTTCTCAGCTAAAATATATGCGTGTTATTCGGTACCTATACTATACAGGGTTATTGTTTTATAGTGAACTTATTGTAATATCTTAGGAACTACGATAAATTTTGAAACTTAATTTTTTCACCTCACAAACACTATTTCCATTTTTTTCCACAATCATCTAGCACGTTTTGTTGAAATTATATTTTTGGTTTCTCTAAATTCCTTTTATGATGATTCACGTTGACGAAATCACCCCGTACATACATATAATATTATAATGTATACACACAAGTACCTATATAGGTAATATATTTATAATTGGTACAGGCATATTCATTGCACATCGGCTTGGCTTAGTGGCGTCAATGTGTTTAATGACGACTTGTCAACACTTATAATATAAAACATAAACATACGTCATAGGTACCTAAGTATGGACGGAAACGACGACAATTCGCTCTACAGTGACGTACAATAAATTATCATATACATATTACATATGTCGTTTTGGAATATAATAATATATTATTGCAACCTATCGTCGCGCGTATCGCATTACTAATCGATTCGAAGGCGCACCGCAGCGATCATGTACGAAAATCGTTATTATTGTTATTGTATGCAACAACACGGGTACATTAATCGTCGATTGGCATTTTCTAATTTAATTCCACTAGAGGAATTCACTGCGCCCAATTGATCTATTCTTACGTCTGGCGTAGCTGGTAAATAAGCGATATTTTTTTGACGATCAATTTTACTAAGCGCGGGTCGAACTTCAATTTTCACGAACTCAAACTTCCTTTTTTTTTCTAGAACTTTTCAAACATTTTAAATTTTGAACTTAAACCGGATAACGACTATACACGACGCAATCGACAAGCGTGCTGCACCCATATTGGACCAGTACTTTTTACTATTTTTTTTCTGTCCAAAAACCAGAAATGGGTGGCAACTGTTTAGCACAATACTGCCACCAGGTGCCGTATCCTTTATACACCAAATACACTTGAATTATGATTTTGGACTATAGTCCCTAATATGGGTCCTACCGATGAACCAATTTGTACCGATATGTGACCTACCGCTAAATTTGACTTATCCGTCCAGCCGGTATATAATAAAATGATATACAATATTATACGTGCCTCGTAATATGCCTGTTCCTATTGTTGGTAAATGAAAAAAATTGTGCAGAAGTAGCTGGTCACCGCGTGTTGTCATTGTGATGTTATATTATTAAAAATATCAGATCGATTGAAAATTCTTTTTTTTTTATTTTAAAGTATTCCTGAACACCAGCACATCGCATTTATGCTGTAGAATTAAAATACTATTTCCCGAACACATTTTATGTTTTATGAATATAATAATATAAATAACGTGTTTTTATCGTTTCACAGGCAATTTCAAAGCCGGTCCGGAACCTGGAACGATCCTCAAGAAACTTTGTCCCAAGGAACAGTTGTGCTTCCAAGTGCTTATGAAGGATGTGCTGAGACCGTACGTGCCCGAGTACAAGGGCCACTTGACCACCGACGACGGAGACTGTATCCTTTTCAAAAAAAAATCAACTATTTTAACGTTTCTGTAATATATTAAAGCATAGTAATAGGTAGGTATATGCGTTCTTTTCGGGGAATCTTGAACAATAACTACGATGGCTGTCCAATTAAAATGCGAATTTATTTCGTACTCACTCTTAGTAACTCAAGTACAAACATAAAAAATATTACATAGTCATTACGTTCTTTTAATACGATAAAAAAAAATTAAGTTTTTAAGTTCTCATCTGTTAATTTTTTTCACTCATTGCGTATTACAATAATAATATGTACTCGAGCGTTTTCATTTTTAAAGGTCGTACATTTAAGCCACTAATGAGTACTGCAGCTATGACTTCCGAGCCCTGGTCGAGAGCTCGTACCAATGAGTATATTATTGTTACGCACGTCGAGATCGCATGCGAGCAAATACAATAAACGCATTGTAACACGGTATAAATACTAACTACCTAACCTACCTAATGGATGTAGTTATTATAATTCATAACACTATTCTTTTTAAATCACATTTTTACTATCATCATTATTATCTCGTCGAAAGTTTAAAAACAAAACCTAAAAAATATATATATAATATAATTAAGTAATACTATTTTACTGTAGAACAAACATTGAGCCTGGCGACCTCCGTCGGACTGGGTCTTTTACGTCCACACTTCCTAACACGCACACACACACACACACACACACACACACACACACACAAACGCGCGCACGTCACACACGTCAAGCCCTACGTCAGCCCCATCACAAGTCCATGACCTACTCTGTATAATGTAAAATTGAATTAAATACCAATTTTGTTTTTTTCAAACAGTAGCGGGTACGGGCGGTGGCGAATAATGTTATTATCATTATTAATCGTTGGCATTAATATTCCGTTGAAATACGGTCGTTTTCTCCTGCGCCCAGTTTGACGGACGTGTCGCGCCCACATCCGCACCCAGCCCGACACGATAAGGATGAGCAGCCAGACGATGACGTCGTTATCGTTGCCGTCGTCGTCGCAATAAAAAAAATATATGATTTATCGGCTAGGTCGATTTTCAATCTATATTTCTTGAGTCGACGATACCTCATCGTGGAGCGTAGGTTTTATGGGTCGGTCGGGTTTCCTGTATAACTATACGTATAAAGAATAATATGGAATATTATTAAATTATATTGATAATTTGTTATAAACGTGGATCTAAAATCACACCAAATTTAGTCCGAAAAATAACCGATCGAATTCGCAAAATAATATCTAATTACACTGCCACGACCCCCCACAAATCAATTTTTTTTCTGCACTGTTGTGAGTGTCTCCAACCAAATGTTAAGCAATTTTTTTTACATTTTCTCACTAATTATGAATTTGTTCTTCTTTCTAACGGCAATACTGATACATTTTTATCCCACAATAATTAGGAGTAGAATGTTTTTCACGGAATAAAATACTGCTTTTAAGCCTGAAATCAATGTGTTTCGGTTATTTTTCACCGCTGTAAAAGTTAGATATGCATCGACGCGAAATATGATCATACTAATGTGAGTTTAAATAATTCCGAACGATTCCGTACAATTACTGAAACATCTAAATCAAACTCAATTAGCCAACTGCTATGGTGAATCGATGAAAAAAAACTCCATGTACCCATAGGCTGTAGTCCCTATACGTAACACATATCTACTATACAACTACCGTGGTTTAAGTATTAGGTACTATTGTGCCGACGATGATGCCAGCCGTGTGATTTGAAGTGAAACTTTTAAGGAGGGTATAGACACATAAAAGACAGATTTTTCTTCAAATTTCTCTTGTTACAAAATTAGAAACAAGTCGGATGTTGCCATGGTAGCAGTCAATTGTGTCTGTCTAACAATTCTGGGGTTAAAATCGAAATTAAATTTTGAATTACAATTTTAATTTTAATTGCGCTTATCGATATTAGTTTTATTCTGATTTCCATTTAATACAATATATTAATTGAAACTATTTGCTGATTCGATTAAAAAGATTAGTCATTATACATATTAGTTATTACCTGCAAATGATCTATATTGCAGATATTTGAGAATAGACATGTTAGTTATTGTTAAAATTTTAACTTGAATATAATATTTTTTTAATAATATATAGATTTGTAAAAAAAAATATTATAAATTATATTAATAAGTGAATAGTATTTTTAAATAAATATTTATAAATTTATGAAAAAATCAAAATCAATTTGATAAATAAATAATTTTTAATTTCAATATAAATTTTGAATAGGTATCATAGAAAAGTCAATTTTGATTTCTTAGAAAATTTCTATCAATATTTAATTTCGTTTTTGAACTATGATTTAATCAACCAAACCTAATTTAACATCCCAAGTATGTGCGTGAGCCTTAAAAGTAGCAGTAATGATGGTATTAACTATATATTTTTATTAGTTTATACTCATTATACGGCAAAATATGTTATAGACAGTTTTCGACACTTATTTCATCATTTTCGTTTAACAGTTTATCAGTATTCAAAATTGACATACTTTGATTATTTTCGTCATCAATTTGATTTATCTGAAAGAAATATACTTTCATACTATGCATAATAATAATAATTATAATTACGTTATCACAAAGGCCTCGTTGATAATTTGTTTTGAAAATCATGCCTATCAGGATTAAATTTCACACACATTTGAAGTTTGTTTATGCTTGAGACTTTAGAAATCATATTAATAGATTAAACTGAATGCAGTTTGTAATGTTATGACTTCAAATTATGAAAGCCAAAAGTCTACCTCTAACGTAAACATATAAATGATGTATTGTTTTTCCGAACAGCGGAGAAAATATAAAATAGTACACTACGTTATATGTACGCGTCTTCTCACTTTTTGACGTTATGTACGTGACTTCTCAGAATCTTAAATAATAGTTTTCCGAAAAAAGCTTACTTTTTTACAAATATACTGCAGTATACGCGATATAGATTCCTACTTGCAACCGGCAACATAATATCAACATATTATATTAATATTATTGTTATTATTTTGTCGTCGTCTAGAATTGTTTTTACCAATTTTTAATTTTTTCGTTAAAATATTATTTTAAATACTCTGTATAATGACTTCTATATTATATTCAACGCTCGATGCGGCCTCGACAGTTTATTTCGATTCACTTTTTAAATTTTGATTTAATGTTAATACTTTGACGGGCCAGTGAATAAATGATCATGGGCCAAATTTGGCCAGAGGGCTGTACTTGGTCACCACTGATATATAGTATCGACAATCTGGGTGACAAACGATCAAAATATATGGTTGTTATAATCATTTGTCATCCTTATATTGAGCTCAGAATCAGTCATTATTATCTCACGCACAAAGTGTGGGCAAATCAAAGTTGTTAAGAAACAAAATAATGAAAATGTCAGTTATTTATAACTTTTGAGTATTTTTTTTTAACAAAACATTCACACATTTTTATAATTTTTAAGTAATAAACAAACATGTGTTCTCGTTTCTTCTGCGTTGCATAGCTACAGCTATGGTTAATAATTATAGCCACTGTGGCCACTGTATCCATATAATCGATTAAAAATATGAATAATGATACTAACTACTTTGTAAATAGTTAAAAATTTACCTGCAGCAATATATTTATAAATATTATGTATATATGCTATATTTGACAGCATATAACTTATTCCATCCTCGAATTTTCATTATCTTTATGCCTCAAGCATACACAATTGAAAATTTAACTTTTTAAATTAAAATTGATTACAAAACACCCATAATAATAACTGTAAATATATATTTGCAAGTTTAAAGTATAGTAAATATGTTGATAATATTTACAATTTTATATACAGTGTAAAATTATTAAACGTATATAATATATATATAATATATATGTATACATACTTATAGCCACCAGGCTTAAAAAATAATAAAAGTATAATTTTAAATAGGTATGTAAAACGACGTATTTAGTTCACTTAATAAAAATTGAGCACCTAGGAAATATATGCATTAAATGGAATAAATCATAACAAATTGTATTATAGCCAATACCTTTTTTTATTTTATTAGACATGTTCTAATAAAAAATGTATTACAAATATAAATCGGTTTGTATTTATTATTATATAATTGGTCTAATTTCAAAAATTATAAAATATATTGATAGATCATGGATTGATATAAATTAGCAAGATTTCCCTATTACCTCTATTTGCCATCAAATCTCCCAAACCTATTATCCTGGATCTATATTAGCCTTAGTTCACAAATTTAAATAACTCAAAAACTACTTTTTCGAATTTTGATTTTGATACGTCAACATTCTCAGAAAAATTATCCGCTAAATTATGTCAAATGAGAGGTTTCGTTTAAATAAAAGAAGTTTGCATGTCCACAAAAAACTCCCCGTGTAATACAAAAAATATCAAGAATTTAAAAATTTTAGTATATTTAAAAATTCAAAAAGTCAGATCCTAAATAACTACATTATTGATAAATAAAAAGGGAGTGAGAGCAAGCTTGGTGAAAAACATTGTCATAATATATTATACTATATAGTCGAATAATAGGTATACCTATGGAGTTGTATGTCTTAAAAAGTTAAAACCGATTTATAATACAATCTATAGGTAATTTGACATCGTGTTCAAATACTTCAAATATTAACTATAGATGTGTATAGAAACACGAGATGTGTATACCTACGAGTTCGCTAAAAAACATAAAAATTAATTTTTGATTGCACCACCCGGTTTGTGACAGAGGTAGTAATATAAAATAATAATGATAGTATAATGCAAATGTGTAATTGGATATGATGCGTTTTCGCGTGGTCGGAGAACACTCATTTGCATGCGTTATACGCGCAGCGGTGACGACGACGAAATCCAAAGTTCGGAGAGTATCGGAATACACATCACGAATGTGGGTGTTCCGTGTACGTACGCATATATATGATAATACTATAATAATGACGATCCTATATATTATTACAACGTGTAAGCCTTATTAGACGACGCACCTGAAGTTGGCACCCCAATCTTAGTCCACAACGCAGTAAAAAACATATTTTTCAATTTTTTTTATCAACGTTGCAAAAAAATGACACCTGCTTGGAGCCAGTTTTGTTATGTGCTGGATCTGATCGAACAAAGTCGGGGTGTGAACTTCACGTATATCGAATACTGTGCATCGACGATCGACCTCAGTGGTCAATCTTAAACCGTCGTATAAACTACACAATTCGCTCTCTATAATAATATATGAACGTGAGGGGGGGGGCTGGCGAAATGTGTGCGGCAATTGCCTATCTATATAACGATATATAGCTACTATGATGATACCAGCGATTTACGAACCTCTATGTATCACAATATACAACGATACGAATATACGATGATGATATTATGTGAGTGATGTATTTTTTCCGTGACTCCCAACCCACAGTATATCTTCAGCTAGAAGACTTGTTGGGTGACTTCACTTCACCGTGCGTCATGGACTGCAAGATCGGCGTCAGGACGTATCTGGAAGAGGAACTGGCTAAAGCCAAAGAAAAACCCAAATTGAGAAAAGTGAGTACAAGCCCTTCAAGCAATATCATTATAATATAACTGCAACTAATGATTTTTATATTATCAAAGAACACTTATTGTTTCAAATGTTTCAATAACTAAAACAACGTTATTAAAAATATTTTTTATACAATTTTAGGTTGTTCCAAAACGATATTTTCGTGAACAAATTTTACTTCCATTATTTTTTATCGTAATCAATTTTTTCAACTCCTTTACTTTTTTAATGACTTAACATTTTTGATTTTATGTTCTGAAACAAAGAATTATTCAGAGTATTTCAATGTATAGAAATCGTATTTCAGAAGAGTAGTCATTAAATACTTCTAATACCCATAAAATCGATTTTTATGTACCGCGAAGTACTGCGAAAACCTATTCTGATTTGGAATAAGGAATTCAAAATGTATAGTGTCATAAAAAAAGTAAAAAACTTGAAAAATAAGAATGATAAAAAAAAAAATTAACAGACTTAAAATATTATGTTTATTATAATATTTTGTTTTTGAAATAACGAGTATTTTTTAATAATATAATTACTCTATTTACGAGTAATTTATAAACTATATATTTTATCGATTATATTAGTTAATATAACACATTATTATTACTAAAAATTTGTGTTTACGCTTGTGTTTAGGACATGTACGAGAAAATGATTCAAATCGACCCGAACGCACCGTCGGAAGAGGAACACCGACTGAAGGGTGTGACAAAACCGAGGTAAGCAAAGTATTGAAAAATTTACAATTTTTTTTCACTAATCGTTTTTGCGTGTCATAAATAAAATAATAACAATAATTAATTCCTACCTATATATTTAAATATAGTGAGTAGTGAACTATATCGTTACGGTAGACTAGATTTATTGTAATATACCTATATGTTTCGCGTGTGTGCGCAAAATATGCACTTCTCTCAAACACACACACACACACACACAAACACGCACACACGAAAACTCTAGAGATTTGCGAGTCTCATAATAATATGTGGTCATAATTATATCGTAATTTATAGTAGCCGAACGAGTTTGAGTATAATATAATAATATATAATATTATAATATATAATATACGAGGCCGGTTGCGCCGTCGCCGAGAAGAATGATTTCTAACGCCTTTCTTTGATCGAGAAAAACGCGTCGTACACAATTATAATGATAGTACGATATATAATAATAATGATAATAATAATATTCGTTTCAATTGCTCGCTCGCACGTATATTATAATTACGCGCGCGCCACTCTCTGCTATGTGGTGTACATATTGTAACATAATAATATATATATATTATATATATTATATTGAATTATTGCCGTAATAAAATTAAGCACATAATATATGTCTTAATAACCCGAGAGTTTTTTTGCATTTTTTTCCAAAACTACACGACATCTAATATTATAAATAAGTATATATTCTGTCGAAGACCGCAGCGCAGTCTTCCAGCACACGTGGTGTATAGGTCTCTAAAACCATAATTGGCAATATATACATTTTTCTTTAAAGTTTTAAAGAGAATATCTATTTCTTTTTAACGTTGATGTTAAATTAATTTTTTAAATAAGAATACAACTAAAAATTTTAATGTGCTCCAATTGTGAAAAAAGCATTGTGTGTCAAAACCCAAAAAATGATTATAATGATAATAAATGGCGATAAAATTGGATGATCTTGTAAAAATTTGGCATTATAATTAGGTATCGTTAAAATTATATTATTAAAACGTCTTTTAAAAACACAACAAATTTAAATGAAAAACGAATGTTTCCGGTTAAATGAGTATCAATTAGCATATTTGTATTATTATATTACCCAGATGTATCCTAATAGAACTTATAGCAGCGTTGTCCAGTGATATTTCCAATTTCTAACGTGTATTACGTAACCATCATTTGGTATAAGAAATGACCGTACGTTACGTGTGTATATCATTATCGGCGAATAAATATATTCGATTAATAATAATATACAATATTAGGCAAGTATATATATATGTTAACCCGAAGCCGCTGTTTAATCGAATTTTTTACAACTTTATAATGGCACACCATATAATGTAGATATTATTGATGTGATTATATTATGTGCAGCGACGATTAAATAATAAGCCTGCTTGTAATAATATGATTAAAAAATATTATGTATTTCGTCTTCGTTTTGTGAGTTCCTATTTAATCACGTTCGCGATAAACCAGAACAAATTATCTTTCGAATTCAATATGTCAGATGAAAAATACCGATCACGAAAACGAACAAATTCTTTCTCGTCGGTGTCGGTTCGAGACGGGTTTTGTCGACATAAAAAAATCGTTCATAATATTATTATCCCAAGTTTACGCGTGTGGTATTTACGCACGTGGTTACTGAATTACGGAAATCATAACCTCGTGTCGTCTACCTAGATACTACCCGGCTAGTCATCTACCATACACAAATCGACCAAAACCATTAAAATAAAACAAGTAGCAAAATCGATCGAAAAATACAATTTTTCTCTTGAGCGTTTTACTTTGAACTTACATATTTCACAAATTTTAAATAGTAATTCAAAAAATAGTACTACCATTAGACTTATATCGGCTGTCGAATATTTTATTTATTTTTATTGTACTTGATTGTATATTATAACTTGGCATGAGACTAAACTATATATTTTATTGGAAGCCAAATAGTACCTACTACCTATATGAGATTTGTCATATGTTTAAGGCGAAGGATTCGCAACTTTTCTATTAAAAAAAAATGAAATTTATTTCAGTTGCTGTCTATTAATATTATTTTTCCTCCAAAGATTTCCGTTTCCGCTCAAAATACTGTTTCAATATAAATCTATAAATCTAACTGACCACTGTATGATCAATTTTATTATTAAAAATCTCAACTGTCAGTCGTTTTTACGTCACATATCGTCTCTTACATAAATTATGCATATCCTTCTTTTCATATTATAATGAAAAAATTTAATATGAATTAATGAAAAAAAAAATAATGTGTATAATAGAAACATATAAATAATTCCAAGTTAAATTTTTAAAAACAAAAAAGGTCAAATATCAAACCCAACGCCTGGGAGTGATTTTGCACAATATCCCGTTACATAATATTTTATGAAATAAAGTAAAGGTATTGTTGGGGTGAAATTATTCCATAAAAACTACTAAAATAAAATAAAAATAAAAAAGGTTCAATACTAACAATATAACCGTTTTGATTAATCATCGATCCGCGTAAACTTGTTTTCGAAGTGACGTTATACAACATAGCATATATATATATAAGTATGAGTGTGATCAAGAGCGACAAGGATAACAAACTACAACTGCTCAGGTGCGACGGCGTTTCGAATGCGAAACACAATAATATAATAAAATAATAATATTGCGTGTTTTTTTCTCCGTCAACAACTGTTTCAAATTGAATAGTGTACAGGGTGACTTACTACATGTTATTTTCTTTTCATTTAATAATGGATTCAATCAAATTGTGAATTCTGAATTTTGGAATTATAATATATATTCAAGGACCTTGTTTTCGCTTTCATATACTTAGACTTCTTACACCATTTAAAGAGTGTCTTTTGATGATGCACATTTTTTTTCATCAAATAAGAATCTACCACATTTTGTGGAAATTATGAAACTGTGATTATGTATTAGTATCAATATAAAAATTCGAATCAGTAGTTTCGGAAATTTGGCATTATTAGGATGTAAATATAGTAGGTACCTTAGGATAATAATCCTTAAAAATGTTTTTTCAAAAGTATAAAGTTTTAAACATGTTATATTTAATCTAGCACGTATTTTACTTAGACAAGAATTATGCAAAATATAAAATGTTGATAGATTAATATTAGTCATCTGCTACTATAATTCTGAATTCATCATCATGCCTCCATATCTTCTAAATCTATTATCGTGGACATCTTATACTTAGTACACAAAGATAAGTAACTCAATAACTACTTTTTCTAATATCGATTTTAATGCATCAACATTTTCGAAAAATTATTCACTCAACAATATTTACAAGAAAATAAATGTTATTGTCGTATGAAGAAGTGGATAGCTGGTTTCACTATAGTATTATACACTATATTAAATACGAAATCTATGTGGATATAGAAGTATTTGAAATTAAAGGTATATTGAGTGTATACTTACGAATTCTAAAAATCAGAATTTGAACATAAAATCAACTACTGACTGAACAACTCGAGGGCGAGTGTTTCTCAGGTGCGAATCACTCTGTATAATATGCGATTCGAGTGCTAGCGTTTATTCATCACGTGATATTATAAAGACGTCGCACCGCAAACGTACATTAATATGAAATTACGTTTGATGTATACCTCTTATATTATACACGCGTAACGTATTATTATTATCGTTATTATTACAATCGATCTTTTATCTCTCCTTATTTGTACGAATACGTGTTGTTGTAGCCGTCGTGTATAATATTATTTTTATATAGTGTGTAATAATTAATTAGACGTAGGTACCTCTTCCATACGAACGATGCGTGTGTTGATGGGGCTAAGAGCAAAAAAAAAATTATGAAGTATTCGATCGCGTAGTAGGTATCAAGTATTACAATATATTATGTATTGTAATAATCGGTGTTTAAATTTAAAAATAACAAGTACCTATCGTTTTTATGTTCCATTTGGCAATTTGGACGTTAAAACTGTGTGATTACAATTTTAATGTTTAACGTTATTGTTAATTTTATTTTATCGTCGTTTAACTCTGGGTATTATATTTTAAACGTTTTTTTAAATTTAATTTTAAGTTTTAAGTTAAGCACGTTACAACAAAAATCAAAATTGTAAACAACCAATAACCATGACATTGAATATAAACATGAGAGTTAGTTGAATAACAGAAATATATTGTATACTAATTAATACGTTTTAAATTTTTATTATAACTAAAATTAAATATACAATTAAATAGTTCGGAAAATATTAACTATTGTATAGATATCCAACTTTGATAGTTTGATGGTTCATTGTCATAAGGTTAAAAAATGAATACAATTGAATTGGAATAATAATAAATGTCATAGGTATTGTCATAAATCAAACAAAAAATCACTGCAAAGTTTTTCTTTTAATGTAACTATTTGTTTACCTTACATAATATTATACGTTAACTAATCTTAAAATTCATGGTTATTGATGTATTTTGTTTAATGGTAGGTGCTAGAATTTTTTGTTCTTCGTTATCTCAATGATATTTTTTCGTTATAAAGTTATAAATATTATAAATATGATATTTATGATATTAATATATATTTCCCTACAAGATATTATATTATATTAAGTGCGGCATGATAATATACCATAAAATACTTAATAATATAATGTAATATTTTAATGCGACGTATACGCATCGTGTGTAAAAATATATTTTATTGCGGCGCTCTTTACTCTTACAATAAACAACAACAACGCGAACTTCGTTGTACGTGTAGTGTTTTATTTGACTACGTGAATAATATTATGTTATAGACATTAGACTATTGCCGCTGAGTTATCGTGTACGTAAATAATTGGGTCGTTCGCTCAAAGTCTTATAGGTCACGATTATGCCTATCTAACGTGTTATTATTGCTCGAAAAAGACCGCGCGAACGATTGTATTGCATATTTTAATAATGTATAGATATATGTTTTGTACTATCATCCGAAATTCCGGATACGAATATTCCGTTTCCGGGCGTCTTCCTGCCGCTTTTATATAGCTCGTCTCTCTCGGCGCCGCGACGACGCAAACCCGTGTACGTGGGTGTCTAACCATATAGGTGTAGTACGCCTTCAAACGCGCGTAAATAAAATATTCATACATCGGTATCCTGTAATTATGTTAATATATCGTGTATTTTCTTACGTAGGTACCTTTAATATTATGTTGTGTACGACGATGAAAACACCGAACATATCTATATCCACCGATACATGGGTAGGTTAGGTTAGGTAAATAACAATAACCGACACGGTGACCACGAGTGGTATACCTATACATAGGTAATAGCTTTTCAGAGTGATTCACTATCGAACCTGTTCATCCGAAATTTTTTTTAAATAATGAATTGTTTGGTTCAAGTTCTGATTTTTGAAATTTTCAAGTCAACTTAATTGGTGTGAGGTATATAATATGAATATGTTATACATTTATGAAATAATTTCTAATGCTCAGATTTCTTATGCCGGTTGAGAAGTGTACTGTGACAATGCCAACTTTTTTTTTCCAAATGAGAATCACTCTGTTTTCTAAACACTTTGATGTGTCTATAATTACGAAGTCGGAGGAGTAGTTTTTGACTTTTTGACTTAGTGTACTAAGAATATTATTATAGTTCACCGTTGTAGGTTTAGGATATATGTGGACAATGATGATTTGAATATTATAATAAATTATATTGATCTTTTAACATTTTATAATTTTTCAAAACTAATCTAGTATAATAAATATTATATGTTGAATCATTATAATTGTCTTGCAGTATTCCAAAATATTTTTTGAGGTCTATTATAAAGATATTTTGTAAGACATAGAATAAAAGTCCTTTTTTATAGCTCATACTGTTCATTGAAATTTAGATTTAGATACATCAATATTTTCAAAAAATCATTAATAATTTAAGTAGTGTAAACTACAGTACTAGCACTGGTTCTCATTTAAAAAATAATAATATTGCATCACCACAGGACATTCCTAAAATAGAACAAAAAATAGTACAAAGCATTTCAACTCTCATTGCATCTCTGTTTGACGTTTTTTCACAAGTATTTAATGAGAGAACAAAACACGTCAACACTTTCGTGGTAATGACTATCACGTCGTGATAATAAAATATATACAATACACATATTATAATATAGAAATGATTGAAGAAAATGACTTAATATAATAATATTATTTCCTTCACAAGTAACTTGGTAATGATTTAAAAATAAAAATGTTATTCGTGCTCAAATAGGCTGAACAAAAATCTGAGCTCAGAATGTTATGATATATGGTTTATAATATTTTGGCGACGTCCTCAACATATGACCACCTTTTTGTGTAGCGGTACAGCATCGATATGAATACGTATTACTATAGATAGTTTTTATCATGAATCCCGTTTCCACCCATAGGTACATGGTTTGGAGGGAGACGATTTCGTCGACTGCCACGTTGGGTTTCCGGATCGAGGGGATCAAGAAAAGCGACGGAAAATCGAGCAAGGACTTCAAGACGACAAAGAACCGGGACCAGGTGATCGAAGCGTTTCGAGATTTTGTCGCAGGTTTACCGCACGTAATCGTGAGTTGTACCTATATTAATATACCTTCTATATTATACCCTACACACTAAATTCAATGTTATCTTTAATGACTGCGCTTTTCGCGCACATCGTGTTTTGCAGCCCAAGTACATCAGCCGACTGAGAGCGATCAGAGACATGCTGGTGGAGTCCAAGTTTTTCACCACGCACGAGGTTTGTCACGAAATCCGTACATTCACCTACTCGGTGTTGTGCTATAATATTATCTGAGAATTGGTATCTATTCAAATAATTTTTTCGAGTATTGAACAAGTGCTTGAGTAAATTTTAAATACTATTCGACTGTGATGAACACTTTCCTTCAAATACATTTTTTCTTACTTTTAATTTAAAATTTGGAATCGTTATAAAAATATACGATCACAGCCATTAATTTAAAAAATATATCACTGCTAATATGACTCATACGTGTTTTGAACAAACAAAGGGTTTTAAAGAATGAAACATTATTTTATATGATACAATTGACACAAAAATAGGTACAGGCTAATTTATCTTAAACAATAAAACTTTAATCAATAAAATATACTCCACATATTATACGTAATACTAGAATTAATAATTATTATTCACTGCTATTACGTAAATTATTTAAATCTAGTTGTTAAAACCCTCAAACAAAGCGTTACTGAAACTTAAAGTTTTTAAATAATTAATTAATAAGCACATTTTATATTTAAAAATATAATGATAGATAAAAAGGTAATAGTATTCACAATTGGTCTCAAATACTTAAGTAAACTACAAGAAAAAGTATTTTTTACAGATATTTTTTAGAGACGCAAAAATCCACTTTAGTTATCGTATTTACTATTTCACAACAATCTCTATGAATTCATCGTACAAATAATGAAAACGCAAGCAGTCTTTGAGTCGCCATGGCGAATATTTACGAATTTTCCGGAAACGTGTCTTCAATCCGGTTCCCAACTCAAAGTAGACTTATAGATATTTGTTGCGTAGTTGTCTCGAACTCTTATTAATTGCGTAGTTCACTTGGGTGGGGACCAGTGTTGGATCATCCACATCGAATGTCGTATAAAACGGGTTGTTTTAATTTGCTTTTCTATACTGTACACTAGTGCGTTATGTTAAGTGCACTCTAAGTTATTGACAACAATTACCTAGGTGACCTTAAAGTAATAAAATACGAATTATCACTTCAAAGCATACCTATGAAGTTCATTAACGTGCTCACAGTCCACTCCAGAACCTGATATCAGTCTAGTTAAGTATTGAGTAAAAGTATTGGTGTTCATAATTCATGTATTCAAATACAATCTTGGGAGTCCAAAATCAAATAAATTGAAAACTATAGCCCCAATTTGTAATTTTCTTGTAGCTAAATATTGTGACCGAAATAAACCCAATGGAGTGAATAGCGTCACACTACTATTTTCCACAAATTAGCTGCTAAAAATGCTTACGAATTCCTAAAACCAACCTTCATTTATTTCGAAATTGAGCTTTTTAATTAAAACTCGTTTGGTGTAATTTGAACAAGACGGGGAACCAAATTGTACTCACGTTCGCATAATATTATGCTAAATGCATTGTTGCCACAGTTCATAATTTTATTTACAAGCATGATGGTTGCGTTTATTGTAGATAGTAAATAAACCAAAAAGGTGAAGAGGTGGCGGTAAATTCTATTGTCTTGGCAGTACCTCCATGATATAACTAAATATCCGGCTACACTTTGCCGCTACCGCCAAAGTAGTGATAATGATATGTTAATTTATACTATGAATAGTATGAATGTTGTAAGCGTTTTTCGATAATTTTATAATATTTTCGTTCATCGGCTAATCAGTATTCAAATTTCAAATGATTATTGTTGTTATCAATTTTATTTCTGTATAACAATAATGCTTGATGTTGGAAGGTCCGGCATAGGTGCAACGACAGGACCAATTTTTTAGAGAGGCTGTAACGTATCAGGTTTTAATTTTGCATAATTAACACATTTTAAAAATCTTGTGACTTCGTACTCGTCCTTAAACAATTTTTTGCTCTTTGCAGAAAACATTTTTAGTGAGTTATAGGTACACTATCCAATGTATATTTGGGGGAGGGCTCAGCTCCCAATATCTCCCTATGGCTGCACCAATCGTTGTTAGGGAGAGGTGAAATCCTCAACATCATTGTGTTAGGAAAATTATCTGAATTAAATCATCCACGAGACTGCACTGTTATATTATTATTAATTATTACTCGTATATTATAGTAAATCGGTACACGCGGTATATACAGCTGGTATGCCCGTGAATCGTACGTTTAAGCGATTGTGACGTGTACATTATAATATTTGTTATGGTCGCCGGTGAAAGTATAATAATAATGCCTACCGCCGGTATACTATCTCATTAACAATAATAACACGAGAAATAATAGTATTTATAAAATATGCGTTTTCGTTGGACCGTTCTATCAGTTTTTTTTTTAACATAATATACGAAAACAAATTGTAATCTACATTATTTTTCAGTACCGCAAACACATTCAACGACAACGTTTGGCACGATAATTACGTTGCGGAAATTCCGTAAAACTCATTTTTTTTAAAAGAATCTAACATAAACCAACTTACTTGTGGCGAACGACGTGACGTTTCGTGTCCTCCGTCTGCACACTAAACGGCGTTTTATTTTTAAATAGCATAAGAGTTAAATCATATTATTGTGTAGTCGTCTCGGAAAAAAATTTGTCGATACTGTTTACAAAATTATAACCTTCCGACAAGACGAACATAAAAAATAAAAAAGATAAAACACGTTTAACGTTAAAACAAACATGAACATCAAAAATCGACTCGTCAAAACTCATGAGATATCGTGGTGCCATATTGCTTGCCTACTTCACGGCGTTAAGGGGCCCCGTGAAATCGCGTTTTCCACAATTTTTATCGGTTACAACTTTACAATAGTTCGTACATATAAAAGTAATCCATCCATGACCGTGAGCAAAAGTTGATTTTAATCTTTTACCAACGATAAAGTATAAGGGTTACTATCCCGATACTTCACTTCCAATATATCTGAATTTTTTCTACCATTAATTTTACTACTGATTATTTTTACTGTTTCTGTTATACTGACTTTAGAATTTGCACCTAAATATTTCCTAGAAAAAAACCAATGTATCTGCTGTAATGCTATAGCAAGTAGACCTCCTGTAGGCCTTGCAGTTAATCGTGTCGAGTTTTTAATGTAGGATACATTATTATAACAATATACATGGAGGTGTCATGTAACATAATAGTCACAATAACATTATGTCAAGCATTGTGCGTTGTTATTATTAGTTCGATAATTCGTGTCCACAGGTCATCGGCAGCTCGCTGCTGTTCGTGCACGACAGCAAGAACGCCAACATATGGCTTATCGACTTCGCGAAGACGCTCATACTTCCGCCGGACATCCGGATCAACCACACGTCCGAGTGGGTGGTGGGCAACCACGAGGATGGGTACCTGATCGGCATCAACAACCTGTTGGACATATTCACCGAGATGAACTCGTTTCCCGTCACGCTCATCGAAGTCACGGCCCCGTCCGAAGTCGCCTGAACGCCGTCGACCCGCGCCAGAACCCCGACTCCCGCGACCCACTCGCCAGTCTTCTGAATCGCGTGGCCACTCCGTCGACAATTTGTGATACCATGCCTGGCGCAAAAAAACCAAAAATCATTTTTTTAAAACACTTTCGATGTTCGATGACAAACCAAATTCCGACGTTTTCCGTACCTACTGCGGGAATCGTTTCGATTGCGACGAGTTTTAATTCATAATTTATTTCACCCGCCCACCCCGAATCATATTTGGCGCTTCAGAGGATTTGCCATCAGTATTAAAACAATGATCTATAATAGACGATAAACTATAAATATTATATAATTATACATCATCGCGGTGTGTTTTATATGCATATTATAATACTATATTATACACATAGTATATTATTAAATATTATAATAGTATAATAATATTATGGTAATGTGTGTTTGTGTGGAAATCCGATAGTATAAAATAATAATTATTATATTCAAATACGTGTACGATGATGGGACTACTACGTGTGATTCTCAAATGATAAATATTAATTATTTAAACGTACATTTTTAATCCCAAACGTATATGAAGTGTGTATATATTATAATATAATATAATAGTTATACTGTGCGTGCGATAACATAATAATTTTGTAATTCATCAATCAATTTTCCACTGCGGTGTCGAGTAGTTTTTTATTTCGTTGTTTTATTTCATCGCTATTATTAAACTACTATTTTTATTATTATTATATTTTTTTTTTTCAAAAACTTTATACTATTATCGATTCCCTTTACTCTCCATTCTACCACCCCAAGTCGTCCGTGTATTACGCAAATAATATTACATAATATTTTTTTAAATACCTACCCACGTTACAACGACAATAATTATAATAATAATAATAATAATAATAATACAAATTATAGTATCTTTACTTTATTTTTATTTCCACACGAGAACGAGACTTTCTCATTTCGTTTTCCCGTTACAATGTGTGTGTGTGTGTGTTTGTGTGTGTGTATGTGTGTGAAATTTTTGATTTTATTATATATATTATTATTATTTTTCCCTTATATTTTTATTTATTATTATATATTTTTTTTTGTGTACAGAATATTTAAATAAGACTTGTGAAAGAAACCCTTGTTATATTATTTTATTTTTTATTTCACTTCGCACATGTGTACATAATAAATCGTTATCGCCTATTTTTCTACCCGTTGTTCTGTTTTGTATTCCAATTTCTCTCCGTAATCTTGGTCTGCAATGTTCTTATCAGAGGACGTGCACGTACTTACCATTTTATAACCTGCAGTTAAACTTTTTGAAAAGTTAACTTTTTTCTAAACCTTTTTTACTTAGATAATTAGATAATGTTCTAATTAGCTGTATAGAAATTAACTATAGTTTTGATCCACTGTCCAAATAACATGGCTTTTCATAGTTTATTTAAAAATAAATAGCAATCCACGCAATTAAAATTTTAAATGTTTTTATTTTTTTGGTTTTAACAGTTAAATACATTAACTATAGGTATTATATAGATATCATACACTATTTAAATTAAAAATAATCTAATTCTATAAATTATAACTCTCATTCTTATTATGTTTCTAAATAAAATAACGTTGTATAGATGTGCTAAATTACTATTTATGTGATCCACGTACTAATTAAAACAGTTAGTAAGAGTTAGTTAATAATATTTTCCATAATATGTTTTATTTAAACGAAGCTAGTTAAATTTATTATATTTTAACTATTAACTTACAACTTAACAATCTTGTGTTCACTTAATTTTACATAACTATTAACTTGAGTTAATTATTTGCATTAACTTGCCCACCTAGATTTGATAATACTTTGGCCTCCTTTTACCAAACGTACTATGCGTACGGCGACAGTCTAACGATCCCAGGTGATTCCCTTATCGACCGTAATTTCATAAATAATATTTTGTTAATAAATTTAGTCGTGAGTCTTCTACGTTGATTCAAACTCATTTTAGCGGTAAGCAATTTCACGGCTATGTATAGATGATGCAAAACTAATTAGTTTGACTATGTTCGTGTATAAAAATATGATACAATGTGATCGAGCAAAATTATAATATTGATTAAATTGTTTTTGTGTAATACTAGGTTTGAATACAAATTAATTTATTCTACGTCGTTAATAATCGGATTTATTTGTATAATTGAACTGAAAACAAAATAAAAATATCATCCAACATGTTTATATATATATATATAGGTTTTAGGAGGGGTAGAATAAATTGCATCTTGAAAAATTGCCTCAAGAGTCACTGCGTGTGACGACAGAAAAAATCGTATCGAAATCAGTGCGCCCGTCCTCATTCAACAAACGTTTAATGACAAATTATAAACTTTAATAATAATATTTTATAGAAGTATACAAGTGATGGAGAACTTAGGACACTTTTCAATTGCACAAACGTAATTATCTGGTGAGGTGAGTCTGATAAATTGATTTTAGGTTGTGATTTTATGTATCTTACGATTGTATTTTATTATCATTACGTTCAGCTAAGAGATATCATAGTTATTCTGCTCTTTTAAAAGCGCCAGATAGAGGTATATAATTATATATGTATGGTGTGTTTTTTTCTCATTTATTAATTTTTTAACGACTTGAAGTCTAAAATATGACGTAATCAATCTCAATACTTTATTTAACACGCTGATACAGGTTAGTCATCCCTGCATGGCATAAACGAACCATAAATTATAATAATAGAACTACTGTACAGAAGCTGTTATGATCATAATTCAACTTATTGGTTATTACTATAGCTGAGTCCCTTCAGCATGTTAGCGTCATCCAGGAGACACCACGAGGAGGTTGGCTGAGTAGTCATCCAAAAATGCGTGTGATTATGAGATTGTTTACACTTCTTTTTTTTAATCGTAATAATAATAAATATAAAAAGTCAATATTATAATGTAACTAATTAAATAGTTGATGGTAAAAATTTAAATGATACAGGATTTTAAAAAGTCAAATATGCAAATTCGTTTATTTATATATTTTTTTGTATGCCCCCGTAAAAATTGTTCTTGTTCCAATGTATTTTTACATCGTTTCGTTGCTGTGCTCCGTAATTGTATGTATGAATCGAACTGAGAAGAAGAGTGCCAACAGAATGAAAATATTTTGATGACCCGACTGAAAAAGCGCTTTTAATTTCGCTTGAAAACATTCACAAGTCACAACTGTTAGTGGTCCGAGTAGTGATTGCTGTAAAATCACACCAAACTTTGACGGGAAACTGTGCAGCATCATCGTCAAAGTAGTTATTTAAAACGTAATCTGTAAGACCGTCCATAATTTAATCGTTAGGTATATGGTTTTATTACCATTAAATCTTCTGCTAAACGTCATTGTCGTTTAAATGATTTGATATTTTATCTATACGGACTCAATTCAAACGACAAACACATAAAAGAAGCATGGACCCAATTCAATATCACAGAATAATATATATATTGTATAAAATAATATGCAAAATGCAAGTGTATGTTTTAGGTCTCTGTGTAGGCAGTATTATATTATTATTATTATTATTATAAGTATGTGCGTTGACCGAAAGTTATATATATATTTTTTTTTAAACGCTCTTCTACGCAGAGACGTACCTATATTGCCTATACGGAACGCCGCACAAAATCTAGGATTGTGAACATCTTAATAATAATGCAATAATGGATAGAGCAATTGCACAATATAGTTTCACCGTACAGTGTACAAATAACAATAACTGGTAGCAGTTTATTTGTATAATATGTAAATATGTTCCATTTTAAATTGATTAGAAATGGTTTTTTGGATGTTTTCTAGGATTATCCTTTCATAGATTTTTGAGATGGAAGACAGCAAGGCGATGGGGTGGTTTGGTTGTGAGGTTTATTAGGCTTAGTTTGTATTGCTGAATTTATACAAAAATACGTTTGCCTGAATTCGTCGTTGGAAAACAGCTGCATAACACAGTTATTTCCACGAATATATTATATTTATCGCATTCTCTATGTATCATTATCCGTTAAACCCAAATATTAATCAAACCTCATTAAAATTTGTTATCTTATCGATTGCCCGGTCGCCACGACTGTCTTATCTATCGCATAAGAGTACGCCGTGGCCGCCTCGCGATGGGTATAAAAGGCCCAAGCACCGGTCAACCGATATCATTCACTGCCTTTTCGGCACCGGAGCAAGACCTACCCAGGCAGACTTGCACGGCTCGAAAGGTAGTCTCGCTCCCGGACTCGACGTGTGGTATATCTTCAATCCGTAATGCAATAGTCGGAGTAATTCTGGCATTGTATTGTCTTATACCACCCGTTCGAGTCCCATCGGTTAAATTACATCTTGTTATTGTCTTCGATTATATACTAATAAAAACAACTTTTCCGATACCAATCGTGTATTTAAATTAGTTAAACCAAACCATCGAAACCAATCGTTCTATACGAACTTGAGGTGTCAACAACAGCTGACGTATAGTATACAATTGCAAGTATACTGTATTCTTGATCAAACGTGTTATTTCGATTCTCGACCAACCACAATTCTGCTCGGTGTGTTCGTGTTAATATTTTTACATCATAATTATTACAGTGAAACCTCCCCTAACACCACTTCCTAATGGAGGACAAATAAGGGTTTGTAAGAATAATTTACCATGCAAAATTTCAAAAAAAAATTTTTATTACCGATCTATTGCCTATTATCTTACCGATTTTTCATAAATAATATAGAGTATACATTAAACATTAACAAAAAAGCTAAGGAAATAATTTAATATGACAATAATATGCTCGATAATTTCACGCAGCATTCAAATAAAATATATTAATTATTATAACATTTTATATTACCTAATAAATAAATAAATAAATAAATAAATAAATAATAATATTATGTTAACCAATTAATAAACACTAAACTGTGATTTGGAATGAGAACATCGTTGCAAAGTTATTAACATTTACGAAAACTGTGATTATAACGTAGCTCGCTCGATCAGTGTAATACAGTGTAAGTATTGATAGTCGTTTAAATCAAAGTATTCGTTATATCGAAAAGTGGAGAAAATATTTGGATAAGCACTTACACCACCGACAGCTTACTGTAGGTCTGTAGAATGTAGACGATTGCTTCTGATCCGAAACTCTTGTTAGGCTTATGATAGTATATTATTGTATCACAACCAGCCTGTATGTACACCCGAAATGGTTTTCGTCAGTGATAAACGATGATAGGTAAGGAAAAACGACGTTTTTGATTTTTTATAAATTCTATTTTTAATAATATCATACGCACCGCGTGTGTTGGTTGGATAATATATCACATTGTATACATAGTTAAGTAAAATAAATAACACAACGGTAACCGAATAATATCATGACGTCGTGCGTTGTAAATTGAAAACATTTTTTCAATAAATTATAATATCATAATAATAATTAATAATGCAGTACAAATGTATAATAATCGTTATAAATAATCATAACTCATGAAATAAAATATATATACATATATAGAAGTTTGGTGTTATATGTATATATATATATATATATTTATATTTGATCGACAACAGCGGACGACGCTCGATCTGCTATAAAAAATCGATGCGTACTTCCGGCCTCAAATTAATAATTGTTATAGTATTATTGTCGGTGGGTGGGCGGGCGGTGTGTGTTACGTCGTCCGCCGTCAGTCTTCGATGTTCAGCCGGACGTCTCCTCCGCTGGCTTCTATATTTCCCGCACCCGGTCCCGTTGTAGCTCCTCTCCCCTTGAGGGCGTAGTCGTCGGTGGTGCCACAGGTGGTGTTGTTGGTTCCGGTCGTCGTCCAACACCGGACTCCGCCGTTGGGCTCTGCCGCTCCAACAGTCGGCCTTATCGAGAACCGCCTAGTGCGCTTCTTCTTCGACCTCCTCGTGGCTGCCACCGCCGCGGGTTGTTCGTGGACCTGTTGATTACAGTTTTAAATTATTATATTTTTACAGAAAACTAACCGTCAACAACAGTATAAACGCTAAAATAAACCTCATTCGTTCTTGCTCTTCCAAAACACTCCGCGTGTCGTCCCCAGGACAAGAATTGTACCAAATTTCTAATTTACTCCTTCCCCATCATTAAAGACCCTCTACCAAGCTGTAACACTTACTGAACCCGCTCAGTATCATACAATTCTCGAAAAATGTTCAAAATATGAAATGACACCCTCGAATTTCAAACACCAATACCCACCAAATACAACAACAACAAAAACAAACACTCAAGGAAGATGGAGATTTAAAAATATAATCGATCTGATCTCTCAATGCAATTTAATAAATAAACCCCTCAATTTCATATAGCCACCGACAAATAGGTAACTAATAATAATGTATTAATTATTCTTATAATATTATATTTTATTCGTATCATAAAATCTACTTCTTATGTTAATTTAGTTGCTATAAAATGTAGGATATAAGCCTTAGGCTAATACCTTAGCTGTTTGAATCTTGCTTATAAATAAAAAAAAGTGAGCCGTCCCGAGATGCCTGGTAGATGTGAATTATGGAAATTATATTTTTTTAGAAAATATGCATGAAAATTGAAAGAATGGTTTATTAAAATAAATAAACATGGGACAATCCAAAACAAAATATTCAGGTGGCTTGGAGTGGCGCGTTGGCTGCTGCCAGTCGCGGAATGCGGCTGAGAGTAAGTAACGGCCACAGCTACTAGTTCCCGGATGAGTGACCACCCGGGTTCATATTTCATAGTAGTTAAAAACCTTGCCACACATACACGTGTTTGCTATCTACCGTAACAATCGTAAAAAAAAAACAACCAACTAACTTTACCCCTACCACAGTTCATAACCCTTACAACAGCTAATGGCCTTAGTCGCCGAGTATATTCAGATATTTTTAAGAAAAATAATTCTTTATTTTAAAGCCGCATAAGATGTTTCGCACATGTGGCACGCCAACAGCCGCCTCACTTGCGCATTAAATGTTTCAAATAAAAAATAGATATATTATGTGCTAAGTATGCTTTAGAGTTTGGGCTATATGTGTTACATTAGCTACGGCAAAATAAACATCACTGCAAACGGTCCATATTAAATATGCAGTTGTAATCGATGATAAAATTAGTGCACTGGACACAAACTACAGAGTAATGTATGTATTGAGTTTACTATATAAATATGTACATAAACTATTATACATTTATATGAATGATTAAAACATTCCATTATTCGTTATGGCTCAGAATCATGGGACTATGAAAGACAGAGGAAATAAAATTAGACACTTTCGAAAGAAAAGTTTTAAGACGAATCTATGGACAATATATTGACCCAAGAACCGAAGAATGGAAAATACAAACCAATCAAAAAACTTCATAACATGTTCCAAAAACCACGCACATCAAGAAAAGCCGGGAAAAGAAGGTTAATGTGGGCTGGTGAGCCTGAAGGAAAAAAGACACAAAGATAACCCTCCCCCCGCCCCCCCAAAAAAGTAATGTCCAATACGATTTGATCCACACGATGACACGACACACGACGTAGCTGTGCATCCAGCTTTAAGCTGCAGGGATCACAGCTGCGTCACCTGTCGTTTTGTGTTTAAGCGCTTCCCCAACTCTGGAGACTTTTCAATAGATCATGGTTTGTGGTTGATGATACCACGATTGAAACTGCCGATTGAAATAGGATAAAAGACACACGCCATGACTGTCGATGTAGCCGTGAACCCATGTGAACACCTTCAGTGAACAATATTTAACTTAATGTGCATATTATCGTATCATAGTTACCGCGTTTATGGTACCATCGGCGGTGGCCGGCGTCGTCGTCCCGTTGGCCACCGTGGACGACGTGGACGACACGATGGACGTCAGCGACGAGTACTGCCACGATTCGCCGGACGCCCGTCTGGGCCGATCTTGGAACAGCGTGAACAGCGGTGACCGACGTTCGTGCCGCATGACGGAGGCGAATCCGCCTCCGGTGACCGCTGACCGGTTAGTGGCGTGGTGCGTTCCGGACGATAGCGGTGGATGCTGTCCAGTGACCGACGAACCGTCCAGTGACCGTTGCAACGTCATCAGAAAATCTGCCACGGCGATGGTGTTTGCGCAGTGAGCGAGCACCGGATCAGGGCTGGACAGCCGGCGGTGTCGCTGATGTTCTGGCGCGGACGATCCGTACACGTGCGGGTCATGCACTACTTGCAGGCCGTGTGACCCGCGGTGGTGATACTGTACCGGCGCGCTGGTACGATTGACAGGCGCCGTGCCGTTGTACGTGGACCCGTAACCGTAACCCTGGTCGTCGTTCAGCGACAGCCTGTGCCTGGGATCGTCGTTCCAGGTCTGGCCACCACCGCCGCCACCACTGCCGTCGGCCAACTTGTCGGCAAACCACTTTGGTGCAATGTTGTTGGATAGAAAGTTGAACGCGGCAGCTGACATTCGACGCAGCTTCGGTACCCGCGGCTTGTTCTGGCTACCATTACCGTGTTTCGTGTAATCGTTTAACCTGCAAAAGCAAACGTCATCGTAAAGTATGGTAAGAATAATCAGTTAAGTTTTGTTTTTGGAATTAGTATGATAAGTCATAAAATAAGTGGAAGTTTGTAATTTTAATTTATTTATTGTATTCAATGAGTAAACAAATAACAAATTTCATGAAACAAAAATAACATTGCTCTCAAGGATTTGTCGATTTGCTCGACGTGATCTTTGACAGTCAACAGTAGAATAATCATTGTGACTTTTTTCATTTTTTTTTTTTTTCAAATAATTAATAGAACGATATCGTTGTTTGTAAAAATTCGTCAGTATAATCACCTTGCGTGGATTATAATAATAATATTATACAAAATGTATCGGTCGATTCGGTCGTCTTCGATTTTAAAGTCGTGACATTGCTAAGCGTGACCGAGAAGTCGTCAAAGCACGAAAGTATTGTGTTTACAATGCACAATAAACATAATGCAATGCGATAAGCGCACAATCCACTGGTGAATTGTGCAGATTTTTGCCCCCGACAAAACTGTGAGGCCGTCGAAAACGTATAAGTCTGCTCGAAATCGAAGGCCATAGTATACGCCGGATAGTACACGGTCGTACATCGAATTTAATCGTTATCGTGTGTGGTGTATATTATGGAGAATTTTAAAGAAATTATGGACTTTCACATAAATATGATATATTATTCGGCGTTGCGACCTTTTACAGCGAGGTGATTTTAATATATTTTTTTTCCATCTAACACACCGACTAGTTGCGTCTTCGTCAGAACACAATAATAATTACGTTCAATGACTATGATAACATACGTTTATCGTTATGTATGCAAAGCAAACAGTCGTCGACCTTAAACACGCGTTACCGCAGGCGATAATAAAAATAAAATATATTTTAGTTTTAACCTTATGGTTTTTTGTCAAAGTATAAACTTAATATTAAAAACTATTTTGTGTTCGTTTATTTCCGTGCAGTGCGAGGTGGTTCTTTTCGACATTTTCAATTTTGAGTACCTATTATGGTAGTTTTTGTTTAATATGTTACTTTTTGTCATATTTTCAACTGTGCGGTTTTATACATTTTGTCGCTCGAAAAATATCACTTTATGTTCATCTCTATCGACTATGGAGACTTTTGTAATTTAACATGACTTTTTTATTAATTATTTTTAAATATACCCCATAAAAACTCTTAGCGGGTTTTTTAATGTTTTATTCGTCAATATGTATTTAGTACTTCATAAAACTCACAATAAATATTTTATAGGTTTTATAAATATGTACCGTGAAAAGAATGATTTTATGAGTTCTGGCACCAAATTTCCAATTTACACGGGTGACAAAAAAGTTTAAGCAGGAAACACCTTTTCATTGGCTCAAAGATTTTCGTAACTCACAATTATTAAGTCGTGACAAATTTATTATGACAAGTTGAGTTAAAAATTGGAATAACTGATTGAATGTAATTGACGTTGAACTCTTCGATTAAACACGTAGGTACTTACAATTATAATTTGTGGCGCATAGTCAAAACGTATTAAGTAATTATTATGTTTGCCTAGAGTTGGTTCTAAGTTCTAACGAACACCAATAATGATTCGCTTACTTTCTGAAATTTTGATCATCACCTCCACCCCACGTGTCATACTCGAAATATGAATTTCTGTGTTTGGACCCGAACGTGTTTTCCCTGTTCAACATGTCGCCGCCGACTGTCCACTCGTTCTTTTCGCCGGCAAGTATGTCCTCGTTCGTGAACCCTTGCACGCCCTCGGAGAACGACAACGCTTTTTTCTTGCTCTAGTTGCAATATATTATATTTTAGAAACAATAATTTCTTTATTCAAGAGATTTTTCTGTATATTTTCCCAAAGCAGGATACACAAAGTTTAATTTTTGATGACGGTCGAGATGTTGGAAAGTATTTGTTTATTGATTAGCAGAAAAAGCTACGGTCAAAATCAAATTAACTACTAACAACCAGATACACGAACATATAAAAAATATAATATGTTAGCTGATTTTAGTGGACTGAACTTTTATAAAAAACAATTCATCGAATTTGGACACCGAAAACTCCATTTTTTCATTTCAACTGTTGAAAATCTATGATTAATGAGGGTCAATGGTTTTCGGATCAGTGGTAAATTCTGTTTTCCGAAAACCGCAGTAGGTATATACGTACCTATAACGTTTGAAATCTGTTAGTAAATAAACCACTACTACCCCCCCCCCTCCACGGAGCAATCTCAATATTGTTAAATATGTAACAAATCAATGAAAGAAATTGGAATGCTCCTTTTTTTTAGAAAAATTAACGTTAGTGGAAAACGATATCGCTTGGCCTCGCCCAGGAAATCCACTCCCCCTCCCTCTCACCCATCTCTTCCGTTTTCCCAACGACTTCCGTGAAGGATGCACTCACCGAATTAAAGGCATCCGGATGCAGATGGTGGTGGACGGGCTGCGGCTGCGGGTGCTGGTGCTGGTGCTGGTGCTGGTGCAGGTGCTGGTGCTGGTGGTCACCCGGCTGGTTGGGCACGGCCGTCTCCAGGGCGTCGACCACCCGGGAAAGGATCTCGTAGGACGCTATGTCGGCGCCGAACGTGGCCTCCTTGTCGATGTGCGCCAAGTCGATCTCTGACGTGGCCTTGGTGCGCCGGAGCAGCGAACGCATCTTGTTCTGAGACAAGGCCCGCCGGCGTTTCATCCGGTGCTTCTCGAACCGCTGGCGCACCGCCTCCTCGTCCTCGTCGTCGGACGTCCGGCGCGCCGCCGGAACTGCAGCCAGAACCTTGCACAACACCGGCCACTCGGTCAGGTTCGGCGCGCTCCGGCTCCGTCTTAGCGGTTGGTCACGTGACAACGCCTCTTTCTTGTACACCGGCTGCACAGGACACATTAAACGGACACACAGTTAGGTTGTTGTTGTCGTAGGCTTATTGTTATTGCTATGTTGTTACGAGTGACATATTATTTCATTGACCCTCCCCTACCCCATTTGAAACCTGAGATTTCCGACTACTTTCATATTTTATTTGTTCATTTTCAAATTTGTCCGTGAGCGAGAGGTATAGACGAGTTTCTCTAGTCCCCAAAAAGTGGTTGAAAATTATATAGATACTTTTAATTTTTTTTTTTATATCATTATTTAAAAAGCTTTTCAATTTAATGTGTTTGATAGTTTCGAGAATTTCTTCGGTGTACCTATACAGGACTTCCACCATATTTTTCATCAAAAGAGCTGGGAATATATAGATCCCCAGAGATATATGACAAATAAATGCCGTAATTCATCAAACAAATTAAAAATAGCGTTCTTTATTTAATTTATATAATTCAACTATAAAATTTAAAAAAACACACAATGAATGATATTTTTACAGCCCCTCCCCCCCTTCCCTCCACGCAGAAAACTGAATAAGTCCTGTATCAACGTAAACAAATTCTGGCAACTATTAAACACATTCAAACAAATAACAAACAAAACTTGTACCTCTCTGAAATAAATAAGTGAGAGGATTAGTAAAAACAACATGCCGGTCGCTCCATTATTAAACGTGTGCATACACAGAAACGCTTATTAATCTCAGCCGTTTTTTGTTTTTTTATTTATATATATATATATACATACAAATAGACTAATATTCATGAGTAAAAACTATTATAAATTTATAACTAATTGCAACTATGTTTTTATTTCATTTTCTATCATAGCGGTTTTTCAGATTAATTAGTTTTTTAATTACAGCTTACGATCGTTTTAATTTCAGATATGATGGTGATAATTTTCTAAAAATATCGATGAATCGATATTAGATAATTTATAAAACTATTGATGGTTAAAGTAAATGACAAGGTTCAAACATTAAACTTGTATAATTAAGTAGGTACCAATAAAAAAATAATAAAAAAATAATATCTAACTTATGAATGCCTAAATATATTTAGAAAAGCACAACATAATTGTACTCCATAACATGAAATAAAAAGTATAGTATACGTTTTAATAGGTATCTAAAATAAAACACTAACTAATACATTAAACGATAATGTAAGTAGTTTAATTATATATGAAGTTATAAACACTTCAAATTATGTACAAACATTTTAGCTAAAACAGAAAGTATTTTTTTTTATATTTCAATATTGCATCGTTAACTGCAATATATTTTTATTTAACGCTACACACTATTTATCATGAACATTTTATATGTATCTAATATATAATTCAAATACCTGGGTATGTCTTACAGTTTTAAATCAAAATTCTTTCAGTTTTAAATTCCATAACTTTAGCGTTCTATTGTATATTCATATATTATTCATTTATTATTCATTAAACGGTCATATATATTTATAAGCCTATTTTAAAAATTAAAATATCGATTGCCGAATCAATATTTTATAGTTTTAATGATTGCTAGATTTCGAATAAAATGCCGATAAGATATCAGCTGTTTTTCGAATTTCTAGAAATTGATTTTTATTTAACCTCACAACTGTCAAATAGCGGTGTAAATGATGATAATAGTTATTTTTAGTTTAGCCGGTTCACATAATAGGTACATATTTACAATATATTATATGCCAATGACTAAACGAACTTTAAACTTCAACAGGTACGACTCGTTGAGCACGCGTCTAATGTACACGACGTCCTTGGTGAACTGGTGCCAGATTTTCGAGTGGGTTTGCTTGAGCCGTTCCAGGAACAGGTGTTCGAGCGTCTTGGACCGCATGGCTCTCGATATGAAGCTGAGAATCATGAATAGGTAGCCAAGACCGAACATGATCCAAAACACGAGGAACACTTTGTAAGCGTCGTACGATATTCCGGTGTTGACTTTCTGCCCTGAAACACGCGGTTACGCGGTCGTCGTCGTCAGTTATAGTTGGGTATGTCTGTGACACCGGAGTGATCAAAAAGTTTGAACATTTTAAATAAATGCAACGCTTTTGTAAGCCCTTTGGTTTTTGGAGGCTATTGTTTTTATTATTACATTTTCATATGATTTTTATATGCGAATGTCCTCGAGACACTCCGAGTCAGTTCCGTAGCCAGGATTTTTTTTGGGAAGGGGGGAGGGCTACAATATTTTATTGCTAGAGCTAGGGCACTGTCAAGTAAAATTGATATTTCGGGGCAGGGGGCTTAAGCCCAAAAACCCCACCCCTAAGTACGGCACTGCTCAGAGTCCTCTTACTCATACGTGGCGAAACGAGACAATGTTTTAATATATTAATACACGTAGGTAGATACTTATTAAGTGTTTACTTCGTTGAGCATTAAGTATACACACGAAAATTTGTAATCAATTTTATTTTTACCGTCCAGATCTAAGTAAAGAAGGTTAACATGAGCCGGAAAATCGTAGTACAAAATTTTAAGTAGACGTATTTGTATTTACATTTAAACACTTATTGGAAAATATAATTAAATACCTACATAGTTAATTAATTTTTCGTTCAAGTCAGTGTTTGTTTTAATACTGTATATGATATTAATTATCTTTTCAGATTTTTATCTCATCAAAATGTCCGTCAATGATCACTAGGCGTGCTATCAAATATTATACCATACCAGCGACGTAGTCTCCATAGCCGATGGTGGTCAACGTGACAAAAGTGAAGTATACGCTCTCGTCGAACGTCCACTCTTCGAAAAAAGATATGATGCCAGCCGGGAGGAAGATGAAGACGATTATTCCGGGTATCAGGTACGTTACTATGTCCAGGATTAGGCTCAGTTGGGGTCCCATCATCCGTTGAGTCTTGTAGCTGTAATGAGCTCGAAGAATCTACGTTGAGTTCGGGAGAAAAACATTAAAAATTAGTTATTAATTCGATTACCTAGTATACATGCACGACGGTGAAATGCGTGACACCTCAACCGGGCTCTAATATATTATTATAATATTTATAATTTATATAATATTTAAATTATCCTATGTATTTTTATTTTTTGCTATCAATGTAACAACATTTAGCATTGCAAAATGCATGGTCTTGTACAACGATAACGGATCGCAAAAAATTACTCACCAAAAACAAAACTGATATAATTCACTATTTCCCTCTATTAAGAATGCAAAAAGTTCACCTTAATAGACTAACAAACTACTGCACCATTTACAGCAAATTTAAAGTTAAATTTTGAGTAATAAAAATTACGAAAATATTAGTTTTATAACTAGGAAAGTCATATTGTTAAAAAAAAAAATCAAAAAAGTGGATCTATTTTTTGGCGTGGGAGGGATGGGGAGGTGTGAAAATACGGTTGACCCAGGACACGAAAATCGTAAATACGGCCCTGACGTCTGTTTGTTCGACTTTCCACTGCTCCCGCTCCATATTCGCATTCCACCTTAATTATTGCAGTCAGCCATTTTTATGTAAACGAGAGACTTTATTTTGTACAGCTCATGAACATGTTTTATCATTTTTTTTTCACTCAATCTACACTTTTGATCGTTGTACTCAAACATTCAACACGACGATAATGACAATTATAATATTACAGAGTAATATAAATACATGTGAGTCCAACGTTGCTACTCATATTATACCCTCTATGGCTATCATCTGGTGTAATATAATATTCATATAACCTTATGGACGGATTCACAACATGTAATATAATATAAATATAATTAAATACATAACGAGTACTCGAATGCGAAGAAATTGTTTTTTTTTGTTTTTGTTTGTTTTACGAAATACGAGTGTATCTGCCCATTATCCCGTGGTATATGCCACTATATTATGACTCATCGAGTACACGAAGTGCGAGTGTAAAATGTTATCTCGAGTAACATTGCCAAAAGAATAGAATATATGACTAAATATTAATATTTAATACAACAAATAATATCCTATATCTGCAGCCGCATTGTCGACGATCGTAAAACAATATGACACCAATATATTTTAGACAATAAACTCGAAGAATGTAACATATTACGTCCGTCGGATGTCTTAACATTTTTTTTAGTAGCTCAGCATATAGGCGCGCCTTCAAGTACAAGTACTTGATAAAATAAAGTCATAATCATATTTATATATTTATCGAAGTATCGTTGTTATAGGCTCGTTACCGCGTATCTGTTTTCACAATATACTATGATTATTACTTGCGAGCACTACTATAATATACCTAATATACGAGTTCGTCGATTTATCGCGCTCATTAGTTGTTACTTTCGGCGATGAGTTTTATTTAAATATGTTATTATATAACACGCAGGTAGCTATAGCTGTAATCGAACAAGTAGAATTGGTATTTAGAATGATTGATCAATCGCTAACATTTCGAAATCGTGTCAGACCCTTTACAATGCCGAATAATAATTATGCATATTACAATACGATCCAATTTCAATTTACTATGTAGGTAATGTACCACAATATTATTTAAACGTATTGTACCTGCGCCGCACTCGTAATGATTATTATGTCGCGGGTGCGTGCCCGACTACCGTGTAATTGAACCCGTCAACCGTGCAACTGTATTAAATACCATAAATACCGATTAAAGTGTATGCCTATTACCCAGTAACCATAGGCGACGGCGACCCCCCCCCCCCCCCCGAGAATCGACCCTGCCGCGATCTTCCGTACTCGTTTTCGGCACCGGAAATTGATATCCGGTCCAGCACCGGCGGTTCGGCCGCAAAACGCGTGTCGCATTGTGAGTGCGCGACTGCAACGTCAATGATGGCTTATTATTATATTCGTAAAACGATTACGGTGGACGCTTTTTTGCATGTGGGGGTGGGTCATCTATGACGTGTTATAGTAAATCCCGTACAATACTGGGCGGAACGAAAATACGAATTTTTGAGTGGAATCGTTTTGTTCAACAGGCTTGATCGATTTTTTACCGTAAACAACCGGATCGGGTTGTCCGCTCGAGCATTTGGTGATAGTTTCAATCGAGATTCGAAATTTTATATAATTGGTTTTGTAGTAGAACGCTATCACGCTCTATAGGCATTACAAGCTGTACACAGCACGTTAAATCGTTACATTTATTTATATTCATGTAAACGAATAGAGCCAGATTCAAAATACGTTAAAACCAAGCAGGCAAACAAAGATTTAGAAAATTAAAAAATTCAGTAAAAGAAAAAATAGCAAGAAAATTACATTCGAGCTAACGACGTTGCATGCAGTACCGAGGACACGAAGAACAAGGGAGTCATGGCGGGCATTCAATTCTTAAAATAATAAACACAGAACTGGAAGAATTCCCGATCGTATTGTATTAAGTATAGGTACTCACTCTGGATTCGAAAAAGCTTCCCAGTTGCGTCAACACGATACCGTTGAGGGGGATGCCGATCAACGAGTACACCAACACCAGTATGCGCCCGGTCCCGGAAGTCGGGTGCAGATTTCCATAACCTATAACAAATGATTTTATAATATACGACCCAATCACAATCAAAAATATTATTCGATGCTGTTACGATCTGATAGGGTAGTATAAGATGATTTATTTATATTATTATACTGTATTGTATAGTGTCGTTCAAGTCACTTTCATGACCATTCCTTAAACGATTACGGGCGGAGTCATTGAATTTCAAATCCTGAAAACGCCCAACAGTTTGTACATATAGGCATTATTACGAACAGACGCCGTTTTACCGTCGACGACGTGTATTCCCAAAAAAATCATAGACCATAAAAATCGTATACAATGTTATAAAAGTTGTAGTAAGCCATTTTCAACAATAAAGTGGATATTTTCAAAACAATGAGAACTGCGAAACATTATTCGAGTCGTGTTAGATCTGCAGCGTGTTAGATTGTTTATAATATTAAGTATATCTGAAGATTCGATTGTATTAGAAAAAATCTCACTAAAAGAAACATTTTTGAGTTCATAGTTTTTTTCTGAATAAGATGTGTTATTTGTTGTGTTTTTCACGATATTAATGAAAAAAATATTAAACATATTGGACGCAGTTATGGGATCATTTTTAGTATGTATTTCATGATCATTAAGTTTTATTTTGATAATTTCATTATCACTTATACATTTAGATCCAGTAATTTTATTTATTAGTTTCCTGATTAACTAAGCGTTCGAGCTTACATTTTTAAATTTTATTTGATAACCTTTATCTTTGGCTAGCCTTATAGTTTTTGTGTAATAGTTTTTGAATTTCTTATAATGTAAGTTTAACTGTATATTATTAGGGTGTTTTTTACATTTCATTGAGAGAGACTGTTTGTGCCGGTTCAAAATTAATAAAGCCTTAGTCATCCAATCTTTTAGTTGCCTATTTTTAGCATTCATTAATACGGTAGTTGTTGATTTAGTAATTGCATTTTGAATTATATTATCAAAGACATTATAACATTTATGGACATCGCAGAATTCATTATATACTTCATTCCAATTTTCATTTAGTAAATTAGATACAATTTTATTATAATCAATAATGTTACACCTTTTGTCCTTATTATCTACTTTGGCATTGTTAGGTATAGAAACACATATTGTACAGTGATCTGTGCTCTCTGATAGTATCACACCCGAATAGGTATTACTCATTTGGTTTTCGTTACAATTAATACATAATATGTGGTCTAAACACGAATGGTTAAAACCCGTAGGTAATCTATTAAAAACATTTATGAAAGACTTGAAACCAAATTCAGACAATAGATTTAGATTTTTATTTTCTTGAACACAAACAATATTGATATTGTATAAACTTAATATCGATCAACTTAATATGTTTTTCGTTTGCACACAGCACACTCATGTACGTATACAAAGTAGGTAATTATTTATTTATATAATTTACACGGCACATATAGCTACTTTAATTGTATATATTTATACTTATACATGTGCCATTAGATATGATGTGCATTGTGCAATGTGCATACTCATAACCGTCCTGCAGCTCTCCAATCTCCATCATAATATTAAAAGCGCAGTTATAACATTATAAACATGAAATCGATTTAATACTCTGCCCGTGAGCATATTAATATTATTCACTTATTAGTTAATACCAGGTACTTCACAATATTGATTGTTACTCTAATCGTATACGACACGTCTTGTAGATTGACAATCGACAATGCAATTTTATTCGACATTGGACCTGCTTCTACAGTTGTTTGATACGGGCATCGGTTAAGAAAATGGAACCTAAAAACTATACAATCAAGAATAACGAAAATCGAATGAGGTTTGTTTGAAATCATTTTTTTTTATATTTATCTAATATTTTCTATTTTATTATTTGTAGCATAGTATTTTAATAAATTCGTAATTCATTGTGTCCCATTGGCGCATCTGAACTCTGTTGGGTGGGTGGGAAGGGATTGACAATAACACATTATTAAAAATCTCGAAAAAGTTCGTTTTATATTTTGTAGTATTATATTATAATGTTATTAGTCAATATTCTGTCGTCTCCATGTAATATTGTTTCCCTGACAGTCATTTTCAGTTGTCAACATAAACAACTGCCTTTGTTCTAATATATTATACAATATATATTTTCAAACGAGCTTGTCATTTGTCCGAAGAATCTCTACGAAGGTCAATCATATATTTACACGCTGTAAATTTACGTCTTACGGATATTTATCACTCACACGAGAAATCATATCATAATGTCATCCTTTTGGGAGATTTTTATGATCAGCGTTTCTCTCACTTCTATTTGGTTTGCTCGTTGTGACTGTGCACCATACAATTATTTTGGAGTCCGAGATGCGACCGACTCAGATGTCGGGCGGGCACTGTCGGAATCCAACAGTCGAAAAACTATTGTTCGACAGTAAGATAATCAATGATATTTCGAGCTAAAATAATTTGACACCGATTTTCATCGTTTTTTATACAGAATTTCAGAAACTAAACCGCCTGTTAATAAATCGACACGTGGCCTCTATTACCCGGACGACATGTTTTTCACTAATTGGGTGCCGTATGAACCCACTGCTGACAATTGTTCTAGAAAACAGTCACCAGTGACGAAACCGTCGTGTTCCACCTCAAAGTCTACTTTGAAAAAAAAGTAAGTGTCGAATAGGTTTTATGAAATACTACCCATTTTTTTTTTTAATGGGTGCGACTTAACTGGTTTTTGCTTGAGATATTCGCGAAAACCGAAGCCATTGATAATAAGAGCGCTCGCTGATACAATATTTCGTGATTAATATTATAATTACGGGATCTAAGACTTATAAATATTAAATAATAAGTATTTGGTCGTATTATAATTTATAATAATATGTTACCGTTTAATGAAAATACAATGTATATACGTTATGTGACTTAATGTTTTTCTAGGTGGTAATTTTGAAACTAATCGACCGTAATTTACTTGTCCAACTCGTGTTTTAGCCTACATTTAGACATATTTTTGTAGGGAAAATAAATCCGATATGTAAATATAACGTGGTATTATACCTTTTAGAAATAATGAGATATCAACTAAGTACCAGACAACTGTCGGTCAGCAAAAATCCTCGTTCGCTGTGAAAAGTTCGACGAGCAGCCCACGAATATCCACATTAGCCGGACAAAAAACGTCCAAAGGACTACGAAATTCAAAGTTGGCCCTGCCAAGTTCTTCTAATGGACAACAAAAATCCACGTCAGACTTGGAAATATCGACGATTCGCCAACAAATATCCACGTTAGCCTGTCAAAGTTCATCCAAAGGCCGACAAAATCCAAATATCACTTTGCCAAGTTCCTCGAGTCGCCAACGAATATCCACGGTAGCCGGGCAAAGATCGTCCAAAGGTCAACGAAATTCAAAGTTGGCCCTGCCAAGTTCCTCCAATGGACAACAAAAGTCCACGTCAGACTTGGAAAGATCGACCACGGCTAGACAAAATCCTTCCTCGAGTCAACTACCGATGTCTACGTCCATATTAACGAAAACGAATTTGAGAATCCAAGAACAAAAGAGTACGGTTATAATGCTATGTTCACCAAGTGGCCAACGAAAGTCCTCGGTGCGAAGTTCATCTCTTAGAGACCAACGGAGAATAACGGTTGACGTGGAAACTGTAACTAGTGGTCCAAAAAGCTATAGATTAAGTATCCAAAGATTTCCCAGTGCCCAGCGGATGTCTACAGCTCAGAGTGCTACGAACCATCAACGGAAGTTGACGCGTCGTTCGAAAACGACCACTAAAGAAACTACACATAACCTGGAATACTTTACATACGATGAAGATATGCGTTGATTTATTTGCGATGGAATTAGTCAAATTAAATTTCATCCCAAATAAACAACACATATCTCCATCATACGTAAAGTATTAAAGGCCAAGTGTGGTATCTTTAGTTGTCGTTTTCAAACGACGCGTCTACTTCCGTTGATGGCTCGAAGCACTCTGAGCTGTAGACATTCGCTGAGCACTGGGAAATCTTTGGATACTTCATCTATAGCTTTCTAGTAAGTATTCTACGTCAAGTGGACCACTTCAAGAGTATCTTCGGTTGTGGTTTTTGAACGACGCGTCGACTTGCGTTGATGGCTCGACGAACTCTGCACAATTGACATATTAATGGGTTTACATATTATAAATATCATTATATTGCAATATATATTATTTGCTATAATTGACTAGTTATTTAAATCATATATGATATATATAAAACTATGACTTCCCACATTTCTCTTAATCATGATATTCTCGTAAAACAATATAAATGATATTCTGTATCTTATTTGCGCTTTAAATGTATAAATGTAACTTAGTTGTATAGATTCACGTGTGTGCTGAACTAGTACCAATTGTTATGACTACGTTTTTTAATCAACAATATATTTTTATTAATTAAGCGTTTATTATGCAAAACAAAAGAAATTACTTTATCGAACGTGATAGTTATCATATCATATCTATGCGAAACATACTATTAACATGGATTTCCATTAACAATTATTATTAGAAGTGCATCATGACAACGCATAGCACGAAACTCGCCAGTGGAATCTCCGGACATCATGAGCCATCCGTGCAGAGTTTGCCGAGCCTCAGACGAATTTCTACGTTGGGCGTGTAAAGATCGACCACTGTCAAACAAAAGCCTTTCTTGAGTCACCTACCGATGTCTACGTTCATATTTCCGAATTTGTCAACCCAAGAACGAAAGACTACGATGTAATACAAAGTTCGCCAAGAGGCCAACGAGAGTCCACATTGATCCGGCAAAAATCTTCTAGTGGTCAGTGAAAGTCCACCGTGTAAAGTTCATTGATCCATCAACGGTGGACTGCGTCTGACGTGAAAAGATCATCGAGTGGCCCAAAAAGCTACAGATTAAGTATTCAACTATTTCCCAGTGGCCAGTGGATTTCAGTCAAAAAATAGAATATTTATGTAATGGTAATATATTATTATAATATGTTCCCGAAATATTTCAGAAACATTGTAAAGACGATTTAAGGGTTATGAAAATATGCTTTTATTGTTCAAATAAAAATTTAAAAACAATATCATCATCTCACGACGTGAGTGAAAATGCATTAGAAAAATACAACACTCCTGAGATATCATGTAATAAAAATAATTATATTTGTAATTAACAGGTGTTCTCGATAGTAGTTGTGTAGCTATAAATTGCCAATCCAGGACGCCGCGTTACCGTTTAAGATTTGGCTTTTAATAAAAATTACGTATTTTAATGTTGCTGCTGTTTTAATATCGATTTCAATTATTTTGAAGGAAACTCGATTAAAATTATATCGTCATGACTTACACTCTTACGTTGTAATATTATTTACTATATGTGCTAACTTTTAGATGGCTGACTCGTTTTTTCGATCAAATAACCATTGATCTTATTCGTAATACAACAAGAAAATATTCTTATTTTATTGATTACCCATAGATCATTCGTATACGTAATGTTATTTTATATGTTGTGTTCGTTTTATTTCGTTTCTACGTACAAAAAATATACTTTTTCTCAGATTTTTCCCGGATCATAATGAATATTTAAAAATCTGTACCCCGGAGGTAAAGGTCACCACGTCCATTTTTTGATGAAACTTAGTTAGCTCCATGTCGTTGTTTTTTCGCTCTACATAAAGGTGCCCAATCACTATGCCCCAGTTATCAAAAGTAACGGATATTTAATATTAATATGTGTAAAATACCTTTTATTTTTTTCCATATTGTATACGTACGGACTTATAATCATTCACATAGCCAATGAAAAAATTTAACTCAGTTGTAAACAAGAAGTGCACAACACGGGCGGTGCACCGAGACCCGTTTCTCTTGAACTTTACACACGACCCATATTATAGTGCGTGCAATGTGAGTACACGGACATTGTTGTGGAATATGCAATGTGTAATAATTGAAATAGTCGATCAACGTAGTCGTTTAATAGTGAATAATCGGAAATTAAAACAAAACACATGATAACATACATGGCCGTTGTAAAAAATAAAAAATTGGAAACTACACAAAAGCAATAATAATAATTATAATATTCACAAGTGTGATAACACGCTGCTATCATACACACATTTCACGCGGATGTGTTTTCATTTTTTTTTTATTTACTCAAAAGACGTAAACAATATAAACAATTTCGCGAAACCTGCAGTACTTTAAGGTCAGATTATATTTTACCAGTAACTAACTTTTGATACTCATAAACCGCATATTATTTTAACCACTGCAGCCTTACTCAACTATACCATATCACAGATTTTCGATAAGGGCACTTGTACCGTGTGCATAAGGAACAAGTATATCATATATCCATGCGCAGATCGCCTATGATTTGGATCCATTCCAATAATCGTTGCTTATACATAATAATTCGATCGTAACTATTACAGCGTATTATATCATATCGCATGTACCTATAATTATTATTATACACTCATTGCGTAGGTATGTGGCTTATATAATATGTATAATACCCTAATTCGTATGATGATAATAACATAAACGGAGATAAATCTTTTTAGCGTACCCATACGGCGATTAGGACGCAACCGTGTAGGTAACGATATAATTGTGTGTGTGTGTGTGTGTGTGTGTGTGTGTGTGTGTGTGTGTGTGTGTGTACGTGTCGGGTTAAACGACGATCGTAAAAAAAACGAAAATCGCTACGCCACGAGGCGGCGTTTTGCACGTGCGGGTTTGATGTGTGTTATAATATTATATTGTGTGCCTATTTAAAAGTTATATTATGCACTTCGTGCAGGGCGTAACTAACTCTGTACACAGAGACGATACTGTTAATTGTTATGACACTCGATGGGGCGCGAAGACACAAATTTAATGCCTGCGTATTATAATATATTATGATGATGATTACGTTGCACGTCGTTCTTGCGATTTTGTAAAATTCTGATAATAGTACAATATACACGCGTATAGCTCGCTGGTGGTTTAATTTCCCGAGAGATGATGGATCCTCCACCGTGCACGGACACGTTCATCTGTCCGTCGGAACATTTCGAATCAAAAAGTGTACATAATATTATATGATGATGATTACAACGTATTATGTCGTACAGAATTAAAACTGTTGCCACCGCTGTTATAGCGCAAGAAGTGGTTCCTTTATCCAGAGCGTAATAACTTTTTATAAAACTAGGATAAATCTGATCCGGTACAAATTTGTGTTGTGGAGTTAGGAGTTAATATTTAAAAGTTTACTGTGCATATATGTTTGCATATTTTTGGAATTTTTTTCTACAAATGCATATTTTTTAAGATTTATCGATTTTTGTTGCATATTTTTAAATGATTTTTGATTATTTACCCTTAAAAAAATTTTTTAGTAAATTTATTTTATCTACATGATTTTGTCGGCAATAATACCGATAAGGCGATAATCAATAGCGTTACGGGGAACCCATTTTATTTTTAGCACTGAGGACAATATTATTTTTATTTAATCCGTCTTTTATAGTATTATTTTATTTGCCAGTACATAGTGATCGACGGACTACGATCGTTATCGTGTGCATGTATCGTCAATCGTTGTCGTGTTCGTATTTGTATTCGTTATTTTTTCTATTTAATAGCGATCGTATTTGTGGTATAATATGCAAAAAAAAAAAAACACAAATTAGTCGGTTAAGAAGTTTTATTTTGAAATTTGGGGATAATGTATTTTCCGCAGACGGACGAATTTTATTTTGCAAACTATTTAAAATTAAAGTAGAATATGAACGGCCATCTAGTGAAGTACAACATAATATACAAAAAGTGTAAAACATATGAAAATGATTAAACGGAGGAAAATGTTCAATACAAGAACCCAGCAAATGATTACATAAACGAATACAACTAAAATGTAATTATAAAATGATTATTTTTTTTGCATACAAATTTTTACTGCTAGGTAAAGCGAAGATGCTGAGTTAAAATCCAAATTTTTTTGCACAATGTAGTATGCATAAAATATACATTTTTAGTAATATGACAAGATATGTTTTTTTATGTCTTTTTTAATTAAAAATAAATTAATATTTTAATATTTTTTTAGACTCATATGTATATGCATATTTTTAAGATTTTAAGCACATAAAATCCTTAGCCCTGGTTATAAGTATTCAAACCTTAGAGAGCGTAGTGCACCAACATTTTGTAGTGTACCACTGTGGCACTGTTCTACCTACTTAACTAAACTTTAAATACTATTATATACCGACTTGCAGACATTTCTGAGTAGGTAATAAATTGTTCGTGAATATGAAATTAAAAGTGTAATAACAATAATAAAATAGTATTTTTGTCATTACCTAAACCACTGAAAAAAAATATTTTTAACTTCTCCAATGATATTAAAGAATCACCCCTAGCATATCAAAGTATAATATTATAGTGAAATCTCCGATAAGGTTTCCTCGCCGAGTTAAAATATTTAATAAATATAATATGTTTTTAACTTATTTTTAACTCAGCATTAAATGTCATTACAATATTATTATTACGTTCTAAAACGCTGATCAAAAGTATCGTGTCAAAAATCACAAGTTTTCGGTGGGAATTTTTGAAAATTTCAAAAATCTTCGACCTTCATGTAGACGTTTATTCTCGTAATAGACACTTACCGATCGTACTCAGCGTGGTCAACGCGAAAAAAAAAGCGTTGTAATACGTCCATTGATACTGGTAAGGTTCTTCCGGTCCTTCGTCCAACACCGTTTTGTTACAGTACACGTTAAACTGTTGGGCGAACTGTTTGCGCACGTGTGCGTTTATTGTCGTGTAATGTTTCGCGAGCAGTTCTGCAACAATAAAACAAAATAATTTTCAAACTGGCTTAAACATTTTGTTTAGTACGCAGTGAGCATTATAGTGTGCAAGGTTGTGTACGCGAAGCCGTAACTGAAAATAAATTTCGAAGGGGAGAAGCCGACCGACATTGTTTTAGATTTTAATATAGACACTGGACACTCGACACTCGTACCATTTTTACATTCGAGACATTATAAACTCTTTATTCTAGTAATTACTTCTTTGACGAATATATAAAAGTATTTTTTATACAAAAGTCAATAAACAATAAATTCACCGCTAAAAATCTTCAACTTTTAAAAAATTCGACGGTCTCTGAACCCCTCGACCCCCCTCCCCTCCACCAGTTTAATCCTTAAAGTTAAAGTGCTATTGGGATATACTATATACCTAATATAAGTATATATTATAAAATAAACGAATATACATTCTAACCCGACGGACCGATAGTGGATACCTCTAAATAGTGGGCATTTTTCGGGAACAAAATACAAATTTTCTACAAACAGAACACTGCGAATGGGTGGTGGACAAATTTCAGAAACAGAGAATGGACAAACCAATTCGACCATTATTTAATTAATGTATTAAACGTCCATATAACCATTAAATCATAGTCAAAACGGTTTATGACATCTTAAGTTCAAAATAATATTTGTGTAATTAATAACCATTAGAATATAAATACGATAAACCAACTATCATGTTTAGTAACAAATAATATATTATAATAAAATGTCAAGCTTTTACTACATTGCACCGAATGAGGATGTAGATAAAAACACATAGCCTTAATCGGCAGTCGGCAGCTGTTTAATATATAATTTCCCGTAACTAACATCTCGTCAAGATAACGGATACATCTATATCACAGGATGATTCACTTATCAACCACGCATAATAACACTCTAAACAAAAACTTTTTTAGTAAAAATTGTTAAATTGACAGTTATTTCGAAAATGTTGGTGTAACTTGATAAAAATTAGAAAGAGTAATTTCTGAATTATTATAATGTATCAACTACATAAGTTATGATATTAATATGATCAAGGTCCTAAAAAATGATTTTACAAAAATATAAAATGCATACCTACAGTAAAAAAATCAATTAATAAAGTGCATATTGCCATATTATATTCGGGCAAATTTTTATTTTTAGTAACTTTAAAATGTTAATAGAATAACACTAACTACTAAAATTAGTAATAATTACTATAATTTTCGAATTATCATATTATTATAGCCTCCAACATATTTTCACATGGACATATAATCCTTAGTGCACAAAACTAAATAATTATTTAAAAACTAACCATCTGAATTTTGATTAAGGTAAATCCAAATTTTCAAAAAAGTCATCTGCCTAACAATTCACATGGAAAAAAGTGATTACCAATAGGAGAAAAATAAATTGCAGGAATTGCAGATAAATCCCAGGCGAAAAATCAAAGTGTTTGACAACTTGGTTCAAATGGTCCTTATTAAGTATACATACTTAAAAACTTCAAAAACCAGGATTTGAATAAATTCATTGAAAAATTGAGATGTGAGTATTTGGTGATTCTTTCTGTATATAATATGAGCAAATTACGAGAGTGCATATAAAATCGTTAAGACAGAAATCTCATAATTAACTTTAATAATATAGACGCCGCACGCACTATAAAACTATTTGTCATACGATGTTATTATATAATTTTGAATGCGTCAATACAGATAAATATGTTAAAAATACTTTTATGAGACCTGTTGTCTCCTCCGCACTCTTAGGCTTTTGGAGATGATAATTTGTGTTGGGTTAATCAACAAAGTCGTACGGCAAACATGTAGATAAATAAATAATCGTCGTTATGGCGATCTCAATCGAACCTATAATATTATGATCATTGTATAATTCAGTGATGGTTCCAGATGGACAAGTGCAGTAGTTATAGATCGGCGTCGCAACATGTCGTTTCGGCGGGAAACTTGGTCCGAAAACGTTTGGGAAACGACTGCACGTATCAACAGGTACGTGACATTATAACTTTATTATTATTATACGTAAAACGTTCGTATTTTTGAACGATTTACTGTGGTCCGTTGCAAAATTTCGTAGACAGCTTTGTCCTTGAACAGAATCCCTATAATATAATAGCAGACCGCGTCTACAATGATATATCATATATAATTAAATTATTATCGTGTTGTGCAGACGAAATGTTTTAATGGGCTTTCGATATATCTCGCGAAAAAATTATAACCATAATAATCGCATTCGCCTTGGAATTTCGGGTTTTTTTTTTTTATTGTATTATTGAACATGCACCTATATAGCTAGTGTGTATATATATAATATAATATGATAAATATGTTATAATTTATAGGTATACGCGGTATATACCCGGGCCCGCGGGTTGTGAAACCGACTTTTCGCATAAGGTCTTATATGGTATTCGCGGGTTACGATATTGATACCACGGATGGGTTATAACTTATAACCTATACTACACAGTATATTATAGGTATACGGTGAAAATTATAATTCGGGAAAAAACAATTTGCCGTCAAGCGCGTATAATATATAATAATATTACCTATGCCGTAAATTATAATATGCATACACCACGCGGTAATAATCGCGAGACTTAACGGTTTGTTAAGCGATTATTATTATTTTTTCACTCGGTCGTGCGACGAACTGAGCTGACTGAATACCGTCGAACGATACGCCCATACAATATGTGTGCGATGAATCGACACCACAAGTGTTTATCGTATTATTATTATTGTTATTATATTTTGTACGTTTTCTCGACGAATTGAAATCCGAATAGAGTCAAAATTGTTTTTTTTTAATTTGACGACGAACTCGTTATATAAATTAACTTAAAACCGACAACTCGAATAGATAAATACGATCGGCCGGCGGCGCTCGAATGTGCTAATAATTCTACTCCGACCCAATAAATCACGTCTCAAATGCGACCGTCGCGCACTCGTAAAATTCGAAATTTTATCGAACACGAGCCGATAATAATATATTAGATCAATAAAATTGAATATTTTGTTCGAGAAAACTTGCGATCGGTCCGGTCTCTTGAAACGTACGGCATGCATTATATTATTATTATTGACCGGTCATTGCGTATTCGCAAGCCCCAAAACCATTTATATCGTTATTTGTATCTAAAACGTATAATATTAATTAATAATAATTATATTTACGCAAATTGACACGTTATATTCGTGGGTACTGCGCAGTGAAAATATCACGGTTTCTACTAAAAAAATTGTACCATAATAAAATACAGTATAGAATTCGAAGATAACGGAATTGTTTTTAAATCCAAATTACATAACACTTGGTTGGACATTTCTTTCACTCGTACATTTTAGGTAGGCAGTCTGCAGTATGTTAACCATAACTAGTGTTTTCCAAATGATCGCAATTTTTTATCTCAATTCAAGAATTTTCAATTAATAAGTGAAAATGTAATTTATAGGAAAAAAAACAAATTGACATTTTCTGATACCTAGAAATATATCCGTATCGTAATATTATTTAATACAAGAGAATTGATAAATCAAATGCGCGCGCACAGTAATAATATTAATGATAATTCAAATAATGTGCTTCGACGAAACGTATAGTTTTACAATAAATAATAATAAATGTTTATTGCACTGTGCGTATCTATATATTATTATATTATCTTTGAAACCATCGTTTATAAATTTCCTGTAAATCAGTTATCGATAGGTTTAATATTATGTACACTATATATTATAATGAGTATATGGCACTATAAATTATCGTGTTAGACTTGGACTCCGAGACTCGTCCAACATGGTACCTACATATTATTGTAACGATGAATACGAATAAACATAAATGATAAATAGTAAAATTATTCTAATGTATAAAAAGTAATAACTGATAAATATGTATTATAATATTGTGTTATCATAAGCATTCGAGTAACGAAATTGTTATTTAAATATACGGTGAGAGCCAATATTATGACGTATACCCAAATAATAATAATAATAATATAGATTACACATTATACATTTTATACACACCATGTGCGATAATAGCATTATATTACAAGTATAGGTACCCAATTTTTTTTATCAAACATTCGGATAAATACATTATATTCTAATAATATATTGATTTCAGATTTGATAATTTCAATATTTCTGTAAAAAAAAATGTATCCTATAATATTCAACTAAAGGCTGATAAGTAGCAAATATTTAACCTGACCTATACATTGCTATACAACTAGAATTACTAGCTGTATCTACTTATTGTATATTATGTACCTACTATTACTTTCTAAATCCTTGGTTAATATTTTTTAAATTGAAATATTTAAATAGGTAGCTAGTAAATCAATGCATTTTTCCGAAATTGTGTTCAGAATAGGATTAATAATATAATATAACCTTGATTTTTAAATAAAAAATATGATAATAATGATAGGGGCTCATTCAAAACATTAAATTTTGGTAAACACTTTAGTATTATAAATACTTTAAAAGTTGAAATTATACTTTTTTCACAAACACAAAAAATAGTGTTACTTACAAACTTAATAATTAGTAATTACTCATAATCGTATAGATATAATATATTATAAACTGAGTGGCTTACAACTTCACAAGGCATGAATGCAATACCCCCCACCAAATGTTCCTTTCTTACTCTTAAGCAGAAACATTTTATGCAAATGTCGGTGTAAGTACCTAAATTGAAATTTAAAAATGTACCTACTTTCTGAATTTTAAACTTTACTTTCTTAGTATAAAAGTATTGTTGAAAATTTGCAATGTACACAAAATCATATCAATATTTGGATTTAATAAATCGAAATTAAAAAAAAAAAATGTACAGTTAAAAGGATGGTTCACGTGTTTAAAAAAAAGGTTTGTTTCGACACTTATTGAATGATATATAAATTAAATATTTGAAAACATTGAAATCTTGATGTGCCTACCTCCACTTAACATTTCCTAAAATCAGAGTTTTGATCATATGCATTATTGACGGATTCAAAGGGAGATGAATATGATCGGTGAATCACTCTGTATATACTATAAGTTTAAATATACATAGGTGGTTCTTCAACGGTCGACATTTCAACACTAATAATATTATAATCATTATGACATTGTATATTATATATTGTATGGATAGATCGTTACTATTATTATCAATTTAAAGTCCAAATTTCCATGTATAAATATGTTGCAATGATAGTGTACCGAACGCTAACGCTGATGGTGGACGGTCGAGGGGTTAGGCACGCAATTTGTAGAAAAAATTCCGTCTTGACGTCTTGCATAATATAATATATAACGTTATAAAAGCATAATATAATATAATGTTTACATATATCAACATAATAATTTACGTCTACATGACGATTATGAAATGTTTACCATTGTTATGTACTTATGTGTAGTTTTGTAGAAGCGAGTGTGTTTGAAAATCGTAATTCATCGTTTCGTAGATAGATTAGGAAGTAATGTTAATAAATATCAAATCTGTTTTTATTTAAAAAAAAAAATGCTGGCTAATATCCTTTGTAGTGGAAGCAAGCCTGTAAACGTTTAAATAAAAGAAAAAAAATTAGGTATAATGTGCGATTACTATTACTTTAGATGCGTTTGTAACCATATAATATGAGGGCAAAAAAAACGTAATTCTTACTCGAAAACACACTGGATTTCGTTAGTTCTTATACGACATAATCTGACGGAGCCGTCGTATTTCTTTCCAATTTTCTTTTGGTTTCTTGTACCTACATCGCAGTCGCCTTTTAAATCGAGTTTGACGACGGCGTGTTTACGACAGAACAATAAATAGGTATAAATATATTTTTTTTTGTACGTCGTTTATATTACACCCGAGTAATAATACTAATAAGTAATAATAATAATACTAAAAATTTTATCGCGGCAATAATAATGCTTAATACGTCGGACACATTTGTGTTTTAAAATTTGTTTGTGATAAAATAAACTATATAATTTCAAGCCGACATTCAAAAATCGACAAACAAACGTAGGTATATGACACTCGACGTCTTAATGGGTATATAATAATATATATTACCAGTGAGGCGGTATATTGCTTAAAAAATGTGTGTTACCAGAGCCACGGCAATTGGTAACAATACTAAAAAAGTGTATATAGTTACAAATGTGCACCGCCACTATATAGCACTATTATAGGTCTACCAACTGTAAAGTGGTTAGCGTTATTAAGCGGTCACGTGTCAACGTGAAAACGATTTGAGTTCCGTTTAATACCTACGCGGTTTCCTATGCGTTTTTGCAAACTTAAAACGCATCTGGTTCATGGATGTAATTTATATGGCTGCAGGATCTAAAACAGTTTTGGTTGCATCCGAAAACCGCAAACTTATGATTTAGACCCCAAAAAGGTCATCGGACAAAAACCGCATCTTATCGACTCGTTGTTTACCGTCTAAGTACCTCAAGCTCGGTGTGGTTTAAAACCATATACCGGATGTATAAGAGATTACTAAAATTATAAAATTATTTGCAGACGGTAAATATCTTTCATATATTTTTATTTCAATTAATATAATATAATTGTTTTAGTAATTGTAGAGAGTCAAGTTTTCGAGTCAAGTTTAACTTACTAAAACCTTAACCTACTGTGCGGTTTTGTCCTGTGTTTTATCTTAAACTTGCGGTTTTGGGATTCATTGGCTTTAAACACTGCAATGTATTTTTTTTTAATTTACTAACTATTTAAGTGTATATTTCTGGTTGTCAGTACCTATATTATATAATACATTATTAGTTTTTTTTTATTATTGTTTCGTTTTTGTCTCTCAGCTGGTCCCGCTTATATACTCATCATGTACTTCTAATTTTGAATTTTCAAATAGAATTTCGGAAATTTATTTTTATTTTATATGAATTCGAATTAAAAATTAAGTGCTTTGCGAGTTTTCATAATATTTTTAAGTAATCATCTATAATATATTATCATGTAGTATTATTTGTAACCATATTTAGAAATTCGGAAACGTAGCACATGATGCATGAGCATGACTGTTACTGAAAATTTCCTCACTTGTTTTACAGTGTCGAACTATATTTTTTTTTAAATATAGCTCATCATGATATTATATTATGATAGGTTTTAGGCATTTGCTTCATTCCATCGTATTTATGTGTAATTACTGCAATACAGGGTGATTGTTTTAACAATAAAACACGTTATTTCGAAGAGTATTAATATTTTTTCTTTACTATTTGTATAGTTTTAGTCGTTTACTCATTTAAATAACAATGGACACTTTTAATTATGTATTCTGAAGGAGGATATGTTTTTGATCGTTTTTATGTTTAAAGTTGTGAATTATTAATGCCCATTTAATAAGTACCTATTTAATGTTAGTTACAGTTAATACAAATTTAGATTTTATTTGATGGGTGGAGTAGAGGACCGATATTTTGACAGACAAATATGTACCTGCGTACCACACCACTCGGCTCATCAAGATTTTAAATACCCATAAGTGAGTTATAAATAATTTACTAACTACTCAAGGTAGGTACTTGTTCGAATTTCGAACTCAAACATCGAAATTCTCTAAATAATATTCTACTTCGGAATACGAAGTTAAAAAGCTCGTTAAATAAATAAAATTATAAGACACTTGAAGCATAGAATTTTTTTTCAAATATTGTTCCATTGTTATGACTTCGATAGTTATGTAAATGTATATTTTAAAATCTTTAATAAGTACTTGTCGCCTTGTCGGACAATGAGTGTTAACTGATAAAGAAATCACCCAGTATACAACACACACAATAATAATTAATATTTTATTTCCATATAAGACGTGGGGACATACGCTGCACTGAGTTGTACGCTTTGGCGCGTACCTAATTGACTTGATTTCCACTCGCCACCAGTGCAATATAAATACGTGTATAGTATGATGTACATGTTGTATCGTTCAGACACGAAAACTTGTCGTTTGCAAACGAGTTTTGCCCGCCAAATACGATAATAATTGTGTCCGTCGTTTGCCAATTTAAATGGATTCCTCAAAAACATTAAAAAATGTGAGTAGACACATTATGTTACTGTAGTCCTCAATAATAATAACTGTATGGTACATTGGTCTAATGGCTAACATTAAATTCTTACTATAAATAGGTGTATTCCATTTTTGCGTACTTATGTTATTTACCGATTTGCAAAAAAATATTTATATCCAACGTCAATAACACATCATAATATATATTTATATACATATAATAGATAATATTATTGACCTATTGTTCTAAATCAACGTTACGGGTACCCTTCCTACTACTTGAATTAAATATTGAACTGTGGTGATGGTCCTACACATTTTGTACTGCAACCGCTTTTAGTGTGTAAACGATAAAAATATGCATTAATACGTAAGAGTACCAACACAGTATACTATGTATAATAAGTTAAATTGACGTACATTGTAGTAAGTATAATAAAACAAGTAGGTAATAGCGATTTAATTTTTGTCCAGTCACAGATGTGCATTAGCGTATCTACTAGGTATTCATATTATAATTTGTCATTAAAATTGTCCAGCATATAAAAAAATGTACATTGTGTTTTTGAGAAAAAAAAACCATAGTAGCGACAGGAAAACGAGTCCGTTTTGGGGGAATTTGCCAATTATTATAACATATGCGAACACATGGCGTGAATCAACAGGTATTATACGCACATAATATTTTTCCGTAAATTTTCGTGTCGTCATACTAGCGACTAGGTTTACCCGATCGGTAGTATGAATAATATTCATCGGATATGATATTAATACTTTTATAATATTATAATTTAAACATGAGGGGCCCCCTGAAACCCGGCAAGGCGTGTATCTACAGGTTAGAAACATACCTGTTGCACGCGCGTTCGGAACAGAAAGAAAATTGGTCAAACATAATACAACTAAAACGCGATAACAAAGAATTATTTTACTAAATATATAAATATATTTATTTCGAGGGAGTTAGGTTTATTCAATGGTGAGATTTAATTCAAAAAAGGTCTTTTCTTGTACTTCAAAAATTGTAAATATTTTTTTTGAACAAAGTCAGGATTTTTGATTTTATTCAGTCTTAAAAAACAGTTGGCTATACTTAATATTCACTTATAATTTAATGAATTCCCTAAAAATTGATCTTTACTACTTTAACATATAATATTTAAACATTTTTTTATCGGTGATTAATTATCGGTATTGCTGTATAAATACCACATCTAATAATTTTCGCCTTCATAACTCCTCACTTTAAAGAGTCCCTTTACACGATCAATGTCTATACGAGGTTAGCTTGAAAATCGAAATATTTATTCAAATCATAATTATTTATTTTATCATAAATATGGAGAGTTATCTTTATAACTGCTTATGAGTATGTCAAAACCACCTTTTTCCAAGACTCTTTATTAGTGCTGGTTGCATGTCTAGTGTTATTTATTAGTGTTAATTTTTATTTAAAATAAGATATAAATAAAAAGTACATGGACAAGAATTATTGTTAATCGGATTAAATAATATGTAATAATTTATGCGTAAAATAACTTCAATGTACATAAATTGTACATTTAACGATATTTTAATTGACACATGTAAAGTTTCATATCTTTAGATAAAAATAAAATTTCAATGCAGCTAATCGGTCAGAATATAAATATATAATACATGTATAATTAATTGAAACTTGTAATATTATAATAAATGTATATTTCAGTTACGATTGTGAGAGAATACGAACATGTCCTCCAATGATGTTTATAGATATTTATTATTATTTTTAACTTCTGCAAAACTAAACTCAGACTACGTCCAGGTATATAGAAATTTACTTACACAAACATCATCATAATTAATCAGTTTAATGTAATCACTAATCAGCATATTTTATAACAATAAAACAGGCACATATTACGATTTTTCTCGCGGGATTTAGTAAGTCGTTGAAAATCTGGAGGGGTGAATAAAATGCAAGTTATTGTATCAAGCTGAGCTGCACTTCACGGCTAAGCATCGCTCAGAAATTCGATTATCGCCAAGTTTCGAGGAACCTCTCCGGTCGTATAACCGGTGTACCTGTTATGAGACTCAGATTTAAATCCAATTGTTACGACCTGAGACATGCCAGAAATGCTTTGTGTAGACAGATTTTATTTGCAGTACCGACTACATACATCACATAAATGGGCGACTGTAAACTCGACCCCTATATTTTTCTGGTAAAAATTATTGGTAGTATATTATAAACTAGACTCAAAAAAATAACCCTGGTCTTCTCTTTTCTAATTTTGTATTACCTTTTAATATTTTTAAGGATAATTTGTCTATTAGGAATCACCAGAGAAGAACCTGCAGAGGACACCACGACGAGGTGGTTCTCATCTTCTCCTTCAAAAAATAATCGCATAAATCGACGATCATTGTCATATGTCTATGTAAACCGCCCTGAAATGTTTTGAAATTAAAAAACGAAAATGAATCGATTAGTGTTATGGTCAGTTATGTATATTTTTTTTTAATAACCACGAGAAGCTGATACAGCCCGATGTATTGGTAAGTACGTTATTGTTATTACTATTATTCTTCTAAAATTAAACTGTGACGAGTTTATTTTATTTTATCGGTAAAAGTGATCGGCCGAGTAGACCTTTTTTTATATCCTGCTATAGGTATTGCCGGGCTGAACTTTCATCAAAAAACGTAATCAAATTGCTGACATTTGCCGCACATCACTCGCTCTGCAGACAAATAGTCGTTTAGGGCTCTCGACGATAATTTTTTTTAAGTCTTTCAAGTGCACCATGAACACAGTATAATATTCGCGTGCGTCTCACCTTTGAGTTCGAGTCGTTCGATAATGTCCAAGGAGTGCTGAATCTCCTCTTCCTTACGCTCGATCCGGTAGAACACGAACGCGCCCAGGCACAGGTAGCCCACGAACACGGCGAACCCGACGAACCATCTGCCGATCATTTTATCGCTTGCCGGTCAGACCAGATCATCGCCCCCGACCCCGACCCCAACGCAGTTTATGATTCACCCGACGTCGAGGCGGCGAGTCCGACTCCGGAGGACAATAACGATGTCGAGGTTTGCTTGTCAAAAAAATCGAACCGATAATTTATTGTTACGGCACAGTGAGAGTAAAATGTCAGTTGTGTAACGGAATAACAATAACATCAATAAAAGTAAAATTAAAAAAAAAAAAAAAAAAAACAGAAACGATAAGAAAAAAACCGCGGAACTGAACTTAAACCAATATCATATTTTAATATTATTATGTCGTTATCGCCGGCGAACGGACGGACAGCAGACGCGCACTCGCTGGTAATGTCGGCCGACAGTCGTGTGTCGACGACGACGACAACAGCAACAGCAGCTTTGGCGCGTATCGAATATTATGTGTAGTGCGGACGATGCGTCGGCGGACGACGAGGCGTGGCGGCGGCGGCGGCAGCGGCGGCGGAGATAAGGAGAACAGTAATAATAATAATAATAGTAATAATTTGTTTAATATTATTTAGCAATTGGAAGAGGAAAGAGAACCGAAAACTCGTCTTAATCGGCCCGCAGATAAAAGGTGACATAATAGCGCGCATAGACCGCGCGAGCTTGCATATATAACGTTTAATATTTCAAACATGAACTTACTCTTCTCCGAGTACCTACATAATAATATAATGTTACCGATTATAAATTATAATTTATGATATACCGAACATTATTTGGTTGTTGTTGTGATTGTAATATCATATCATAATATTATAGATTACACAGGTACGTCAAAACCGCGAGATTGTAGAACCGAACTACTTGTTCCGTAGAGCGCGTGCGCAATCTCTGTTACAACAGGTTTTGTTAATTAAACAATATGATACAATGAAATCGTTACTGATATTATAAAAATTTCTAGTCTTAACTCTTAGTACACACTCGGAATTCGTACGACGACATCGATGGACGATGGCGACTGGCGAGTGAACATCACAAAATAATACAACAACAAGTTCACTTTTTCCCCGAAATAAACCTATATGCTCGCCTTCCCTCCGAATCCGATAAATACGGTTTTTGAATACAAAGGTACGTCATTCCTTATTTTAGTGTAATTGCCTACATTCTAATTGATATTATAATATAGTAAAAAACTATGCAGTACAATGAAACTTCACTTGATAGATAATTGTAGTGTAATTTCTAGTTTACATACAGCCATACGGGTATAGTTAAAATATGAGTGTACGTAAAGCGATTGGTATCATATAGGTACTATACCACGTGACCGCGATTATTAGTATTATTAATATTATTATACGGCGTGATCGCATATAGTTATAATATAGGCCTTAAATTATTGTCGTTGTCCGTTTAATATGATAATAAGTGATAACTGATAAGTAATGACAATAGGTACAATATTGTAATAGTTTATTAGGTGAACGGCAGGGCCGTGTTATTGTGTTTATCAATATTTATTATTATAACTCTCAAATTTTAATAAAATGTACACTTACAGTTAAAAAAAAACTTTATTTAAAAACTAATAGGTACATTGAACCGATAAGCACATGCTTTTCCTTTGAAACTCTGACGACCAGAAGGGGGGCACCTTCGCCCCGCCAAATTGTAACCACCGCTGGACAGAGATGAGTCACATAAGGTACCGCCAATGATCAGCGATACGTCATATTATATTAAATATTATAATATTATAATACAGAGAGATGACTGCCGTTCATTTATTCGGAAACAAATCGAAGGTGAAATTGAGAAGAAAAATTCGATAAAGGTCGTTGTTACGTTTTGTTGTTAAACTGCACAATATGTAATTTTTTGAACACTGTCGATACGTATTAGCCTATTTCTTCCTTGAAAATCGTCTCTGTCTCGGACGTGTATGATAATAATAACACAGCGCTGTCGTGCAATTCTTATGGGTACATCGCGGAAATATATAGTTTAAATCAAGTGGTTAAGTACACGTCTCGCGTGCATCCACGATCGTGAAGGTCCGGAAAAAGGGCGATCCACGGACGACGGGTTTTTTTTTGTGTTTCGTTTTTGAAATTATATTATAATATTAGAAGGGCTTTTTATCGCCGGGGTCGGTGTCAGCTAGATATTATTTAGTATGATTGTATGCCCATCTCGTGCGGATAAGGTTTTTTTTTTACTCTTGACGAATAAAGACCTTTCGATCGTCGTCGCCTTGACTTGTCGCCCAGTTTATAAGTTTGTCTATAATTTTCCTGGTCGTGACCGCTCGAGACATAAATCGCACGTTCGTGTGCGGAACCGGATATTCGTGCAATCGTGCCGACAATATAGGTATGCAATATAATATATATTATCGTATTAAATAATAATCATTACCATGTCTGACACTCTATACGTTTAATATGTTGATGTGAGTCGTTTACTAGTATCATTGTTATATTATATAATATAAATATTAGTTTACGATGTAGGTGTTGAGCGAGACGAAACAAACGGAGATAATGACCACTTGTATACGACGACCACCACCTGTTGTATAATGGCGATTGACGACAATCACAATATTTTAAATGTTAAAACATAAAACTGTAGTATATTGTTATTTATCACTTGAACATTTGGTACGACTCGCGAGGCGGCCGATCAGACGACCTATCGCACACGTCAATGTCGATTTTTTAATATATTTTAACTCGCCGTAAAATATTATAAAATGTACTAAATTATATAATATTATACTGAAAACGACAGCTTACTGTATTTTAAAAAATCGTCTCCCTTTTGAAAATTTCCACGCCGGTCGTTTAAGTTCCGCGAGGCGCGTATACTAGATATCATATACCAATGTATTGCGTTACAGATGTACACTGTACAACTCGAAAAACGTATATAACAGGTAGTTATATATCTCGATGACACGGGTTTTTTTCCACCAAAACAAGCTTTGTTGTAAGTAAAATATTTTTAACTTATAATTGCATCGTTAGTATGAGTAACCGCAGATAAACGCGATCAACAAGCCATTCTAATCGAACGTTACAATAATACGAGTTCCAATTACAACGTTTATTCAAAATATAACTACGATAATATTATGATTAATCGCCCGAATTGTTTTAATATAATATTATACTAATTAGACGAGATCGTTCGTACTGCAGGTTGTGTATAAAATATGTATTATACACAGATATACAAAATTGTTATTATGTTACTTTCATAATCGGTCAGATCAACGTCTTCAAATGTTGCCAGTGCGAGCTGGCCGAAGGGTGGAATCGAGAACTGAGATTTTTAAGCATAATATCTAAGTGGCTCAAATCGAATAATAGAGTAAGTACATATTATTAAACCTTACGGTTTGGCGACGGTGAGAAATTTGCCCACACACAATACAAACAAATTAAACAATAATAATTATTGTATGATATTATTCTAACAAATAATCACGCAACGTTCCGAGTTAATTCATGTTCTCAAGTACATATTTTGAAGTCCCAAAAATAGTGGTAGGCTCGAAGGGCTTAACCTACCAAACATTTTAATAAGCCCCTCAAACAATATACAAGCAATGCACTGTATTATGATGTAATTTATAAATACATATTTTTTTCGTCTGACTTTCTCCTACAGTGTTATTACTATAACGATTCTAAAAAAATCAGTGGACCCAAGTCTTGTGTAAAAAAAAATATTATGGTAATGGTAAAACCATTTAACGATTATGTGAAGGCACTGTTCATTGTTTTTGTTCATTAAATAATAAATAGATACGACCAAGACCCAAAGTCCTGTAAATATTAATATTAATACAATACAAATTGACACACATAACCAGCAGGTACAACATTAGATAAGTAAAACTGATTGGTCATAATAACTACATGAACTATAACCGCTGGCTTACCTTAAACCAGGAAGGTAGAGAGATAGTTTGTTCGACATATTATTAGGGGATAAATAATTATTGGATTATTATGGCTGTGATTAACATAGTAATAAACATGGCTGGATATAGGAAACGGAAAGCTCTATCACTGGGTAGAATTCTGAAATTGATAAGGAGTGATGGTGCATCAGCTGGATCACGCTGCATAGTAAGTATTTGAGGATTCTTTAAACTGAATCAATAATAATAAGCGTGCTCCGCCCCTTAAAATTATAGTCCCAGAGCATGTAGGAGCCGTATTTCAACCGATGTAATAAGAATCAAATGAAATTTTTTCAAAAATTTGGTAAAAAATAAATCATGTATCGTGATAAAAAAATAATAATAAAATGATAAATGTTTTGAATTTGCAAGGAATAACTTACTATGATCATAACGGTTGTTATTGATTCCTGCAAAATAAACAATAAAAATTGCAATCATCTTATATAGATACTAGATCCAAGGAAATAATATATGGGTAAAAATTGGTACTAGACACTAGTAATTATATACCATCGATCAGGCACGGATCCAAAGCAAAGATCTGGGGGGGGGACAATTTTTTGTTAATGTAAAATTACAATGTTTGAATCACTGTCCAATATGAACTAAGATAGTAGGTACTATCTTAGTTGTGCACCCCAGAATGATATGCATATAATAATATATATTATATTATCAGACATACATGTAATTTGAAATATAGTAATATCAGGATCTGTAGAATTATTTAAAAAATTTGGGAAATAACATGTCTGCGAGGGACCTGGGCCCCTAGGCCCCCCCCTGGATCCGACCCTGCCACAGATTAATATGTATATGCCTTGTTAAGCCTTACTAATTAGGACCCAACTTAAGAAAAGGGCCCAAAAATAGTATAGATATCCCCCGAAATTTAGGCCTGCGCACGCCTATGTCAATAACTTCAGTTGTATAAATTATGCTCTTTTATAGTTGAATGATATTATATTACACGTAACTCACAAGCATTTCGTTTAACAGAATTATAACTCGCAGAGGCATTATAAAGTCGTGACCTTGTCGTTGCTATAATAATCGTCATGGCATCTCGAGTAACACGATATATAATAACTATGACTGTGATATTTACACACGCACAAAATGTCGTCTAATGTGCGGCACTCTAATGGCGACACCTGCAGCACCGATATATTACTAAGTAGAAAAGGGTCGAAGTGCTCTGCGGTCGGCCGGGCAAAGACGACGGCAGATAATATAACAATAATACCATATTACAACTATCACGATCGAGCGAAAACGAAACTGGTCGGGAAAAAAATCTGCCAGCACTCCCCGCACGTCGTACGATTAGGTATAGAGTGACTTGACGGATGTAGAGAATAGCGGCCCACTCTTTCCGGGACGGCGAAACAGGACGAAACAAATATAAGAGTTGAACTCGGAATCAGAAAAACAAAACCACAGCAGTGTTGTAAGTACGTATGATATTATGTACAGGGTGATTCGCCAAGCACGATTGCTCACACTCTCCTTTTTTTTTTTTGTTCTTAAATAATGCACGTTATTCGAAATCCGATTTTGGAATTTTTAATATTTTGTGGGTAGGTATACACCTACTTGCATACCATATTTTCAAATTTTGAGCACCTGCTCGGTATAGCTATAAGGAACATTCTGTAGAGATACAAACTCTTGTTTTTCAAATGACTACCTCCCTTTATTCTACCGTAAATTATTTGGCTGCATACGAATTGCGTCCCAGAAATAAAAATTGCGATTTGTGACATACTTATTGCGTCCCGGGTTTTCGATCCGACTATACTAATTGCGTCCCGATTATCTGATATCAGAATATACCTTTGAAAATCTCGATCAATAATCGACACGACTATATGAGTATTTCGGAAATAAATGTAATCGGTTAGTATGTCTTTCGATTCCGTTTCGTTGACAATTGTGCGCTGTTCTATTTCTATTTAAAAATATGAGTTTAATTGTAAGTGACGTTATGATAAATGAAAAAAATAAAACATTGATTTTTATAAACGATTTTAAATTTTGTTTTCATAAACTATTGAAAAATGATATACAACGTTGGAAGTGTTTCAAAAAAACATGTAACTAATATTTTTTGAAATTTTTTTATCATTATTAATTGTATTAATTATTATTTTTATATTTAACGACGAAAACAATATTTTTGATGTACTTAATTACGAAACGATAAAAAACAATATTTTTAACCTACCTTTAGCAATATAATATTTAATGTTGCTATTGACAGTCCTACGTCTGTATTAAATGGAAAGGAAAATAATGTATTTATATCGGACGCAATTAGTATAGTTGTTAAATATTATCGGGACGCAATTTGTATCAAAAAGGGATCTTGGGACGCAATTCGTTTGCTGCGAATTATTTGGTGGATGATTTTTCTGAAGATCATGCAATCGAAACTACAACATGTGGTTTTTGAGTTGTTTAACTTCGTGTTTTAAGGATGATATAGGTTCATAATAATGATTTTGGAATACATGAGGGCTATGATAATTTGAACATTTTAGTAATAATTACTATAAATTATTTATGTATTAGTCTATTGATATTTATGAAAATGAACAAAGGTTACCGGTTCGCATAAAAAAATTAATTAACTAAATGGACCATTAAATCATGTTTAAGGGACCATTAGGTCACCATTGATTCAATAAATGTTTGTATACACTATTTTTTTCATGCCTATGTTTTTTTGGAATTTTAATTGAATTTTGAATGGGTTAGTTTCTGCGTTCTATCTTCACTTGTTAATACCTATAATTATACTCGAAATAATAAATTATTAAAAAACGAGTTATCAAGGCACTATATATAAACGTCTTACACAAGACGGTCCATAGACAAACTCGAAAAGATGTACATTATAAACATGAAAATTAAAATATTTTAATAAAATATTGAAATTCGTCTACCACAATTGAATGATAGTACTGCACTTGTATTTCAACATTAATAAGTAATAATAATATTATATTATAAAATTCACAAAAAAAAAACCTAATACACCAACAAGTCATAAATTATTATTTATCCACATTGATGAATATAATGGCATTCGATGAATAATTAATAATTATTACAGTACATAAGTTTAATTGTAAGTTTAATAGTTTTTTTTAAGTGTATTTCGATAAGAGACGGTGAAAATAAAAAGTGGTACAAAATAGAGCGTTTACGATGAATAAACAAATCAATAGAGATAAAAAAAAAATTGTAATGGAATTAAAGAGAAGTCTGATATCGGGAGATGTGTGTAGTAGTCGATCTCGTGTTTGCCAGAAAATAAATAGAGTGAAGTGGTATGTAATATCAATCAAAAAGAATTATATAGCTCAATATAAGAATGACAAACACGTTTGTAGGCTTCATTGAAAATATTATAATAATATGCAATACCCAGAAATAAGTCAGATTGCTTTAAAGAAGTGGGAATACGTCTGATACGTCAGTATAATACTGATTTGAACGCAATTATAAAAACCAAGGAAAATTGTTATAATATTTACTTAAATTTCAAACATTTGTACAATTGTTTAACGGTTTTTTGGTCGAAGTTAAAATTTTGAATACCTTATGTTTTCTACGGTTAAATTGTTATTAGATGTATTCAATTTTAATGTATTAATGTAGAAGTGCACAGAAATACATAAGACACAAGATGAACATCAAATTTCATCCACTAGATAACAACATATTTCGTTTAGTTTAATATTATTCTCAATGATTAAGAGGTCAGTATTTTTTTTAAATTAAATCCTTTTTTTAAATTTTTTGAAATACTAATGTTCTAGTACAACATAATCGTGCAACAAATCATCCTATTATTAAGATAATGACGACGAACGACTGATTACCGAGTGTATAAATGCATTCAAATTTTAGTTTTTCTCTAAGCTATTAAAATTGCCTATACCAAACTCCTTAAAAACGATGTAATGCAGTTTTATTGGCATCATCATTCATCACACAGAACAATAAAAATTCCATACAGTAAATCCAGGTCTGTTTAAAATTGTCATGTGCGTTGATTAATAATATTATTGTCGTCTATTCTCACGTCTACTTCACTTTTGACTTTCAAGTTTAGTCATTGTCATTAGATCTTTAATTCGCGTGATAACAAGATTGACGTCAATATCCGTCATTTTTCTGTGAGAATTATTTGTTTTATCACACAGTCATATGACTTGTGTGTTAAATTTTGAAAAAAATAAAAAACAAACCGAACAAGTCTCGTAATAGCACAATAAATTTATTTAGGTAACTTTCAATTCGAATTAATTATTCAATAATAGTATTATGTAATTTATATCACTTAAAGTAAAAACAACAGCAACACAATAATGTCGAAGTTGCATTTTACTGACCTATATATATATCTATTGCAGTGCGATAATATTTGGATTTTTCAGCAAATAAATTATTGGTTGCGCGATTCGTGATATAATATAACGATGTCTCTTAAGTCTCTGCAATCACTACATCATTATAAAATAATATTTTTTCAGATTTTGAGGCTGAACAGACTTTATTGAAGCAAACACAAAAATGATTTTTAGACCCATTATATATTATATTTTCTTGTGTAGTTGGGTGTGTATATTTAATGTGATAGAACCGTACAAGAACTTGGGGTTAGTGCTCGTGGAGTGCGATTTCCTAGAAGTCGGTCGTCACGGGAGTGACCAACACGATAATATTATCGGAAAGCAAGTAAAAACCAATATGGTTGTATGAAAAAAAAATGCGTCGAGTGCTCTGCGGGTAAAAGCAAGGATATTGTGCTTCGATGGCAATTGTCAACTGCGTGAGTAATGACGAGTACACCAACTGCGCCGTACAATAAAATTATTATATACCACAGGTGTGTGTTCCGTAAAATCGATAGAATGTTGAGAATTTCGAGCAGTTCGAAAATAGTCGGTGGAAAAATCTCGAGACGTCGTTGATAGATTATAATATTATTCGGTTCCCGCGAACTCGCTTACGAGGAAAAAACGTTCGAAAAAATTCTCCGACAAACCGTCATCGTCGTCGTCGTCGTCGTCGACACTCGTGTACTTTGGCTTTTCGCATCTGTGATATCGGTATGAATACGATATTGGAATTATGTAATATTAATTGATCATTTATTTATCACGCTGCGTACACGTATAACTGCGAAAAGTTTTCGAAATGCGAGACTAAATAGGTCAGTTTGTTGTGTTTATACATCGGAATTCGATTTGAAAATGTCAGATCTTCGCAGTGATACATCCAACAGGGCGTCAACAGCTTATATAGATCTTTATACCGATGACACGAGAGCGCATAATACTGCAGTACCTACCTATTATGATTTCTTTGGATTTTGCAGTTTCCTAATCTGACAAGTCTTAATTTTCCAAGCATACTTCGCCCATCGTTACTACATATTTTGCACATAGTGATATTTCCTAAATGTATGAACGTGCACGACGTTCCTCGATAGTATTGCCAGCGGTGGAACAATCGAGGTGCTATAAAAATCCGAAAATATTGTAGCTGACATTATTTCAGTCGAAAATATTTCATCCGACAATATTTAATCAGAAAAATATTTGATCAGGACCATATTTAATCCGGAACATGTGTTATCCGAACCGTATTTTGGCCAACACATATTTATTTGTGACTAATATTACTAACGAATAAAATACAGTTAATTCACAAAGAAATATTTATAACTAGGAGTGATTAACAACTTAGAAAACCCAAAATACTTGATTTTTAATTTACTATGGATCTATGTAATACAGGTATACACAATTATCCAATTTCAACAGGATACAATAACCAGTTTGCAAAATTTTAATTTTAACGCAATAATATTATTACATATAATGTTTGTTTTTGGGATGGATGCAAAATTATATTTTTGCTGACCGTTGCAGTTACTTGTATGACAATCAAACAATAACTAGGTACAATCGTATCGATTAATCGCTTTACGGATATAATAATTGCAACCAAACGTTAACTAACAAGTAAATCATATTTTGTTTACCGATTAAATATTATAAGAGTATTTGTTGACATATTAAAATGTTTTTCCATTTTAAATTTGTTTCGTCAGAATCAAAAACACGTAATAATACTTACACATCACAATAATATTGAATGATTAAATTTTTTTAACGGAAAAAATATCGAATAATTTATTGCTCTTTTATGATATTTCAGTTCGGCATCATACGCGTTTTACATACATCCCATACAACACACAAACCCAATATCCTGTTGACGATTCGTTTAGAGGTTGTTTGTAAGAATATTATCAAAATATTTTATATATCAGTTGATTCTGTCGACCGGAGATATACAGACGAAACTGCTGTGTAGGTCACACATTATCACCGAAGAAAAGGTCTAATGCCACGCTACACATGCAATAGCATTAATTTAGCTAGGTCATCACTCGATAAACCAGTGCAGTTATTATATTATGGGTAAGTTATGAAATTATTATTATTATTATTTAAATCGTCGCGCGAGTATTCAAAAACAACCGCGAATCGCACGCTGCCCAGTCGATCACGTAAGTGTCGTTACATTATTATTACAATAAAATAGCTATCGTCGTAGATCTGCGATATCTGTATGAGCATTTATTATTATTTATTATTATTGTCATGCGTGTTTACGTGCACGATTTGCCCAACGATCAGTTACGCGTGTTTACGATTTAGGTACTGTGTATTGCGTAAAGTGTCTGTTTTGCTGTTTAGTTTTTTTTTTCTGGCTTTGTATACGCACATGTTTTATCGATACCCATACTACGCGTGCATCTCGTTTTTTCCGATAATCGCAGGGAGGGTCACTCGACGAGAGATAAAAGTGTTACTCGAACCCATTCAGGGCGCAGTGTTCACGTTAAGGGATCGTCGATTCGTATCCGATGCATCTAGTATTTACGAGTGTAATAATGAACGGTGTACGGCGGAAATAAGATATAGGAAATAAGAACTTAAATAAATGAATATACGATTTTAGATGAAAATAATACATTTTTAATATTATGTTCAACGATGACGGCCGAAAAAAAAAACTTTTATAAAAAACAATACTAATTTTAAAACTTGGATATGACGCGGTGAGGCGGTTCGATAAGAGAAGACTTCAACAGAGATTAACAGTCTGATGGCATAATATTATGAACGACTGTATTACATTTTATGCTACAATAATATTTTAAGTATACGTAGGTACGAGTGGGTGTGCGTAACTCGAATAAGTAATAATATCCGCGACGAGCGGTACACCTTTTGTCAGTTCGATAGGTATTTTAAACGAGTGTTGTACAATAAGTGTTATAATATGCATTATGCAAGCAGGTACTCGTACGATATCTTTAGACAGTAATACATGTATAATATATATATATTATAAATAAGTAGATACTAAATATAGGTACAAGTACTTGATAATAATATATATTCAATAAAATAATACGAGTACCTACGCGATATTATCTTTTTACAATATAATGACGAGTGTTACAATAACTGTACAGACTGATTGATTTAACGAACCAAACGCGCCGTAAGTTCACCAGACTAAAATAAAGACTAAAGTATTGTATTGATAGTTTTAGCCATATTTTTTACTCGTGTATTAAATATTGTGAGTGTGTACATTTTTTCGGAGATTTTCCAGTCAAACTCTCCTCGTGGTCACCCCGGTGCCCTCGGCGGAGGATGAAGCTGAGAGGCTGCACTAACGAACTGTGAAAACTACAACAAAATTAATTCTATGCATGTATCACCAAGATCAAATTCGAGTTGTAACAAATAATTATTAGTGCACGTGGGCCGAAAACGGACTTGAAAATCAAACCAATGAAATCAACGTCTGTTATAATAATCTGAAGAATAAAAATAAAACGGAATTTTTGAAGTAAATAATATTAATATAATTAATATAAATAATAAATATAATATAACATTTTTTTTCAAAGTCATTTTATAGACATAATAATATTTTTTAAGTTTGGTTCGAGTTCAATATGAAAAAAATGCAAGTTTCGTTGGGTTCCAGTTCGTTCAGTTTAAAAAATTATGGCCATTGATGAACCAGTAGATCTTCAAAATCGTAAAGCTAACATCATTATTTTTAACAAACATTAGGTATATATTTACTGTTTAGCTATAATTTAGTAATCCAATTGGTTGTTTTTTTAATTCTGTACCTTTTATAAGCTTTAATGAGATCCCACTTCTCAAAAAAAAACTCATAAGCTTATCTTAACACTTCACAATCAAGTAATATTACATATTATTAGGAGCAATATTTCATACCTTTTTTCAAAATCATTGCATGGTGGTTATTATTTTGTATAAATTATTTACGAAAAAAGTCAGATTGAAATATTTACATTTTAAAATCCCAAAAATGTTTAGCACCCGAGTTAAGTATCGAACTATTGCAACTCTTAACTAAATTATATTTTAACAATGATTAAGACAATAATAATATATGAGTATAACAATATTCTAAAAACAAACTTTGTGTCCAGATTTAAAAGTTTCGTTCATGATGTACTCTAAAAATAAAAAACTGGTTCAATAACTTAACTTGTCTAGATTTGCCTATACTTTATTATTAAATTTATCGACTACGTATCAATTCACCACATCTTATTTTACAATATTTCGATGAAAGTAGTTATCGTGATCTCCCACGAGCATGTCATCCGACAGCCCACGCTTCTTTGTCTGCCAAACTTGTTGATCCCGCTCAATTCCCCAAAACCGGCAAAACCCCTTCACATTATTTTAACTTATTTACAGATTGCGCATAGTTATGTCAAATAACTTATCATATGTTACACTTGGATCTAATATTATAACAAAGAAAAAACACAACATGTTAACTAAGTGCATACACTGTACAAGTTTATAATTGTTGATTCAATCTTTTGTCGTAGTCATTCCAATGGATGTTTTGTTTGACACTTGAATTTGAAAATAAAATTAAAATAGTTTGTAAGTATCAGGGCCGTCCCAAAGGTGGGGTTCTAGGGGGTGTCCCAGCCCCCCAAGCGTACAACATGTATGTGTCAGTTGGCACATTGGTACATTAAGTGTTTGAGTTGGCACTAAGCAAATCATAATTTATATTTTACAGTTTTTGAATAGTTTTTTAAATACTACAAAGTACAAATGTGCCATAATAATATATTGTAATTTATAATAATATGAAGGAGTATAAGTTGATTTTCCGATTGCCAATATTATAATTTTTCCTTATATTGTATCAGCTTGTAATTCGTATTGTATACAACGTAACCCCCCCCCTCTCTGTGCAGATCTTTTGAAATTCGAATAGACGTAAATCAGTAATCGCCCTTTGAAATTTCAATAAATTATGAGCTACGTGTTTCGTTTAAGATTAAATCCTAATATAGGTATATTGCATACATCTTCTCGGTTAATATACAATTATAAAATTGTCGTGTTGAACTAATTAGTAAGTCATCCAGCTCGTGTAACCATAATACTTATATGTGATTGCTTGTAATACACAATATGTTTGCCGATAAAGTGAAATCAATTCAATAATCGTTCCGAACGATTCGATCAGGAAATAATATAACGTGCGCATACATTTTTACAAAAAACAATGAAATACAAGACGTGTATGGTTGAGATTTTTTTTTTTAATTTTCAAAACAGCATAATCGATTTAATAAATTAATATATAAAACTTATAAATAGACGATTTTCACATTGCGACAGCGAGCGAAATCTTGTGTAGGTATACACGTATAAACTAATAAACGCGCGTGCGAAACATAATATCATCTGCACGATCGACGTATTATTGTCAGACGTCGCACACGCGCTGTATAATATATTATGTATATATATTATTATGTTATAGTATTGTCACAATATTATGTAGTTTACGCGTCGAGGAATTTGTTCAACTTGGTGCCGGACGGGTCGTAGATATTGACGAGTCTCGCCCATTCGACTGGCTTCTTCGTCCTCAAGAAGTTCAGCGACTTCTTGATGGTGGTCATCTGTCTTTCGGTGCATCCGTTGCAGCCGTTGTTGGCGATCACCGGGATGACTCCTGTACAACAGGAAAGAAAGAAAAAAAAAACAATCAGTGAGTAATAAAATACGACATGCGATGTATAGTGAGAGCTTGTATAAGACGTAAACACAATATTATTATCATACGTATGTAAAGAATGTTTTTATATTATTGTTTTTAATATATTATTACTCCGTCCAGAGACTTTGCCATTCGTATTCGACGGTGGTTTGTCGGTCGCGCCCTGTACGAATTATGAATTTCGACACGAGAACCGACGGAGAATAATAAATTAACGATTAAATCGTGTGTCGTAATAATAATTTCGCACGTACGATAAAGCGTCTGCGGGATAATATTAATATAATATAACGTCGCAGTATTATTGTTTACCAGCGTCGATTGCGATTGTTCGTACATAACGATATCGCTTTAATATTATCATACATGTTTACCCACTCTGACTGACCGACAGGGTGATATAATATGATTATAACGACGTTACGCAATTATAAGCGTATCGGATGTCGGGACACAATTTCATAGCGATAACTTATGCGATAATATAATGTAACGTAATATTATACGATCGTATATGTACATAAAGAATGTCATACCGACGATAATACGAACGATAATTGGTAATTGCTTGTCCGTTTGGTCGTCGTAAATGTTTGTAGTAAAGAATACAAATTATAATGTTTTCAAATGGATCGAAATCGATCGGGAAAAAGCCTTGGCGGGAGGCCGAGGCGGGATGAGTGCTACGAAAAAAGGAACCACCGCGTTAAAGTCACTCTTTTTATAATATTATATATAAATATGCAAATCCGCAACAAGCCGAAATCGCGTTAACTTTGTTCTTGTTATTTTTACTTTTTACCAACTTCGGGGTAACAAAGAATAATATATCAGTCGAAATCATACAGACTTAAGGTCTGGGACATAATAATTTATTATGTTTAAAAAACGTGCATTTGCGTGAGATAATATTTTACGAGAAGTTCGACTAAAACCATATCCAACACATCATAATAATATCGATTAAATATATACATGTATCAATGATAATAATATGATATTATTGTTTAGCAGTTATTCACCGGTGATTTTCTTTCGTATAGAAAACATTTTTACAGCGCAAATTCACGATTTTTTTTTTGTTTGTTATTTATTTGCTGTTGAGCCGAGTCACAGTCAAGCCGCCTGTCGTGTCATGTCCAAAAGTCTAACTCAGCCCTTTACTCTGAAAATGTCACAGTGGAACACGACACGATATACGACGCGGCTGTGATGAACTCAGATCAAACAGATATACGTGGTAATAATATCAACGGTAACTATAATCAAAGGTAACTATAATAAGATATCGTTTCGGTCACTCACTCTTCAAGTCCCTGGACTGCTGGACGCACGGGCCCTCGTTGAGGAAACACTTGAGATGGCTGGCCAGGACGCGGTCGTTGTTCAGAACCTGTTCCACGTTGAGCTTATCGAACCGCTTCATGTAGGCCGGGAAATCCTTGATCTCTTCGTCGGCGGATGCGGCGGCGGCTGTGGCCGCACCGGCGGGACTGGCGTGCGCGGCGTACACGGCCACGCAGCACAGAGCGATCAAGACCTTGCAGTTCATTGCGGCTACGGCGCGGGTGTTGTTGAGGGTGACCTGTGTCGGCGACGTGGAGGAGTGTGTTGCTGTTGTGTGAGCGGCAGAGTGTGGCGAACGAGTGTTGACGGCCACAGTGGACCGGCCGGCTTTATATAGCAGCACTTGGTACGTGCCGCTGTCCGGTGGCGGCGGCGGTATAGACCGCGGTTACCTGGTCGGGTGGACGGACGGATGAAAGCGGTGTCTGTTTTCTCCCGTACACCGATAATTCAATACAGGTAGATACACGAAACAACAATAATAATAATAATAAATTGTAGTTTATCATCGTATTATATATTATATGGATATATAGTATATTATTGCAGTTGAGACAAAGTCAAGGTCACCGAGTTTTGAGAATCTACCACGGCAACTACCGGAACGCGATTTTAATATTAATATTATAATCATATTATACTTACATAATAATATAATATAATAAATAATATACGGATTATCTGAAAAGAAACCTAAGCTCGTTGCACGTTGTAATATAATAGCATCGAGTATGATAATATTGTTGTTATATGAGTCCAGGAGTCATTATTATAAATGATTAAATACAATATAATACGTCCTATTATATTGATAAATATGTATATTAAATGTAATCAATGTTATGATAATATCATACCCCAAAGGTACACTACACTGTCTTCACTCTCGACATGGACATTTTTTGTTTTTAACTACGCCAATAATTAACCTGTATAATTACTGCATGACCGTTTTCAGAATTTTCGCGATTTTTTTTTCACTAGTTACTTACGAAATGCCTCGGGGAGACTGCTATTATGCGTACGCTATATAAGGCTGTTGTGCAAAACAACAACACGTTTTTGATGGACTATTAACATTTAGGCAGTATATAGGTACCAGGTTGAAACGTACTCTCCTGAAACACCTGATTGATTGGACCACAAAATGAATTAAATTTAATGAATGCATCCTGACAAATACCTTTTTTTTGTTTCTAACAGCATCGGCCGGAACTGCTTAACGACGGTGCCATTTATTTTTTCAATTAATACATATAACATACGACAATTTGTTGAAATTTGGTTTTCATACACTCTGGAAACCAGGGACCACTTACCGTGCCGATACCTGTTGATTCCTGGCACCTGGAGTGTACAGTGTTAAGAGTTTAAGATTGGGTTTGCCACATGGAGATAGTCAAAATGGCTTTGACACATGGAGCAGACAATACTAACAAGTACCTAGTATATAGTTATCAGTTTACCACAACACAATTAAGTTCTAAGTATAGCCGTACAGGTATTAGACAATAATTCTGTTCATGAAAAATGTTTAAAGTTTTCTTCGTGAAAAATGTAGAAATTCAGTAGAATTGTCTCGATAGATTATCATGTTAGTCGCAAATTTTGTATTTCAAGGATAAACACATTTACAAACAATATGTATAAGTCAACAGGAAAACTAATTTGGTATACTTTAAAAATAATTCGAGGTAATCAATTACATAGTTGGTGGTCACTGGTTTAAGATATTCATGAAATAATGATAAACTATATTGATATATTACTTAAAAATCATAATATTATTGAATTTTAAGATATCAATATTTATAGTTAAATTAGAAGTATTGCATATTTTGTATTTTGTCAAATGAATAGATACTGTTTTTAATGTATTGTAGTGCAACTATACGAGTACAACGTTTGCGTATAAGTATTATGCTTGAACAGATAGTAGTAAACGTTTCTTTATTTTTAAATTTAATTTGACCATTAAAGTTTAATAGTATAGGCACCTATTAGGTGTACAATATTATTATATAAAATACACTTTTAGGAAATTCGGCTTTTTTCGGTGAGTCCGACCAAATAATATATAATACCTAATACCTATCTTCGCAATAGTTTTCCACCGCGTACACGCGACCGAATTCGCATATTTATTTATTTTAGAAATCGCATCGCTCGCCACACATAATATAGTATCTACAACATGGGCCCATATTATTACTACCATATTATATAGTGACGCAACAGGTGCGCATATAAAATATAAATATATACAATATCTGCAACTGTTAATCGCGCGACGGCGACCGTGCGACGAATAATAATGATTATAATATTATTATTAATATTATATTAATTCGATAATAATACCAGCTCGCACATAATAACAATAATATGTAATATGTACGCACGATTTCGGTCTCGGGTCCCAATTATTCGACGTGGGTAAGACCTATAGAGGTATACGCGCGTAACGCAGTAGCAACATAATAATAATGCAATTATTTCTTGATATAATATATTATACTCATAGTCATACATAAATATATATATATATATATATGTCTATGATTATACTTACTTATACACGAGTCGTACGCGTACAATAATAATAATAATATATTATTCACATTATTGTAATAATTATTGTACGGCTGTATTAAAATATGTTACATACTGCAATATTAAATGTATGACTACAACAATCGCGTTTCTGTTGAACAATAATAACGATTTTATTATTATTATTATTATTATTATTATTACATTTGTCGCCTTGACTATATAATATTATTATAAATTATAACGCCTATTATATTGCGGCACGCACGCGTTCGTGATTCTTAGCACAAATTTATTAGCGATTTTCGTAACACCTTATTATCTGTATCAAACGGCCGTCAGACGAACGTTGTTTATAAAATAATCGCTCGACAGTGGATCGCCTGCAGCTGTGTAGGTGCGACAACTCCGAACGGTTTTCACGGTCTTTAATGACGGGATTAACGCGGAAGTGCCTACACCCTTAAATGTTCTACAACATTTGTTTGTGGATGTGTTTTTGATTTTGGAATTTGGTTGAACGAAGTTACCCCGCTGCTGGTCGTCGTCTCAGCAGACGTGAACACTCCCACGTTGTATTGCGCACACACGATGCATTCTATAGTTCCATGTACACGATTAGTAATAATAATAATGCAATTTTTTTAAAAAATTAATTAGCATGAGCCTCGTGCCACCCAAACCATTCTCCGAGAATTTTTTGCTCGCATATAGGACATATTATACTAACACTAAGTACAATAACAATATTAACAATTATACAATAATGCTGTAACTCGTATGTACACATGTTTACTGTTATTGTACAATAAATTAACGATATATACTAATGCCTACGGGTTTTTAATAATTGCTTGTTGGTCGTCTCGTCTAATTATTGATGAAAGAATTCTTTTATGTTGTATTGATTTCCGGCAGTCGCTGTATTTGTTGGAATTTGACGAGGGGGTGCTTGCGATGATAAATATTTTGCTCCACAGGTCGCGCATTAAATTGGGTCTTCTATGGGCACGAAGTAGCCTTGTCCTTGTGTATTATGTTGTATTATCCGTTGTGCCTTATCTCTGTAGACGCGCTAGGATGACAACATTTTCTTTTACATTTAATTACGAATAATAATTATTAGTATTGACAAAACAAATACTCTAACATCATGTATCTAAATCGCGATGATAGTGATAAATATTATGTGTCTTATGACTGTATTTGTTGCGAACTTGCGGTATTAAGTTTTAAACAGCTGTTAAAAACTGACAAATTAAAAATTAATTTTAATATTCATTAGTTTTAATAACGTTTATACATTCCTAATGATGAATCAGTTATTACGTTCGGTCGGTGTCTTAAAACGTGTGACTGCCATGGAAACAAACCTATATATATATATATTGTGTATTTGTGTATATCATACATGAACAAAATACAAATTATTAACAGTGTCATTCGCCAAGCTTTCGCCTTTTTTTTCTACAAATGTAGTTATTCAAAATCTGATTTTTGAAATTTTCGAGTATACTTAAAGTCAAAGACCACATTTTAAAATTCTCGAGACTTTTTTGTATTACCATATGTAATACAAACTTCTGTTTTTCAAAAAACCCCTTATCTACTGTAAAATATTTAAATATTGAGTGGATAATTTTTCTTAAAATTACGACGTATCAAATACAAAAATTAGTAGACTTTAAATTATTTAAAATTGTGTACTAAGGCTAAAAATTCCATGAAAGTGAGCATGGAAGATATATAGGAGTATTAGTAAAAGAGGGTCCTCGTTTGAAAAGTAGAAGTTTTTATCGCCACAGAACACTCCTTAAATAGTACAAAAATCTCAAGATTTTAAAAATGTGATATTTAAATATATTTAAAAAATCCAAAAATCAAAATTTTAATAAATGTTTTATTAGATAAGAAACAGGGGTGAGCTAGCGTGGTCCATCGTCCTGTATAAACATATTGTATTGTATAAAATATTTTTTTTTATCTAAAGCTGACTTACTTATTACAGAATTTATTTGACAAAAAGATTGTTGCTATGTCTGTATAAATGTATTATAATAAAAATTAATGGTAATTATTATCCCACAAAATGATGTCCATTACAAATGAATTAATTGTTCCGGAAAATCAATTACGACTTAATATCCTTATACTTTCATACATCATAAATCATAATTGACCGATCATTACATCGACAATTGATATTAATAATACCTTAATAAATTCTAACTGGTATACCTACATGTCATCATTAATGATTTAAGAGAAATTTAACGATGTGATTTTATACAAATGTATTTTGAGCTCTTTTAGATTTAAACTCCATTTTTTATTTAATAAAAAATTTAAACAGCTAAAACAGTAGTATGATATATTGATATAAACTAGATTTTATGAAATGTTCAATCATTTTCTTATGGTATGATTTATATGAAAGTGCGATGCATCATTCCACGGTACCTATATAGATTTGAGTTAATGTACGATTAGTGATTACAATAAATTAATTGTGTTTGTTTGCAGTTTCACAAATCGCGATGCACACACAATGCACACAACAAAAGCGTTTTGTGTATCCTATATAAAATTGACATGATTTGGACATGAAACTCAATGAGACTTCATTTTTATCATATAGGTAAATACTGTTTAGTATTCCTTCTCAAAATGGTAGTACCATATTAGTCATATAATGTTACATTAATGTGTTGTAGGTACTTGCTGTAATGTTTTACTTATCTACCTTTTATTTTTAAATTTATTTCATAGATTTTCAGGGACAAACAAGTATTGTTCCCGATGAGAACGAATATCGTTTGTCGTAATACCTTTTTAGCTATACTTGCTGATATTTCAATAAAAAACATTTATTTTTTTTTATTTTTACAAGGTTATTGTCTTGTGCAGATATATATAATTAATCGTTTTTAAATCGATGGTTTGAAAAAAATTTAACTTGACACATAATATAATATAATTGTTGTACAAAGGTCTATAAAAGAACACTTCATTGATAAACAAATAGTTCTGTTACGTTACGAATATCTAACTACTAATTTTTAATTATTTTTTTAAAAAAATTATTGTTAATCATGTCATGTTTCGTATTATTTAGTGAATAATATTGTGTGTAATTTATTCTCACACGTCATATACTATGTTGAAGCAAATTTGATATTTAATACGAAAAATCTGTAATGCCGTCCAACATCCGACTTACACTTGTTATAATATTTTGGATAATAAACACGAACGTTTTAAAACAAAAATAACAAGAATATAATATAATACGCGTTTAAAGTATGCCGTAAATTAATTAAACATAATATAGGAGGCACCTTTTTCGTGTTCCAAACATATTTAGGTACAATGTGTACGGTAATAACAGCGATTAACCTTCGTATTTTTAATATCGTCTGGACATATAGGTATTATGTTCGGTTCATGGCGTTGATACGCTTTACACACACTTCCGAGGTCTTCTACTCATCAACGCATCCGATTCCAATCCGTATATTATACTTACATATGATATGGTTAATAAATAAATACTTACCGTGCACCCATGTATACCTTTATTGTGAATACAATATTATAAAATGCGTGTATGTGCAATGTGCATCGAGTGTAATTCGCGTGTAAGTGCTATTATAACGTGTAATACATTTATATATTATGTATAAAAATTCCTGGTAATTTGGCCGGGAAACGAGGAAGTCGTCGGTCATTGTGGCGTTTTACCTTAGAAATTATTTTTTTTCCCATTTCAACGTTAATATAAAACAACATTGTAAGAAACGCGATTACATGTACATTATATTTCACGGCATTAATTACATTTATACGATAAAATTTAATCTTCGAGGATTCGTAAGAAGTTAATGGCGGATTATGGCTCAGTTTTTTTTTTTATTAAAGTAGGTACACCAATAACAATTTTAGAGGAATCTTGTATTAAATTTTCAAGTTTTTGACAGAGAGAACTTTTTTATCGACAACAATATTATAAAAGTCGAAAATTTCTCATGCCGATAAATAGCTCAAAAAGTATCGAAATATTTTTAAAAGTCTATCGTGTACAGAATATGCCAATATGAACATTTCGCTACACTCAGAATCTAAAAGGGAACGAGAATGCTTGACGGATCCCCCTGTATACTGTAAGTGTAGACGTGTAGTATTATATAAGAAAAATTCCTAGTCATAATCGTATCACTGTATTTATATTAATTGTACTTAAAACGAGTGAAAAACCTTTCAGAGCATGTAATTTCACGAGAGTGCATATTTTTTTGCCGAAAGAGAGAGAGAGAGAGCCAACGACAGCAAATAACGACTATTACGATTTTTTTTTCCAAATCAAAAGCGTTTTTTGTTTAGTTTGAAATCCGACGATGTTTATATAACTGTGCTGCAATTGGTGTACTGCGTGCATAATTTGACAATATGTAACATAGCCGTAGAGAGGTATGTTATATTATCGGAGTGGAAATCAACAATCAAATCGATTTGAAACGTCGAACCGTAATAAAACACATTTTCCATCTGATAAAGTCGAATCCCGCCGCGGTCTCAGGTTCGAAATATCTTATTATTTTATTTCCGCTATCCGGACTGTTTCTGTGCAGGTACCACGGACTTGTATGAAAGCCCGTTAAAAAAAATATTCACTCCTTAATAATATCTATTTACACAATAACAACGAATAATATTAGAGCTGCATAATGATTTAGTTATTACGTTTCCACCCCGAAAATGATCGTATTTATACCGACTTATCTATTACTCACATATTATTTAAGACCGGAAAAGTTAGGTACACATTATCATCATTCATCAAAACCGTTGTTTTGAGTGTGGGCGATCCTCGATCAAGTCTATCGTGGTCGTGAAATTTATAGTAAATAGGTAAGTAACCCTTTTAAAGAGGGGCTCACAAAGAAAACTTGACTCGCGAAAAACTAATATTTTTTGTTTGTATTCAGGGTTGACATCGGTTACCGAAAATAAAATAGTTTTTTTAATAATTTGATGAAATTGCAGACCTACATATTATTATATCTGGTCAAGACAGCCCAAATAACTGCAGTGTTGAAAATCTGCGTAGCTCACATTTAGCGAAGTCCATCGGCAAGTATAACATACGATTCGAGACGCAATACGAACCCGATTTAATTACTCTGCCGGTGTGACCGAAATGCAAATAAATGTCTACTCGATTTTATGACGGACAACTTGAAAACACATACCTACTATAACAGTTGCAGCACTTACAACAACATTTCGAAGATATTAACAATACTAAACTCTAGATTAACGCCTTTGTTACGACAAATTAATGTTCGCGTTTGTGTTCTAGGAGTTATATTTTTTTCAACACGACGACTTCGGTCGCCTATACGGCTTTGTGGCTACATAATATCCAAGGAAGCGATTTAACTATTATAGTGCTTAGGTCCACGGCCGAATCACGAAAATATAACGTATATTGTTGGGACGCGTGAGACTGCAGTATTTTGGACGATTTACTATTTACGCTTCCTAGTCCGACAGAATTCTCTACACCTATAACGATCTGAAACCGTGTGCAAGCGCAACTGTATACTCTACCATAGAGTAAATCGTTTATTCACGTTACACAATTGTTATTATCGTTATTATAGGTGTGCAGAGTTGTGTACTTGTGTGTGAGATAGATAGAGAGAGAAAGATTGCGCACCACATTGTCTTCTGTATAGGTACTATTATATTATAAACATCTGCATTCATCGACCAAACGAGCGGAATCGAAATCTCTTGACCGTGAGCAAACAAATATGTTTTTTCTTCCTTATACGTACTCACTAAATTCTTATATTGTTCGTAAACGTTAATATTTTTAAGTCTTTTAGAAGCGCTATGAGAAGCTGTTCGCCGATGCTGTACGCAGTAATGGGAAGTTATTTATTTTTGTTGGACTCCAGGTATACGGTGCTATATTGGTGCTTTTACATCGGTGTTTTTAATCTTTCAAATGGAAACCGACACCACAATGCGGTCGAAAAGCCATCAAACTGATAAATTGTTCGATTTTTTTAGTTATTTTGCTTGAAATCATAAAATAATAATCTCAACGACTTGACGATAGCCGCGTGGAATAAAGTGCTCAAATCGCACGAAAATGCGGAATGGACTGGTGAAATGGTCTACTGCAATGTATAAAATGTATTTTAATACATATTTATAAGTGTGAAGAGTAATAATATTATTTATAATTTTAACCATAAAAAGATTTCATTTTATTTCAAAGTAAAGTATAATAGCGCAATATTTTTGTTTTCGTTTTATACAATTTGCAGTTTTAATTTATAACACATATAAATGTAATTCAAGGTTAATCATGCCAATATTGAATAATTTAAAAGCTTATAAAAATTATGACCAACATAAACATAATATTTATTATTAAAATCTTTATTATTGAACAATTTTATTTAATAAAGCATTATAGTGACCAGAGGCATTAATGTTATTTTGAATCCGTAGATCGAAGTCACCTGTATGATGCTCGTAGGTTCGACAATCGAGAATACGGTGGACAAAAATGAATATACATTATACATCGCTCCGGAATTTTGAACTTTTTAGAAACATTTTTGGGAGATTTTTATACAAGTTCTAAAATTGATGATAGGTATCACATTGATCATTCAGTCTGCAGTATCAATCACCAATGTGTTCTTACATTATACACACATGATATGATGTACCTATAAACTTATACCTTTGAGTTTTTGATTTATTTATAAAAATACCATGGTTGACACCTAAAACCGTTTAGTCATAACTCATAACACATTCACACTGTTTCTATTCAATCAAAAATTAATAATTAATTTCATCTATTGCGTTATTATTTACAGAGTTTCAAACAGGTGTCCTGTAATAGATTCTGTGATTCAATATTGACTGTAAAAATGTATCGACTTTCAGTAAACGTCCAGCATATCAATAAATCGAATAAAGTTTTTTTTCTCCTCCGCGATACCGATCATGTTATAAAGTATTAATTTGTTGAACTGTACTTCAATATAATGTAATATAATTTAGCTATAATGTGTGTTAGTATACGCACATGATGTAAATGTATGCATATCATTATAAAATTAGAATATACTATTATTATTATTTTATTTTTTTCTAAATAGCGTTCTCTTAGATAAATTAGATAGCGAGATAGCAACTCATCAACTATTATATAGATTGCTACCGCTACTAAACAAAATTAAAAAGCCAATTTGTTTCGACCTTTATAAAATATTATGCTTGTTCCGTTTTTAATGGGATTTTTATCGAGTCACTATTAAATGTATAAATACCCTTACAGGTATGACTTTTATTGAGTGTTGGAACTTGTAATAACCTTTCTTAATATATCGTTCGCGATTTTCAAATTCGTATTGTTATCGAAAACAACGATGCTCGCTCGACTTTCCCGTGACCAGGAGAGCACAGAGAGTCAGAGCTTAAAAAATCCGTTTCTTTTCGATTTCAAAGTATTTACAGTATAATATAGCTAGGTAGGTATAAAAAAACGTTACCTATATAATATATATAATATATATATACACATAAGACGATAAACAAGCGCTAATTAAAGCAACACTGATGCAGAGTCAAACAAGGTTAATAGTACAACATTATAATTTATAATAATATATTTTAATAATATGTAATTATTGCGTTTACTACACGTAGGTAGGACACCAGCTATAAATTATAATCAGCTGCAGTATATTATATTCTATACGTTATGTAAGTCTTCGCCATGAAATGTTATTATAAATTTATAATATTATGATAATACGACGTTTAACGTTTTCATTATATGTTAATAATAATACGGCAATACATTTGAGTATTTTTTAGTCATGTTGATTTCAATATACGGGAATTTACGTGTTCGTAAAAGAACACGGCTGAGTTAAATACAGAAAATCGCCTGAGAATTTGTAAAATCGTGTTTAAGGTTACCACAATAATGTTATATACGTATATACTGTATAGTATAATATTATGTTGCTGCTGCTGCAGTATACAGGTATAATAAATATTGTAAGCGGAAGGACAACGATATTCAGAAATGCATTAGATACTTATATCCGGTTTTTGTTTCATTTATTCAAAAAAAAAATATATATAAATATCGTTCGGTTCCTCGATCGAAATCAAGTTATTTTGAATAAAGTATACTTATATATATATAGCTTAAATCTGTAAGCATTCTAAGAACGAATCAAATGCCAACTTATTTAGTATCTCATACTAACAATATTATTCAAATAATAAAAAATTTTTGAATTATTTTATACAAAAAATTATTAAAATTAATTTAAACATAAAATTATTGAAATTAATTTATCATGTTTAATAATTTGTAGTACTGCGGCAGCTCATTTGAATACGAACTTGAAGGAAACGTGCCATTTTCGAACACTGCAGAGTATTAATACCATCAGACCGCAAGAGACAGTCGTAAATAATTTTTAAAAGCGTCCTGCAGAGTATTCGGATTGAATTTTTTTTCGACAAATTATTTGCCCGAAAACAATTCAGTAATATAGTATTACTTATACAAACACGGCGCGTGCCACAAAAAGAAAGACTCGTATAGTTGTCGTACCTAACGAATTCCAAACACACGTAGCTGGTAGGTATAATCTCATTTGTTCTTATACAATAATAAGTATTTTTTTAATCGCTCGTACATTTTTATGCACGTCGTTCGAATGTTTTCACTGCGAATTCGACCTGTGGATATGTTATTATTATTATTATTATTATTGTACGTACCGTTTGGAAGCGTCTTACACGGAGTATAACCTAATAACCAAACGAGCCAAAGAGCTTTCTCAAAATTTGTTAGGAAAAATATTTCGAAACATACATTTTAGCCCTGTGACAAACTATATGGTGTATCATGTACTATTAGATAACTATTTATAATATGTTTGAATAAAGTTTTGAATAAATTTATACCGGGTTGCATAATCAATCAATAGACATTTAACGAATCGATAGTCAACTAATGATGGTCCTTTAAACATGATTTAGTGACCCATGATTGGTCCATTAAATTTTATTAGACCGTTAAATTAATACATTTTTCATGCAACCTGGCATCATTTTAAGTGTTTAATTGAATATGATTTTTAAAATGATATATTCTTATTATACTCATTGCAACCCAGTACCTACATAACTACGTGTTCTAGGGTAGTAATCACTTATTATCGTTGTTAGTTAAAAGCCACTTATGTCGGTATTTTTTCCACGTTTTTATCATAAATTAGTAACTCACCTAATTCTGCAGGACATAAGTCGTGCGATCGTGTATGAAGTATTATTTGACTTATAAGACATCAAATATTGTTATATTTTACGATGTGCTCACAGCATATATAACATAGGTAACTTATTCTACAGTTTAGTCGAACACGTGTGATTGTAATACACATTTATAAATTTATAATATGCATTACTATGGCCCGCTAAAGCACGCTGTTAATAATTACTGTACGCATAATATGAAAACCGATCAAAGCGCACAATCGCCAGCATATTTTCAGACATAGGTAGTGACATATATATACATAGTGTATCACGGTAATCTGACAGTTTTAAATTTAAATATTTCAGAGCTTTGTGCTGTTACACTTAGCTGGTATGGATCTAAGATTGGGACAGTTGAAACATTTCATCATATAATTACTGCCTATACTTTTCTTCAAAGTACTTTTCATCAATATATCAAAAATATATTAATATGTACTTCGAAATAAGTTTTTTTTTACTACTCCAAAATTAAATTAAATTGAGTAGGTAGTAAAAAAGACTTATTTTTTAAAATCTAGATGATAGATCTAGAAACTATAGATGGATGATCGATATTCTATGTAGGTACCTGGATCGATTATATTAGAAAATCAAATCTACGGCACAAATTGATATCATAAACAGTAGTATATTTGAGTAAATACATAATATATATATGTATAAATATTACAGTTGTATGTACCACGATAAAGGTAGGTATATAATAATATCATAGTAGTGTAGGTACCTATATAGTATAAATATGTATAAAATATGGAGAATGTGTTCTGATTAATAATCATGATTTATCGTTCATGAGGGGAGGGGGGCTTAAAATTACCATTACAATTTACAAGTGTAGGTAAATGTTTCCTATTAAAACCGGCAGTCGTTATTCTATAATATTTTTTGATAATAATAACAGATATTATATAATATTATAATGCATCAGCAGCTATTCGTCGTGAAGGTTGTGATGAATGATGGTGGTGATACGGCGACCGCTTTTAAATATTATATCATGCAACTTTGACGTTTGAGAGTATATATAGATAGGTATAGCTGCCGATTGATATAATAACTGAACTATTTTTGGTTCATGAAATCGATGATCTCGTTTTTCTTGCCATCCGTGTCGTAAATCTGCATGATCTTATCGAAATCCCCTCGCCTGTACGTGTAAATGTGTCTTATCACTAACCGCGCCATGTCCTTTTGCCTCGGGGTGCACTTTCCGCACACGGTACGTATGATCTCGGGCAACAGGTAGGCTGTAAATCAGAAAACGGTCGTGTATAGGACATTTGTGGTATATTTCGAAAAAATTTAATCCTACAGGTTGTACGCCGAACAACCTGTAGACAATCGCGGTTGTCAACAATTTTAGCTCACCCCCTAATATGTAGGTCGAGTGGCGGCTACGAGAAGGTATAAAATGTAAAAACATGTGTGACGAACAAATAACCAAACGCATGTCACCGTGACCTCGACGGAGGAGCTACAGCATTAAATCGGTTATTGTTTACAAACTTTTTTTGTTGTTGTTATTGTAATTATATGTACCTAAGTAATAATTATTATTAAGTATGTACTAGTTATGACGTGTATTACCACTAAGCGTACGCAGCTGTCTAAAATACGTCTCCTCGTTCGACGACCAAAGACAAATCATTAAATCGAATACCTATATTGTATTACCTATAAAATATTATCGCATAATAAATCGGCTCAAAAAAGTAAATAATTTTATTAGTAGTAAGACAATATTCATCGTTATCATCCTAGTAAGTACGAACAATACATGCTGGTAAGACGTGTGCTCGTTTCTTGTTTACATAACTACCTATTTAGTTTTAATGATACGACTATATAATCCATGGTTAGTAATATATTTTCGTACATAAATTCACGTTGGCGATTAATTGCGTCTGACCTTTCGTTCAATATCGACAACATTTTAAAGGTCGACGCATGCTGGTTCACATGTTTAAATAAAAAAAATTTACCACTTACGTCTTAAAGGTAAACAATAAAAATAGAATATAGCAGAAATATGGCGAACTATGGTATTGATAATAACTATGGTTAGATATTATTATTCGTACACAGAGCACGTCAATTATTATCCAATTACGAGTAACAACTGCTGTGCATACGCAGTCATTCGCGTGAGATCGTAAAAATGATACTATAATATTTCGATTCACTGATTGTATTATAATATTATTACGATTATTCGATGTTGAAATCGAAAGAGGATACATTTAATTCGTATACCAATATACGTTTTGTAATATCGTAACACACTAACACGAATGGACCTCTAAAATGGTTGGAATTCGATTAAAATATAGAAACAAGCTGACAACTGCAGTGTCGCCACCTGGAACGTGTACTAATGAAGTCATCGGTATAATAGACGTAATATAATAATATTTCAAAACAACGTTTTATCGGATCATTCAGTCCGAAATTTCATCACATTTCTGAGTGGAATTAAGACGGACGTATGTTTAGCAGATAACACTCGTTTCTGAGTTTCATTAGAAATTCTCAAACGAAAAATTGCTCGGTTTTGAACAGCTCGGGTGTACATTTTTTTAAATGCAATAACCTATTTATTTTTTCTTGATTTTATTGGTTCGTTAGTCGACGATATAATTATCAGTCTTTTACTTTGCGCTAGAACGTGTCTGTTAGAATTTTAGTCTGCGTTTTTACTCTATTCGAGTTAAGTTTACCCCCACTCGACCGACGAAAACTAATCACGTCTGACTATCCCCTTCCATTAATGTATGTGCTCCATTCCCCCCACCCATAGTTATCTATTATTGTAACTTGTGCTGTTGTGATGTTCAACAGCAATACTCATAGTCGGTAAAATGTAAGTAAGTACTAGATTGATTAATTAATCAACTCGATTTAAATTCAATTTAAATGAATCGGAATGTTCCAAAAAATATTCTATACTTCGGAATATATGAAATTAAAAATGTATTTTGTATCTTTGTCGTTCAAAAAAGTAAAGAAAATAATGCGAATATAATTTTTAAAAAATGGTATTTAAAAATATTAATTTGTAGTTCTTGCAATCTTATTTCATTTAAAAAAAATTCAATCTGTTAGTTTATTAAATATACTTGTAATTTGGACACTTATGAAAAAATCAGCCACCCAGTGGTGACGATTTATAGTAAATAGTAATCTTATTAATAATTTCAAAATAATTTTCGAGCGTACAGTATAGTAGAACAGGTATGTTAATTAATTATTAAAAAGTCAGTAACTCTAGTTTTCTGAATTCACGATGTAGTATGAATATTTTATTATTATTTTATTTTATTGAATATTTTTTTTTTAAATACAATATATATTATGTTACTAATAGCCTGTCTTTTACCTTGGTTAACAAACACAAAATGTGAAATATCGTTTAAAATTTGTTTTGATGTTAAAAAAAGAGACTTGAAAAGGGTTCTGAATTAAATTAATTAACATGTATATACTATTATGCTTATTGTTTTATTTTTTTTTTTTCATTGGTAGTAGTTAAAACCAGTTATAGTAGTTTGTAGGTTAATTCAAACAGTTGTAGTTTTTGTCAAATCAGGTCAAATACTTGTCAATGCAACGATTCATTTTTAATTTTGCAGCACTGCAGCGGTATACCCATACATGCTATGCCTTAAATTTAAAATATGGATTATTATTGCATTTCTTTTTATATTTTTAGATTTTCACGAACAATATTTGTGAATTATAATGGAAAAATATAAAATGATAGTAGGTCAATACATATATGAGTTAGCGTTACGTCGAGCAGTTAGAAGGTATAGGTTATTCTTAAAATTTCAATTATTATATTAATTTTAAGTTACATTTTGACGTCTTAACACTGTTGTACCTGCACTATACCTACGGGAAGGATTTTTTCCAAACGAAAACAACTTTAGCTGCATGTCTTCAATGAGCACATTTCGATAAATCATCTTAATCGAGTATTTAAAAAGATGTTGTTTTTTTTGGTGCAACAAGTCCTCAACACCACTTGCAAAGCGATTAATAAAGTACGCTCTGTCGCACTACCCTCGTATCCATCGTACCTTTTGCTAGTCTGCCTTCCGGCGTGCAAGGTCCTTCGTTGGTGAAACACTTGACGAAGCCCGCAACCACCTTGTTGTTTCTCAGCAATCGGCCCACGTCCATGTGGTCGTACGTGGACACGTAGTAGCCCGACGGAGCGGTGAACATCGTCGCCTCCTGTTGCTGTTGCTGCGGAGGATAAACTCCGGCGTCGGCGCAGTGGACGGTCGATGGCTGATGGACGAGCACGGTGGCGATCGCCGCGACGGCCAGCAGCGAGAAGATTTCGGGACGGCACCGCGGACTGTTCATATTATTATTCGTCATCGTCGAAATGGAAACGAAATCCGGTGGGCCTAATAAATGATGCCTATGAACACCGGCAAGAAGACACGATATTTGGTAAGCTTTTCCGACGGTTTCTGCGACTCAAGTGTCGTCGTCCGCCCGTTTATATAATATATTATATCGTCCGTACCCGCGGAGACGCGTGTGAAAATGCGTTTGATTTTTCTCTTTCGGCAACAACACAAAATAGGTGCTTAAACACAATATAATAATTATTGTGAGTAATACGGTGCGCGTGCGTACTCGGCGGTCGGGGACTATCTTTTTTTTTTATCGGCACGCGTCTTTTAAGTTTCGTGTCGAATTCACGGCCGACCAACCCGAAACGCGTATATCGTACAAATTATTATGTTATATGTGACGTGTGTGAGCGATTTAATCGGTAACAAAATATAAACTAAAAAATGTCACACGTCTCGACTGAAATAGCCGCATATCACTCTTATTCGTATATATGACCGGTACAGGGTGATTCTCCGACCGTGCTCATTACTCGCCCTCATTCTTCACGAAATATTGAATTTATTCAAATCATGCAATTTGGAATAAATATAATAGTCTAAAATAGATGTAATCTTGGATCTGGAAGTGATATATGATACTCGGATATCTTAGAAAAATCAAAGTTCAATGGGCGTACATCGGTTCCACTAGAAACTAAATTTTCGTTATCGTCAAAATTAAAATAAGTTTGGTTTTGGTTTTCATCAAATCGTTAATCTTCCAAAATGATTATTTAATATATTTTGAGAACCACTATTCTTAATTCTGGTGCTCTGCGGATTATTCCATGCACATTTCAACAATCCGTTCTTTAAATCACATACAGATTTATAAATACGCATCAACTGCGATAACAAGTATAAAATCAAAAATACTATCCATGTGGAATTGTTGAAAACTGTACCTTATGTACCTAACCTGTATATGCCAGGATTTGGTGGAAACGAGTCCAGTTACACAGCTCAAAATATACTCGTTTGGATTTTGCTTTTGATACGACGAAATGTTCAGAAAAAGCACCCACTAAATAGTTTACAATAGAAAACCATTTGAAAAATAGAAGTTTGTGTCTTCCCAGGACACTCCTTACGTAGTTGTACAAAAAGTGTGTTTGAAAATTTCAAAAATAAGATTTCGAATAATAACATCGTTGAAGAAAAAAAGGGTTGAATACGCTTGACGAATCACCCTGTATAAGAAATAAACATACAACAATATAATATAAAAAAATATAGTTTTGATAATGTCCAGACGTGATTGAATATGGTACCTAAAAACTTATTATGACTTACATTAAAATAACACAATAGTATACAAATATTTTAAAAATTTCGAATGACTAAACAAATCTTAAATTATAAGTATACATTTTTTAATGATTGCATTGTGTTTACTACATATAGAAATGATAGTATAATTTATTATAGTAGAATTGTTCAGGTTTCTACGATTAATGTTTTTTCAATGACAACAAAATAACAAAAATTGTTTCAGAAAAAATTATTTTTTATGTTTCGATGTCTAATTTTGAAAAAAATTGCAACTTTGAACTTCAAATACTTTTGAAAAAAAAAATAGTAAGAAAAGCTTATGAAGTTTTCAATCCTCCAAGATCCTCCAATCCTCTCGGCGGCTGTTCGTTTATGTTTCAGTACCATAACAAATTAAAAAACGTTTACTAAATATAATTGCCGTTTTCAGCTGTCGTCTCAACTATTTATTGAGAGAAAAACCAGAGAGTATTGGGACTTTTGAATTCAAACGACATAGGAAGTAATAAGTTATAAATATATTATGTATGAGTAGTTATGAGTTAAAATTACAAATACCAATAATTCCCGCCTGCCGACATCTATACCAAATGATAAATAATTATTATCTTGTACCAATTGAAACCAAAAAGACGATGACGGCATCATCATTGTGACATTCTGGGTGCCTCACGCAATTTTTTGGAATGACTCCCAGCTATAAGACATAATATTATTATAATACATATCAACTAGTGAGAATTTCTCATTTTTATCCCGAAAAAAAGTATGAGCAAGATCCAATTTGTCACCAAACCACATATTTCTATCAAAGTTAAAAATTGAAGCATTTTTTCTGATTTAAAACAGTATGCTTAATCAAGCTTATTCATGTATAACTACTCTTTTCACATATACCTATTGTGCTATACAGTATAGATTGTATATTATCTCATACAAATAAAAAAAAAACAGTATGATGGTAGTCCCCCCCCCCCCAAAAAAAAAAAACCAGCAACTCACTTAACTTTAAATCCAATAATACATTTAGCTCTATAATCAAATTAAAAATGTATTTAGTCCTAATTTATCAAATGATTTCACTGTACTAATATTGAATTAATATTTTAATTATTCATATTTTCAATATTAACTATAAATACTATTAATAATGAAATAGTTACAGTAGTAATGGTAAGGTTACAACTTACATGTTATGATAATCATCAATTTTATTTTATTTTATAATATTTAGGGCATAAAAGCCGTGGTTTTTTTTTAGGACATTGCATATTACCAGCCTTAAGTTATAAGTTTATAGTGAATTTGTTGACTGAAGAATGAGGGTATACCTAACCTAACCTTTGTCGCTTAACGCTTTTGAACGATACTATTATTTTATTTTCTTATCTCGTTTTTGTGCTATTGTGTCGACAACAATTAACATTTTTGGCTGCACACGGACATAATACGTCCGCCGGAGGTTTTCATAAACGTGGCGACCATGACGTGATGCAAATTCAAACGAAATAATTATGCGCATTCCAGTTTTCAAAAAATCTTTATATCTTTTACGACGAATAAATATTTTTCAATAACATTTCAGATGAAGGAGAAAGAAAGTAGTGATTTCAATACGCACGCGCTTACTGTAGTCACCATTACGTTTATATAATGTTTATTAATAATTTACTATAATATTATTATTGAATATTTTGTCACACAGATCAATGCCGAGATGATGGCGAAAGGATTCGATTACAGATAGATCCAATAAAATTATGTATGCGTCGACAAAAAGTGTCATGGCGAACAGTTATACATAACACTCAGAATATTATGCTACTCCCGAATACTACACAGACGAGTTTTATATTTTAGGTACAATATTATAATAATACGTAGGTAGGTACATTTCAATATTATAATATTACGTTGTACGAGTTTTGAACTTTTACACGCGCGCTTGATCTGTGACTTGCACTGTTTTCCAATCTTAAAATATTACAGCGCTCTTGCGATGCACTATATTACCCGATATTAATATTATTGTCTATACCTAGATCACAGAGTAGATATTCTGCGCCCAAATACTCGCGTGGTCATCGAATGAATTAAAGTCCAACTACACGGGGTATTAACGTCAGCGCATCGAAAGCTAATATCTGAGGTTTGGATGACTAATCGACAGTTCCAGAAACAAACTCGTACAAACTATCGGAAATTTAATTAAAGCTTTCGACGCCATTTTCGACGGAAAAGGGCGAATTCCGCGGAATAGGCCCCACGTGAAGTCGACCCACTCTAGCTCATGTAGTCGTGTAGAATGTGTAAGTCACTCGCGAATTCTATAAGTAATAAGTATATATTATATACCCGCAAATGGCCGTCGTATGAACTATCAAAAATTAGCAGTTAGCACACAACCATCGCGTGATAATTCAAAAAATGTCGCGAGAAAGTAGCCAACAGTCCTGCCTACAGAAATCACTCGTAAGCTTTCGCTGCCGTGCCGAGCTTGGAAAAATATTGAAATGCGTCTCTATTGAGTAAGTTTATGCAGTTTCATTGTTGCGATTAAAACCTTCGAACGCCTTTTTGTGCCTTTTTATGTTTTCATTTATTCAGTCGTTATAATGTTTAACGAAACGAAACAACAATAAAATATTTATTATGTCAGTTTTTTTTTTTTTACAAGAAATGTACAATCTGTGCCCTTGGGCACAATGAGAATATGTGATAAGTGAGAGATTTCGTACACGACAAAGCGCGAGGTGAGAAGCCATCCAGTGAAAGCACTACCTATTATTGGTTTGACTATTTTTTTTATTTTTTAAATTAATCATTCAGTAAATCTCTACACCGATTTCTTTTCAGTCTTCGTGTAACTTTGATTTAATTACATAACTGTTGCCGCATTGACATAACTCGACGAGTTGAAAAAATCGTTAACTTGCCAAGCATTCATGATTTTGCTCTTCGCTGCCATACCATCATTGTGCTCGGAGTCGTCACAAAATTTTTCCAAAACAGGGGCAAATCGGTTTTTGGTAATCATTTGTCATGTAGCCCGATGTGGTAAAAAAAAAATAGTCGCTGACATTCGCGAAATGTTGGACAATTTTACCAACCAACTTCTCGTTATTGTATCGGCGTTAATGCAACTCAACATTATGGTCTTCGGTATTGAAATAGTAACACATAAAAAATAGTAATAAATAATAATAACACTAATAAATAATAACTTTAGCACCGCTCTACGCTGCACGCTGGCTGCTATACACGCCCATGCCCGGAATAACGAATTTCTGGAATAACCGAACAAACTTCTTCTCTTAAGATTTGAATATTTTTATCATTGGTCTTAGACTTCCGACACCGCGACGGTTATAATACATGGCAGTTATCGTCGTTCGATAACTGAAAACGTAGGCTTTTTATAAAATGTAATTATTACAAGCCACAGAAACGAAATAATAATATGGTTTTATTGAAATTTCATAATGAACGATTTCAGCTTGGAACGATGGGCTCTGAAATGGGTAAGTACAAGAAATAATAATTCATATGATTATTATTATTATTATTATTATCTGACCAACACAAAAGTCCATCCGATATTTTTTAGGAGACCCCCTGGCAATTGTCCTGAAATGTTCCCGTTGTCCTCCCATCCCACGGAAGGCCCTGATTAATGATTATACTATACTGCGGGTATAGGTACTTATTTAGTATTATATAGGCACGATCGATACGATTTACCATCTTTCGATCTTTTAAAAATTATTCGTGCACAACATTTTTGTCAAAGTTAAATAACTTGACATCTACCAGTTCTATAGTCTTTTGAAATTCTTGACTTAATAATATTTGATGCGTCGCCAAAATTTATTTTTTCCGTAATCTATCGCCTTTAGTTAAAAAATATTTTTATTGCATATTTTTAAAGAGTTTTTTCAGTAAAAAAATTGCATTTGCTGTTCCGTGTTCAATACTTTGTATCTACGTTTTTGTCTCGGTAGATTTTTTTTTTTTTTTTTTGAACTCGTCGATATTAAAATATATTTAATAAGGTGAAAAAAAAGTGGAACAAGATTTAATTTTCTTTGTATGGAAAAACGTGCACCGCTCGACATAATTTCCATAAGCACCGATCGCTTACACTGATTTTATGCATTATTCATCGCACTAATTGTATTTATTATCTTTCGTATCTTTTACATCCATTAAAGTTTACATTTCATTATTTCATCAAACGATTTAATAAAAACTCCCACGACGATTTAACATGTACCAACCTCCTACAAATATAACATATTATTATATTCGGAATATTGGTTTTTAATTCTTAGCAGATCAGCTCTAATATTTGCAAATTAATTCGTAATATTGTTTAGTAAAATATTTTAAGGCTGCGGAAATGCCATATTATTGTTGTTACTTATTTATAACACGAAATACCGGAAAACGAATCCTCGACGTTGGTGTAGCTATATAGCCTACGCGTAACGCCGTCTTTAGTGGTGTATGAATATTACACTTAAAATAGAAGATATTTCACAGATAATCTCAGATATTTTTTTTTTTGAGGAAGGTTCCCAGGGGGGGGGGAGTAACTAATGAACAGTTAACTATACTAACTACTTCCTTCAAAGTTCTAACCAATGTCTTAGTAACCGCTTGTGTTTAGTATTATCTACTAACACATAAAATAGGGCTTAACTTTTTGGGATTCATAATATTGTTGAAATTTTTATTACATTTAGATTTTGTGCAATTTACGTAGCCTGAATGAGAGAGATGGCGTGCAACGTAACAGGTATTAAAACAAGTTACAAAAAATAATTATTGTACCATTCATTACTCTACTAGCTACAATAAAGTGGTCCTATTCAAAGAAATAAAAAATATTTAGTTGACTTGATAGTTGAATGATAATTGTTTCAGTTGGTTAATAATAAAAAAAAAATAAGAACTGATCAGATAAAACGGATGGTGATGGTATTATGGGGATAGATATATAAAATGCGTGAATCTCACAAAACAAAAATGTTCTGCACGCCTGCAGTTCAACAAACATGCAACAGACCTACATGGTAACAGAGTAAATTAAATACTGTAAATAATAATAATTTTGTAAGCATCCTGAGCCAACATATAGTGCAATATTATGTTCAGAGTGCCCTTTCCCATCATATGCCTAAGCGGCCTAAGCGACTTCTACTCGATACCAGCCTATCCATCAAATTATTATTAACAACAATATACTTGGAATGGACTGAAATAGTTGGAGAAGTTTGAAAGAAGAGTGCAAATGATAGCCTATATTGCATTAATATACATAAATAATAATTATTTATAAATAAAGGCTGAAAAAAGCATTTCACAGGCCACTGACTACACTTTGCGTTCTGCTAAATCAAAAAGTTTTTCATATACTTGTAACTGGTAAAGATAACTATCATTTATATTTTAAAATATTTCACTATTTTCTTGAACATAAATAATAGCACACCACATTTTTGTAATCATTTTCAAAAATATGAAAATATAGTTTATTCAGTATTATGTCCAAAGTATATATTCAATGATTTTAACTTTTAGACCAGATAGCCAATACATGCGTTAAATATTATACTACTGCATTCTCTTAAATCAAAAAGTTTTTCCTATACTCTAACGCAGTAATGAAAAATAACTATAATTTATATTTTGTAATAATTTACAATTAACTTGTTGAAAAATTACAGCACAAGACATTTTCTTAAACAATTTTATACACATAAAATAAATAATATACTTGACATTACGTCTCAAGAATAATATTAAGCTCAATGTTTTTATTTTTTTGACCGCCAATCAATAAACTCGTCCACGTCAGAATCATCTGATTCTTCGGTTTCATCTGGTTCATTTTTAATTTCCATGTTATTCATATTTTCTGTAGCCAAAGCAATTTTTTCTCTTTTCTTTTCCAGTTCGATAACTCTATAATATAAACAAAATAATATAAATAATATAGTCAATTATTAAGAGTAAATGCATATTTATCAAAGCTTGTTTGTTTGTGGATAACTATAAATGGTTTACTATTGCTAAAATAAATTACTGCATTAAACGCTACAACAAAATGTGATAATTCAATAATTGTTGAATCAGAGTTTGGCAAAAAAAAATGATTAATGTCAACTTTGACACATTTACACCTATGTTTAATAAAATATAATTTTAAGCTATTAGAACATATACAAATATAAGGAAAGTATAAAGTGTATTGATTATGATATAATTTTTTAAATCAGACAAGTTAATAATTGTTAAAAATTATTAGTTGTTAATGATAAAAAATAATAGGTATATGAATAGATACCACATAAATGTATATAAAGTTGAATTAAATATTTTTTTAAACATTTTAATGATCTTTTTAAGCTAAAATGTTTATTACATACTTTTTAAATGCTAATTTATATCCAACCAACTACATTTTAAGAATTTTATATCAACAAAACTATAATATAAACTTATTGTCCATATCTTTCATACTCAACTAACACTAATTAGTTATTATTCATAGAATATAAAACAATCTAAAATATTATCACGATTATGACAGCCTTCTTCAAGAGAGTGCTCATTTGGTGAGAGAGTGAACATTTCATATCCCCCTCCCTCTTTGGATTATTTTTGTCTTTAAAATATAAAATAAAGCAATGCAGATACATTTACTGCTATAAAACGTGGTCTGAGAATAGTCAAAAATTCATATCTGCCTTTCCACATAGAGCTGAGCACACCACTGATTGTCTTAATTATTAAAATGAAACATACTTTGACCAATGTTTGATTTGTTCATCAATTTCTTCTACTTGTCTTCCATAAGTAGTTTCATCTTCATTATCTGCCATTATCTGTTCAGATAACATATTCTCTTCTTTAATTTCTTTTTGAAATTTTATAAATTCTTCATCTATTGAGTTAACATATTCCTCTTTTCTAATCTAATAAAACATACAAAACGGCATAACATTTAATAATGAAATATTACAATCATTTATTAACTAATGCAAGACCCACTTTAGCATCCAACATTGGATCATCAAAAAATCCTTTGGGTAGTTCACCTCTGTCGAGATTTAAATCATCAAGAGTCTCTTGTTGTACATCCATTTTTTCATCAGTTTCTTGATTAACATTTGTATTTTCTGATGAGGCTGGAATGGGGCTTTCGAAGAAATCACTAGGAACTTTTTCTGGAGGAGCTTTATAATTTTTTAAAATACCTAAGTAAATGCATTAAAAAAATATATTATATATTTCAAATTAGATATATCTTAATAAAGATATAGAATTTCAATTAACCTTTTAATTTTTTTGGAGGTACAAAACTTTCTTGTTTAGGCAGAGTTCGTTTTAAGCTTTCTGTAGTAACCGCTAATCTTTCAGTCATTCTTGATGATTCTGGTTTACGTTTGGAAATATTTTCTTTGTGAACTTTGGAAGAGATATGAACACTCCACGAAGAATCATCTTTTATGTTCAATTTACACACAACACATGACAACTGACCACTTATGCTATATGTGTACGCCAATAATTAAGGATTTTAATTCAACCAAATAATACCATGCATAAATTTATTTACATTTATTATCAAAAGTTATAATAAGATAGGTACCTATGTTCAAATATTAAGTTCACAATGATGAACATATTAATTATAATCAAATTTACTTTTAGATGTGTATGGGATATTTGACTCATAGTTATAATAAAAGAAATCAAAGTCAAAATTTCATAGTAAAACTTGCATCTTGAGAAACTAAGAATTGTCATTGAATGTGCAAAATAAAAAATAAAAATATATTGGAGAATCAAATTTTAATAATTTTCATTTGATTTCTGATAATCAGACAAATTAAATTTATTCATATTATTCATATCAGTTTAAATAAATTCATTAAATTCTCAATATACAATCCAATATTATCAAATTTTTTCTCACAGCAGGGTTTTGCATAAAAAAACAATTTCTAAAATTACCCACTAAAATAAATTTTAACTCAATTTGTTAGGTATTATTATATTAATAGTAATTACACAATATTTAACATACCTAATTATTATGTTGATAAGGAAAGAATCAAAGACATAATAGAATTCTATTCTATTGCCTATATAATGAACACAGTATTAAATTGTAAAATTACTACTTGATACAGAATAGTATTTCCAACCTTGTAATAAATTTTACGGACTACATAATAATTTATAAGAATTAACAAAAAGTGCGAAATGCACTAAATGCAAAAATTAGTAAAAATTTTAAAAATGTTAAAAAAGTAATATGGTAGTTAGTTTATCAAACACAGCCATCAGGCAATGCAAATTGATTACAAATATTAAAAGGATATTTTGCTAGAGGCGACTCGATTTTCTTCTTCACCCTTTGGGTCTGTAGTTTTTGCTTGAGCATTAATAAACGCAATTCATTCTGAGACACTTGTTTCTTCTTCGCTGCACTCATCGCTGCCATGTTTCACACAACGATTTTTGAAAACTCACAAATAAATTCAACACATGCAATACAACAAGACAATCGTAATTTATTTAAAACTTAACATTCGTAACGTAACATGCAAGGCACAATTAATGAATTGACATATACTATTATAATTTATAAGTACAGACAGTCACTAGCACAATTGAAATTCAAGTTTTGACCAACAATTACAAACGACATCAATAATCAACATAATATTATTATCAAATTTGTTATCTTTTCAGCGTAGATCACGGATAGAAGATAGCACACATCGAAATTTGAATACCACTTTTTGATAATTTAGTGACCTAACCACAGAATAAACCACAGATATTAAGATATCTTAATTCATGGACCTAACTTAACCGTAACTTCAACCGTGGAATGGGTAAACCATGATAAAAGAACATGATATTATGACAATGAAGATTTTCAAGAAAGAATTTGGAGTGTATCGGTACGCATTGGGTCAATTTTGAGCGTTCAAGATATTACACGTGCAATATACAAGCGATACGTACCGACCCGTATCGGACTCGAACTCCGATACAAGGTGGTACGTAACTATTTCGTATCGATACGTATCGAATTTTTCTTCTTGAAAATCTTGATCTTTTCCAAATAATTGACGGACTGCGCACACAAATCGCGGTTCTTTTGATTGGTCAATAGATTCCCGCCAAAATGTATTAATTTTAAATACTTTATCATCATTTATCTAAAATAAATAGTACATTTCTATCATTTAATATACTATTAAATTATTATCTTAATCATGATAAAAGAACTTAGATCTTAGTATTATCTTCCATATTTTTGATTTTTAACTTAATTACCACGGAATAAGTTATTGTGTAAGCTAATGCTGCAAGTTTATTAGTTATCCCTTCGTCATGCCTGTTTGTGTGTATTATGGTTGTACAACCGATAGCAAAAAAAAATCGATTATAAAGGATACCTCGGTGCATATCCATTCTTTCCCAAAAGATGAACAGCTAAGAACTATTTGGCTCAAACGAATTCATTGGGGCAACAAGAAAATAAAAAATATAAATTTTAATACAGGTATCACTAAAATGTTTTATAGCTAAATTCTACCAAGATTTTTTGTTAATAATTTATTTATTAAAATTTTAGATGTAGTATGTTCCTTACATTTTTCTGAATGCCAATATGTTGAGAAATCTTTGCAACAACAACTATTAAATCATTCTCCTAAACGTAGACGTTTAAAACCAGATGCAATACCTATGAGGTAGGTTTATTATAATTAATAAATAGTTATAATTGTATTATTAAAACATAATGAAATATTTTAGTTCTTATGGTTTTGAGTATGATGACGTACCTTTCTGTAGAAGTACTACCAATACTGTTGATCATGTTAAAACTCCAAGTGGCTTATTTACAGTGACTAACAATAATCTTGAAGTACTGAATAAAACATATAGTAATGAATTTAAAAGTCCTGTTGGTTTATTTACTGTAACTTGTGAGGAAAGGTAGTATTTTATTTAAGCATAAGAATATATATATTTTTTCTTTTATTTATAATAATTTAGTTTTAATATTTCCCTTCTAATTATAATTTAGCCGTGTAAATGATATAAATCCGCAGCCTGAAAGTTATCGAAAGTTTATTGTTCTTTTATCATGGGGTAAACCATTTTAATGAAAAATGTCTGTATTGAACACTAAAAGTGTTTACTACTTTAGTTCTTTGCTGCTGTTACTTGTTGCATTTGCACAATGCACAGAATATCTAAGAAAGCCTGAACCAAGGTAGTTATAATATTATTATATTATTAAAGTATTTTAATCTGTGAGAAGCATAAGTAGTCAATGGTTCAACATTGCAGCACACTGCACACACCGTCACATTAGCCACACGAAAATCCTCAACGGCAAACCTCCGGAGAGACATTCATGGTGCGCGTTGACATGGTTCCTAAGACATAACAATAACACCTAACCTCCAGGTTCCAGATATCGGCTGATGGCTATCGACCATATTTGAGTAAACAAAAGTGTTGTACTGTCGCTTCTATAGAAATAACAATAATATCTTTTATACTTTTATAATAATATATAAATTAACGACTATCGTTTTTACATAATAAACTTGTATGATCACTGTTGAAGACTAAACCACAGTATAAACAATAAAAATGTAATAAAACCTTATTATTTATACAGACTGTACTGTGAAACTGTTGGGTGTTTGTTAATTTGGATGTGGACATGCAAGCAGCAAGCTGATACATTATACGTACACATTCAAGGGTCAAAAAGAGACGAGTGATGAAGTATGACTAGATGGAGGCAAAGAGTTGTATTTATCTACATATGTATATAATTTTATGTGCATTTTAAAATATTGAAAACATTGCTTATATGATATTTAAGGTAAAATTTATCTTGATACTTATATTGTAGCTAAAAGTACGACTTAATCTAATAAGGTTTTTTGTTTATACTATTAGGTTGAAGGCGTACCCATATTGAAAATAGCATAACACCTGCAAATGTTTAAAACTATACCCCAATGTTTCTTCACTCGCTTAAACCTGAACTACAATAAGACTATCAAACTTTAACTCAAGATTACAGAACAGGTAACTTATTCTGGCAATTGTAGTGGTTTCACATTAAAGTGCATTGACTTAATAAGTTATGGTATACAAGAATTTCAAGCATCTAAAGATGCACCATTAGGTTTATTAGTAACTAACCTTTTTTAAAAATAAATGAGGCTGCTGAATTTTTTGGTTCGAGAACCATTCCAAAAGCATGAAATATTCAGCTAACATTTAACCTAACTAAAAATAAAACTTGTTATGGAATCAGATGTGCAGGTTTTGATAACTTGTTGTTTGATTTACATTGGTTGATATCTGGTAGTATCAGAAATAATTGAATTTTTATTCAGCTCGATTGCTTATACTGCAAGTCACTGTAGTTGTCTCTCGCATAAGAATTTACTTCTTTAATGGAAAAAATTAAGTTTAAATGTTAGATTTCTTCAAAGACCCAAGTATAGAAGTCGTCAAACTCCATCAACTATTGACTCAAAAAAGGAATAAAACTTTGACCAACACTAAGGAGAAATAGACATTGTGTAATGAGTAATGACCTATGATTGCAATGGTTTTAAATTCGGCCAACTGAAAGAAAAGAATCATTTTGGAATCAACTGTGTGTATGTTTTGATAATTTGTAGTTAATCGACTACTTATCAGTTTTATAAAAATTATTCTAATAGTATTTACATTCAAAATAAAGTCTATGTTCAAACTATTTAAAATTGACTTGAAAATTATTACACTTTGTCATCTATCACCATTGTACATCACCATCTGTAGGCTGGACCACTACAGACATGATCCGACACAATAGTTGTGAATGCGCCTTTAATTTGTATTCAAAGTTTGATTAATTTGTGATGAATGATTTTGGAGAATATAAATTTAGAATAAATGGAATATAATGAAATTTGCTAATAAGTTAAGTTTTATTATAACATTTATATAATAATAAAAAACTTTTTATACTCTATTATGCAAAACAAATTTTCGTTTCTTTTATTTCATACAATTTGCTTCGGGTGAAAATATATGCAGTCATGCAATTATTGCATATAATATAAAAAGTAAATTATTCAAAAATGCATTCATTATTTAGTGTCTAAATCTTTCTAATGCCTAAATTATATTTAACAGCAATAAATTGTTACACATTTATGAGTCATTCATTATTGTATTATTATATGAACTATTTGTCATAACTCATAATGTCGTTATTATTAATATATTGATATGATATTTTGTTAATTTTAAGTAAAACATGTAAATATTTTTCATATGGCCATGGCTGTTTTTATTATATTATACATTATTTTTTTTTATATATATTAAATATCAGCATCAGTTGTTTAACTAATTATTCAAAAAAAAAAATCAATCAATTCTGACTTCTGAGTGTCATTAATGGATGACTTCTCACGTCAAGCGTATCATGATGTAAATTACCTACTCTAATCATATGAACTTATTGTGCCCCTAAGGTATAGATTATTTATCTCAAATAAAGAAGAAAAAAAATATATTAAATATTAATATTGATTTATTTCAAATAAGGAGATAAACTAAGTTCACTAAATTTATTTGTAATTGAAACTGAACTAGTAAACAAAATGGACTTCGATGCCATAATAGATGATTTTGCGACTCAAAAGTCGAGCAGAAAGCCGATGAATACTAGGCACTATTTAATTTTGAATATAATATTTAAGTATTTTTTACTACCATGTTTTTTATCATTTTATTTTATATCATATTTTTTATATTTAAGTTTTTTTTATATAAATGTACATGTATGCATTTTTATAACAGCTGTATATTTTATTTTGCATAATTAAAATTTATGCTTTAATAACATTTTTTAGACTCGAAAAATATTTATATTAAAAAGCAGCAATTTGTTTAGGTGCTTAAAGCGGCACAATGGTTAAATGTGGCACTGTTTATTTGGCTTATAGCAAATGACTAGGAGAGCAGTTTCAAACCGTCGAGTTGATTCAACCCACTTTAATCATACAAAATTAACTAGGAATTGTTATTGTGTTATTATAGGTACTTGAAATTAAAAATAGTGTTGTATAAAGATATACACATTATTGTTACTTACACGTTTTTTTATAAGTGTTTAAAGTTCCAATTTTAACAAAGTTTGATACTTAAACTAAACTATAGCTTCTTTGTTGCATTTCAAAAAAATATTGATTATAGAGAATGAAACTTTACCATAACGTCCATAACTTACCTATAACAGTAATTTCAAATATCTATAAGTATAGGTACTCTTAGAAATTAAATAATAAAAATATTTATTACAATAGTAATTTATTTACCACAAACTCATCCACACAATATTACTGTAGGCGCCCACTGTTAGCTGTTGGATTCATAACTCGTATGTTAGTTTCCAATGTTTTTGGCAAAAATGAGCTCAATGAATGAAGCTCCTTCGTTCAGAATATTTTTTCATATTATGCAATGATTTATCAATACATAATAAATAAATTTTAATCGAAAACATAACCTGTACTATACAATGACAAAGTGAGTTCTACAATTTGTAACACCAAAATCTTATTCTCTTATGATATGTGTAATGTGATATAATTTTTATGAAATGACGATTTAGTTTAGATCATGATAAATTAGCTTTAGTCGATGAATGTCAGAATGTCCAACCAAGGAACGATAGTAATGAACATAATATTAAATTATGTGATATTATCAACACATACTATTACTGGTTTCTAGCAGAAGTAATCAATTTAAGAATCAAATTACATCATCATACAAAACTATGGGTTTTTACATACAGATACCTCTAAGTTACCTATATGTTTGAATTTGCAATATTTAAATACAAAATAATAAACAAATCAACTTAAATAGATAAGGGTACTTTCCTTATTTTTTTTTTTTTTTTGACTTTTTTTGAAAGTTTCACCATTTGAAATATGCAAAAGCCTGTGTTTTGAAAAAATTCCCAAAAACAGCTCAGAGAGGAGCTAAACTACATCATTTCTAAATCTTTTCATGCAGTCTGCGGTATACTGGTATACCCATTTGGCTTATGCCAATATTGTTCCAATCATTTTTACACATGCTGACAGGCTGTTTCAAAAATGTGATCAACATGCCACTAAGTTTGTATCAAAGTTGCCAATTCGGAACTTTTCTGCTTTACCGGACACCCCCACTTTGTTGCAAGAAAAAGGTTGTCCGGTAATGAGGAAATATACCGCCAATTTTAGCAGTTTGTCAAAATCAACACCATTTAAATGCTACAAGACGCGAGAACTAAGAATCTATATTATACCACATCATGTCCATATTGTACAACGTCATGATCTAAGCTGTGGCCTGTGAACTGACTAAAAGTGACAAAATATGACAATATTGACGATGGTTCTACGGTTGGAGGGGTGAAGGGAAAATAAATAGCAATTAGCAATCCAGCCCCTAGCGCTACCTATGTTATATAGTCATAATATTATAAACGTGTCACTAACTCGCCACGGCTATTATAGATAATATAATATTATCAATGATAATCACGAAAATGTGAAATTGTATTACCTACTATTATAGTATTATTAATATATTCTTATTTGTCTGTACTAAAATACTAATATCAAATTATCAGTGCTGAATCGGTAGTAATAGTAGAGGGGCACGACTATGACTGTGCACTAGAATTTTGGAATTTCGTTTTATAATAGTTTAATGCTTGTGGGCTTCAAGAAAAAACATGTCTAGCATTTACGCCGAGAAGAAACCGAGCGATCGGTCCAGGTACGTTGATCTGTCGATTCGACAAGTGCTTGGTATCTGGTAGGTACCTATTTATGTACCTACGATATTAACCGACTTTGTTTCCGTTGTAGGTGGATATGCATATACCCAGCGTATTTGAACAATAAGAAAACGTTGGCCGAGGGACGTATTGTGCCAAAAAAATTTGCCGTGGAGAATCCAACTTACCAAGAGATCCTCGAAGTGGTCAAGGCGTCCGGTTTCAACGCCGAAGTCGAAAACAAGCAGTATTCCCGCGAATGTAGCAAAGAATGGCACTTCCGCGGTCGGATACGGGTACAGCTCAAGAATGATGACGGGACACCTTTCAACCAAACGTTTCCTTCGAGTGAGTTTTTAAAAATTGACGTATTGAGAAGTAGTAAATACAGATTTTAAAACTAATGCTGGAATTTCAGTCAATCCCTCTTAAATTTATGATTTATTAAGATGCACAATCATTCCAATCCCAATGTAACTATTGGAGTAGATAGGTACCCTGATACACAATTACGACAAAACCTAATAAACTTAACTAAACACAATATTGAAATTTTTAATGATGTTGTTGTGATACTCTGAACGGAAGTGTTTCAATGGTTTTATTGTTGACCATAGTGTTTGTTAGTTGACTTTCAGTATTTAACATGGAGAGTGTTAAAAGTTTAAAACTGTTGTGAAACATTGGACTACTTCACCAGTTTTTGCACACCTCAAGGCGACAAAGCTTCATTCACACGTAGCAGAACTAGAAGGAAATTTTATTAATTTGTTAAAATCAGGATATACCGTTTTTGAAATGCTAAATTTCAAGTGTTTTGCAGAATTTCACATTTGCCACTTAGGTATACTTGTAATAACAGTTCTTTACAACAGTCATTCATTTTGATACCAACAACTAATAAGTAATAATTAATTACCAATAAAGAATAATTTTTAAAAGAAATATGAAACTAATATAATATTAAAAATATTTCAGGGCTATACTCCCTCAAGCCCCCCCCCCCCCGCCCCATCCTCAATATCATCTAAATTAATTAATTCCTATTTTAATTGTTTAAATATGGTATTAGGTAAGTATATGAGTATTATGAAAAATATATCTTGTTTTTATAATAAATCAGTTGTAAAACAGTAAAAACCCCCTTTTCGTGTAAATATTAATACCTACCTAAAAATAATTATAATTGCAACAATAGTAATGAAATTCAGTGCACAAATTCTAAAAACTCAATATCAATACCTATACATTTCTGTGATAACTTTGAACTTCGCTTTAAACCGAAATCATTACAACAATAATTTATTATCATCTTTTAATTTTCTCTAAGTTAAGACATTTTTTGCAATTTGTTTAGTAATAGATTCATTTTTCTACAGCTATGAATGTACTTGGGTATTTTCATTATTGACATCTCATTTTTTATTTGTGTATGTTTTATCAAATAGGTACTCAACTTTATTGTTAAAAATGTAAAAATTGTGTTTCAGGAGAGAGTTTGATGAAGCATTGTGGTGTACAAATACCCAAACTAAAAAGTCGTGTTATGAAGGTACCAGGCCCCGAGCAACAAAACAAAAATGAACCAAGTGGAAGCAAAAAGAAAAAAGGCCGTAAATAGAATACCACCAAGGAAATGATTTTATTTAAACTCTAACATATTATTTTATTTTAACGCATTTTTGTGATGAATTAAGTTGTGCAACTTTATTACAATATAAATAATACAATGTTAAGCTTGATGTTTTATTTTTATTTTTTTTTATATTCTATAAATGTATTTAATTATAACAGACATTTAGGTAAATGTAAAAAAAAAAATCATTAAAACAATAAAAGTATATTTAGAGTTTAATGTTTTACTAACAAAGGTTCAAGTTAAAATTAAACACTAAATTACAAATTATCCAAATAAGGTGTAGTTGCTACATTACCGTAACCAGCCAACGACAACTTGCTACCTGCTACTTTGCTGGCTGCTTTCTTTACATCTTCAACAGTAACTGCTTGAACAGCAGCAATTAACTTTTCAAATGGAATTACTTGTCCAGTGGTGGCAGCTTGATGAGTAATATTTTCTAAGATTCCGGCACTAGATTCTGATGCTGATACAAGAGAGAGAATCAATTGGTTCTTGGCCCTGCTCACTTCGGTTTCAGTAACTGTAGGACTCCTTAGACTCTGTACCGCAGCCTTTAATACATTACTGACATCTTTGCCGTTGTATGCTAACAGGAAACCAAAAAGACCGGAATCTGAATAGTTATAGTTTACGGCGGATACAGCAAAGTTATCTGAACAGTTTGTTTTTAAGATATTTTGTTCCAAGACTCCTTGTCCAACTCCCCATTTTACTGATGATCCTTTGCCAAGCAAGTATTGAAGTACTGCGTATGAGGCGCTTTGCGAATCTTTATAGCTTACTCCTTCGCCAACGACGGCCAAATAGGTGGAGTCCAATGGCTTGGACTTCCTCAGGTCCCCGCCAAAGTATTTGGATTTTGGTGAACAGTTTGCGTCTCCGTTGGGCAAACACAAGTCTTCCGAAACGTGCACCAGTGTGTCCATGTCAACGCCGACACTAGATATGATGGCGTTTTGGTTGGTGAAATTTTTCTTGACATAATACAAGAGATGTTCCGATCCCAGTTTCTTGATGTTGTATTTGGGCACGAACACAGTGTTGCCGAGGGAGTTCCTGTAAGCTGCCTTGTGTGCCAAGTCCAAAACCCTCAGCTCGGGCGACACGGTCAGCAGTTCGTATTGCAAGCGTTTCGAGTTGTCGGACAGCTCCCAAGGCTTGAACGTCTGGTTCGAAATGGATTCAATGTAGTACTTGAGACTGCTGACGAGGTTGTCCTTGTGCGCCTCGATGGTGTAAGTGATCGTCTCGCGGTCGGATGTCACGTAGTAGTTGGTGCCCAAGTGACCCAAGTTCCGGATGATCGAAAACGTGGACGACGACTCGGTGCTGAGCCCGGCCGAGCTGCGGACCAGGTGAGCGATGCCCGCGTTTTCCGGTTCTTCGTACCGCGATCCGGCCAAGAAAGTCACCGACACCCGACCGATCTTGGTCGGATGGTCGGGGACGGCTACGACCAGCGAGTTGTTGGGCAATTTTTTCGTCTGCACCTGCGGGCCCTTGATGGACAGCGCCGCCGCCTTGTTGGCGTAACAGCGTTTGGCGAAGTTGTTCATGACGGGGGTCTTCAACGTTGACATGGACATCTTATGCGGACCTATATACGATTTGTCGGTGAACTATTTGATCTTGAGCACGAATTGCGCGATTCACAATTGCGGGTAGAGTAATCGCGTTAGGGCAAACGGGTAGCTGAACGAAAATCTATGATTGAAAAACAGCTGCAATGATAACAAGCTCGCCGTTTGTTTAAGCTCTTTGGAATATTTTTACAAGAAATCGTGATAACATAATGCACGGTTATTGATACTGGAGAGCCTTATTATTGTTCTGTGCTAAAAAGACACCAGTTGTATTTTTATTGTTATATGCATGAAAAGTCTAGAGATGAGTGGGTCGAACTCTACCAAAAAAACGTCCCGTAAAACATCGCTCACAAATTTCTCCACCAGTCAGCGTGGCGGTCAAATCCGAGGCCTATTCAGAGTGTAATTAATTTATTCGTATTAGATAGGGACATACTCGACTTTATTACCTTTAAAGTTTTAACAATTATAATTAGAAAACTAAAAATCATATTTTAAATTTTAATTACACCATCGTATTCAGCGAAAATGTATCATTAAATTACTAAAATAATATTAGGGTTCAATATTTACGTAATAAATGTTCATATACGTAAATAGTGAAAATAGGTAGGTAAACTGTTACGTTTACATAATATTTGCACAATACTAGAATTGAAATATGATTTGACTATTTAATATATTATACAATTGATCGCTTAAAAAGAATCTTTCTTTCGTCACCAAGCAATGATGTAGGAAAATAAACTCTTAATTTTAATTGTTAAACTTTAATTAACTTAGTTTTTCAAATTGAACATTGCATACATTTTAAACCACAAAATGATTTGCAAATGTTCAAGATTTTCATAAATGTTGTCAAAATTTTAGTTTTTTATAAGCTTCAAAAAAAAAACCTTGTAGTGTAAAATCTTTAATACTTTTAAACTTATATTAGGCATAACAATTCATAGAGAATTTTACATTAAATCTTCAAGTTTCTAATATCGACAGCAGTTTAAAAAAAACATGTATGTAATAACTGAAAAAGAGTTAAAATTGTATGATGCATGTATAGTAATAAACATTTTATGAAAATCCAATGAATCCTATGGTTATTTATTTTTGATTTATAACAAAAAAAACATCCATTTTGTCGTATTAAAATTCATTTTTTTTTTGTTACTTAAAAAAAAACTACCAACAATTTCCTGTTTTTACCTTTTTTTCGGTCCCAATTAGATTCAATTTTTTTACCAGAAACCACTATTTAAAGTTGGAAATCGAAGCATTATTTGACTACCTTTTTATCGTGTACATAGACTCAAAAAATAAAAAAAACATTCACTCAGCGGCTCAGCTTAGAATCCAAAATATAAACTTTTAACTAACAATTAACTTACTAATCATACAAAATAAAGTTTACCCACCTACATATTTTATACCCAGCATATTATAGATAAGTGGGTACTTTTTTATAATAAAGTTATTTAAAAAAAACCCTTTAAGTAGAATTTTTTTCTAAAACCTTGCAGGTAACTCGAAAAAATTGCATTTCCGTTGAATTTTGATTTATCGAGGTTCCATGTATTAACATTCGGTGAGATCTGAACATTTGAATTATTTAAGGTTATTTGTTGTTTTTGAGTTACTCAAAAAAATTAAATGTATTTTGTCAAAAATGCATTTTGTGTAAAAATGCTCATGTTTCCTTAATTTGTTTTGTTTTTTTCTACAGCTTTTGAAAACTACTGAGAATTTTCAATTTTAATACCTCAAATTCATCAATTAGATTTACTTATTTCCTGTCAGAACAAATGCTGAAGTAGTATCCCGGAACATTTTTACTCTTCCAAAAGTTGACGATCGACAGAAAATAAACCATAGCACGGTACCCTATATTTTTAATCTGCAAAGAAAATCAATGACCCTTAAATATGTTTTTGCTGAAGCCCCCCAATAAGTTTCCCGATGGCGGTTTGCCCACTTCTGCATAACTCCATAACTGTGTGGCGACGCTATCTAATTAGGAAATTGAGCAGTTGTGATGGCCAGTGACTGCTCTATTCCTTAAAACTATTCTTCGCGTACGTGTTAGAGTTTAAAACTATTTGACGGCCTCAATATTTAGCTCGTCATAGCTTCTTTGCAGTTATCTGGGTTTGAATTATCTTATTGTTATTATTGATCTTACCCCATTCCCAGACGATAGCTTGTTCTCTTCGGATCTTAGGAGGAGCTATATTGCTAGTCATTAATATCATCATATTGAAACAAAAATGAACACTTTGCTACCCCAAGTATAATATAAATAAACAATGGGCAACAGTTGGCGTTATCAACAGTGAAATAAAATGATGGTAACTCAGCAGCCCGGAAATTGAATACTTAGTCAAACAATTTTACATTTTATAACTTATACATTTATATGGGTGCAGAGCCCCATGGGTACTTAGGCTACTATTAATTACGTTAGTCCTTCGACAAATTACACCAAATGCAAAATTGAACGTACAGTGGGTATTCGATTTTATTTCAGAGAAATTCTATTATGGTTTTTGAGTAAGTAGTTATACCACTCTGTTCTACTTAGAATTATTGTAAATGTGGCTTTTAGAATTTTTTTCATTTCGAATTCAATACGTGTGATTACAAATGATCACGACAATTGGTTACTGAACACTAAATAATTATATTGAAATGTTTGAACAGATTGTTTGTTGGTGCAAATGTTGATGTAAAGCTGTGCCCCACCCAAAGTAAAACAGCAAATGTTGCCATGAAGGGATTTGTATTACGAATTACAAATTAGCGATTATACTTCGTGAACGGGTTATTCAAAATGAAAAGTATAAACTTCAAAAATTGTTTTATATGTTTCTGGTATTAAAAATAGGTGTAAACACATAAAAAAATCAATAGCTACCGAGGTTGCCACCTCAGATATCATACAGTGTTTACGATAAATACACCGGTACCAAAAAATTAGAGAATTTATTGTACTTAAAAACGAATAATTTTCAAAATATTGACAGTGTGTCCTTTGATAAAAGTACCCATATAGTATTACCCATGGCCAATTACCGGTTATTTAGCCACGGTATTACCTAACCTAACCTATCATATACGTGCATGCGACCCGATCGCCAACAGAAGACACTAATAATTATTAATTAACCACCCATTTTGTTTTGTTTTGCTATGACAACACAATAATATTATAATTACATCGTAATACCATGTCACCATCATCATTATTCATTATACCTACTGTACTTTACACGCTATGATAATTACGTGTACCTATTATACGTTATTTAGTTATTATATGTATATCAATAACGTCACATATTTTGCGAACAGAATTCCATTCTTCGTGCGCCTACGCCCATGACCGCGATTTCCAAATCGCATTTAATAATTAATGTAACGATAATATACAATATTATTATATTATATTTATAAGGATTGCTCGCTACGGAGGCACCTGCAATGTGTCCGCGCTCGTGACGCACAAAGTACCTACCCATGTCCTATATCTAATGTATATATAAGTTATAAAATTATTATTTTTATCATTACCAGAGCACGCGTATATATAGGTACAATAATTATTAAAGTTTCTAAAGGTCGGCTGAATGTTACGTACATGCCGCGATAATTGACGGTAATAACCATATACGCGTTAACGTGTACAAGTACGACGGCGATACGAGGCCGACACGAGAAGTTTCCTGGTATACTTACACGATATATATTGACATTGCATCGATCGCCGCGGACGACAGATTCGCCGCGCGAGAACTGCAGCGCGTCGTTAAATTATATACCACGGCGCTGTACACGACATATACCACGACGCTATACCACGGTGCCGCACACGACCTGGTATTATATTTTATGATATCGTACCGCGTATACACCGCACCGGAGAAGTACCGTATTATTATTATTATTATTATTATTATTATTGTCATATATTATTATAGCGATGCCGAACGCCTGCAGCCACCGCAGCGGCCGCCGAAGCGATAGCACGGGCGCGGCCGCGATGCTGTGCCGGGCGGTGGTCTCCGCGGCCTGCTGCTTGCTGCTGGTGGCCGGCCCGTGGACGCCGCCGCCGGTCGGCGGCATGAGGGTGTTGGCCGTGGAAACGATCGCGGGCAAGAGCCACTGGAACTTCATGCGGGCCGTGCTCCGGGCGCTCACCGACGCCGGCCACACGGTCACGGTGTTCACGCCGTTCCTGGACGGCGGCCGGGACAACTACACGGAGGTGGACATATCTGCGGCGTTCCGCATGAAACTGGACGTGGACATGGCCGAGGTGATGGAGAAGCTCGTCGAGCCGTCGTCCATACTGCCGCTGATCGTCACCGTCAGCCGGTCGCTGTGCGACGCCATATTCTTGGACGACCGCATGAAGGCAGCGATGCGGCCTCCCGCCGACCGCGACGCGGGTTACGACGTGGTCATCGTCGAACCCATGGGCTCGGAGTGCGTCTCGCACGCGGCCACCGTGCTGGGGCTGCCACTGGTGTTCGTCGTCCCGTCGCCGATGATAAGCTACCACGAGGGCTCGTTCCTGGGACACGTCCCGAACCCGGCCGTCGTGTCCCACGTGATGGCCGACCACGCGGTGCCCAGGACGTTCGTCCAGCGGTTCAGCAACGCTGTCCTGTTGGCGTACAGTGTGTTCGTCGTCCGGTACACCGAGTGGTCGCTGAAGCGCGCCGATGCGCCAAGAGCGTACGACATCCTGGCGCCCGTCCGCCCGTCAGCGGTGTTTGTCAACAGCCACTTCGCTACCGAAGTCTCCAGGCCTGTACCACCGAACTTCGTACACGTCGGCGGACTGCATTTGGAAAAGCCGAAGAGCTTGCCGGCTGTAGGTGAACCTGCACACAGTATAATAATAATAATATATATTTCTATGTCAGTGTGGCTTTGTGTGTTTCAAACATTTTTTACGCGACGAGCCCGATTAAAAAACCATAAAATCAAGTGAAAAATCATGTAGGACCGTCGATTCAAAACTTCAACGATTTAGCAAACTTAAATAGAAACTTACACAATTTGTGATTTTGTAGGTTTTGATTTCAGAAACTTGGTTGAAATATGAAAAGATACGCTGTTTAAAAAATATGCATGTTGTTCACCCTCGACATATTTTGAAATCGCTAAATTAAATGCACTTCACTGCTGCTAAATACAGCTAAACCCCGGTTCAATCTGAAATTATCTCCTTTTAAAAATGCCGAAATTCTACAAGTGCGTATAGTTTTATTTTTTAGGACGTCGTTGTACAATGCAACACCCGCTGACTGCGTTTTAAGTATAGAGGTATACCATTGGTTAATTATATGGTATATAGAGGCGGATTTTCGTTATACCATGTCATGTTTCGTATGTCATATTTTTGAAATAATATTTTCAAGGTAACAAAATGTCGGTAACACGAGTACACGCCTACAGAGTAAACTACGTGTAAATTACAAGTGTACGGAACACGACCCGACATGGCGTAGTAGAAATCTGGCTAAAGATGACCAGATGATAATATATACATGTGAATATGTGATATAATTAAATTATAATCTGATAAAATACGCGGACAATAATCGATTATATACTACCTTTATGTACAAAAATACGGATTAAAGATAGTAAAATAATTAATAAGGAATACGCATAGTAGAAATATGCGTAGTATACATGCGGCATAATATTTAATCGGAAATTACAGACGTCGTTAAATGCGCGAAAATCGTAAAATAAAATCCTTAATATTTTATTAACACAATACAAAAACAGGCTGAAAAATTATGGCTATTGGCTGTTAAAGTCGCTGGGAATCGCGTTGCACATGGTGTGGTGATGGTCTCACAATATGAACTTGTACAACAAAGTTTTACTATACGGACACAGTAGTTTAAACCGAAGTCTGCAGCTGTGTGTGTAGTTTGATTCTATAATACACGCATTCAACGAGCAAGCGAATTAAATCTATATCATACGATTTAAATTTAATTAACTATATATAATACCTATAACGCCCGAGACGTAATATTACAAAAGTGTTGTATTCATTTCCCACGGTTGAATATATACATATATTGAAAATCGATGAGACGGGGCTAAGACGTTTGGATTCTAAGTCTGTTTAAAATAGTGTTGTGATTACTTATCGCGTGTCGTAATCACGCAGTTCAAATAGTTAAATCATATTATTATCTTAGAAGCGTAATGTACTGCTCGACTAATTTTTATCTAACTTATATAGGTACCCACCCATTAATCGGCAAGTTATAAATATTAAATTACATTGAATAATAAACAATTATTGATATTAATTGAATATAATTAAAAATACTCCACAGTTTTACAATATATTTTAAACCATCATATCAATCATATTATTTTATTATTATAAATTTTAAAAGTATATTTTAATGTACCGCAACTCTAGATTATTATGATTGTTGATAACTATTACAATAATGAATAAACAGTAGATGTTCCATAGTTCCATATTTTAATAATTCCATTATGCCACTGGGTTTACTCCATCTGGAAGGTCTTACGACTTACATAGCATAGTACTCTTTTTACAGTTGACTCATATTTTTTTCAGGATATTTTAGAATTTATCGACGAGTCCCCGAATGGGGTGATTTACTTTACTTTTGGTTCAGTGGTGAAAATGTCATCGATGCCGGATTATATTGAAAAATCATTTAAAGAAGCATTAGCTCAAGTCCCTCAAAGAGTTTTATGGAAATATGAAGGTCAAATGGAGGACATACCACCAAACGTGATGATAAAAAAATGGTTTCCTCAACGTGACATACTTTGTACGGTTTTCGGATCAAAACTCGTATTATTGTTAAGAACTGTAAACATTTCTTAGCGGATATTTTTATCTTTTTTTCTTAGTGCACCCTAAAGTGAAATTGTTTATCAGCCACGGAGGTATATCCGGAGTTTATGAGACTGTGGACGCTGGCGTTCCAGTTCTTGGATTTCCATTGTTTTATGATCAGCACAGAAATATTGCCAATTTAGTTGACGCTGGAATGGCGATTTCCATGGAACTATTATCTGTGTCTACAGACAGGGTTTTAAATTCTATTTTGGAACTCATTAACGACGAAAAGTAAGTACTTTAAATAAATAGGGTAAATATAAATATATTATAATGATAAATCGTCAAATCATAATTATTAGGTAACAACAATACCTTATAAATTAATAATGGAAAATAGAAATACCTATATGATATTATATTCCTAGTATGTGATAATATTAGTTTATATTAGTTATATGTATAATACACAAGTATTTAACGCAAAATTTCATATAATTTTATAGATACTCGATAAATGCTAAAATCACTTCTGAACGATTTAAGGACCGGCCGATGTCACCAGAAAAATTGATTGTTTACTGGACGGAGTACATACATCGTCACAATGGAGCCCCACATTTGAAATCACAGGCTCATAACCTAACGTGGTATCAGTACTTTCTGTTAGACGTGATTGCAGCAGTATTAATTTTAATTTTAACAATTGCATTCTTTAGCTTTACCATTTTTACAATTATTTATAAATACAGTCTGAAACATTTATACAATTTTAAACCGAAATCTGAGAAATTATCTTAGTTTTAATCTCCCGTCCACGTGGTACGCTTGTCGCTTGTACTCACACAATAACATTGACTATTTATTTATGTACTAAAATTGATCGTGTATTGTTATAATTTATTAGAGAAAATAATATTTTAAATTTCAAAAATGAAACTTACAATTTTTAACGGTAAATACAATTTATTTGGAAAAAAGTTGGCATTAACTTTATATACCTATATATAGTATATACCTATTATAATGCCCGGAAACATAGGCCATTGGGTAGCACGATAAGGAGTTTTTTGTATATGTTTAGTAGGTTTTAGTGTTGGTGGGATTGTAACACATGTTTGTGTATGTGTGGCAAGAATGTATAGTTAAAAACCCAGGTGGTCACCCATCCGAGAGCAAGCAACAACGGCTGGTACGTAGATACGCTCGGAACATTGGCGCGCCTCACCAAGCCACTGTAATATTGCTATACGGTTTTTGTCCAATTTAGTTTATTTTTCGATATTGTTTGATTATATGCCGAATAATATAGACATATTAATTGCATAATTAGTAGAATTTTTTACTCTTATACCGTGAATAGTGGTGAGCTTATTAAAATTCTAAAATCAAATTTAAAAAAAAGAAATAAGTAATAAATATGTTAAATTTGAATTCAATGACGTATAATTATTGTACCTATACGATAAACGATTCCGAGCTAACTAGCTAAGACCAAAGGTTTAATTCATTTTCGCCAAAAAAATTACATTTTATAATGCCATGTGTATAAAATATAATACTATGGGTACTCCAAACGTTTCATATACCCATGAGTAATCTGTTCAAGTTACAACAAAATAGTTAAAACTTTTATTCTTGGTTTTTATATGCAATTTTATATGTAATGTCCAAGTATGAATTTAAAATATATGTAAAAAAACCCTGTTTTTTATAATATATTTTTAGATTTGTTAGTTACAATATGAAATATTTATGACAATCTTTGTTTTTGATTTTAATTCCTTAGCTATAAACAACTAATATTTTTCAAAATTTGAACTTTAACTACTTAAATAAAAATTTGAAATCCTTATTCTTTTCATTGCGCTTAAAAGGAAATAGATTTACGATTTGTTAGATAAACTTGTGACTACCGAGTTCAAAACCTAAAACTCAAAGTAATATAATGTAATTTATTGAATTTAAAAAAAAGAAACATGTATCTATGCATATATATACATAGTATACTTTTTTTTGAAAGGTGATGAAGGTGATAACACTGCCTTTTCAGATATACTGCGTTTTATTATATAAGATTATAACTGTATACCTGATCTTCAAATAAAAAAAAGGATAATGAATTAAATATAAGCTTGTAAATTGCTATTTATAACATTTTACCTTACATTAATATATTAATTAAGGTATTGTAGTCAAGTGCTTTCAATCACTAATAATCATTGTTATATTGTCAGTAGGTTTGCTTAGTATTACATAAAAATGTTGGTCCTTTTTATAAGGGCGACCTTTGGTACTTGTTGCTCCATTTGAAATAATTGTTGCTGTTTATTAGAATAGGTATTAGGTACACATCGATTTATCTCTTGATTCTGTTAATGCATAGCCCCACAGATATAGATAATGAACACGAAAGACGATCATTAGTTTCTGAAATAAATAATAATACATCAATATTATAATTTGATTATCTCAATAATAAATTATTTTCAACTAACTTAAAATTAATTAGTATTTGAATATTTTGATTAGTTCTTAGTATTGCTATTTTCTTTTACAGGTTTCATTAAACATTTGAGAAAATTAAAAACACTAGGAACTGCTTCGTCATTTAACCTAAAATTAGATATCGTCAATAACTTACTAAAAGAAATAATGTTTGTAAAATTGTTTTTTTTTTATAAATATAATATTATGATACACAGCACCTATATAATAAACAATAAAAACTGGAAAAAAACCAAATAGTTTACCTTCGTAAATTAATATTTGGTCGAATAAGGAAGTCTTTTTCAACAAAATTGGCATTACAGTCTTCAAGTCCTATGGTACTTGGAAGGAATACAATTTTCTCTGTGAATAGCAAATAACCACTGATTTCCCCATTCAGTGCATGGAGGAAATCTAAAATTAATTAATTACATATTACTTTAGGTATTCATAATTATTTATTATAACTTCAATGATCTATAATATACCCCATGTACAAGGTGTAACAGAAAGATATGACAAATATCATGTATATCATATATCAGATATGTCATATGTTTCTGTTATACCATGTATATTTGACCGAATTAGTAGATACTTACGAAAAAAATTGCACTTGTCTCGCCCATCTCTATTAGAAGAACTCAACGCATAGCATGAAACTGTTTAAATTATTTAAAATTGAATGGAAAAACATTGTATCTTATAACATAATATTTATTAATATTGTCGGTGCCCTTTGATCACGTTATACTCATGAAACCTCGATACAGATTTTGAAATTTTGACTGGTTTGAGAAAAGTAATGGTAGTTTACTTGATTAATATTGTTGGTTACCAACCAACCCCCTTGTAATCAATTACATAGCATTTAAATCATTTAAACAACGAAAAAGAAACTTAAAGCTCAAATAATTTAAATTTTGAAGTAAGCTAGATATTCTATAGGTAATCTGAAGTAGTGGGTACTTTTCTTATTCTGAATAGAATGCAATATTGCATTATTGCCACTGTTTCCTTGAGACTTGGAGGGATGAGTAAATAGATTTTTTTTCAATAGCTGAAAGGCATCTCACAAATAGCGAGACATATCATATAATTGCTGCATACTAGGTTGGCTTGGCGCAGGGGTAGGCCGAAGACACTACTGTGTTATGAGGCCAAGCACTGTCTTAATCAACCATAAGACCTCCTACCCCACACAATTTTGGCCATAGTTCACAAAGTTTAAGATTATTGAAAAAAAAAAACTATTTGCGCCTAAATACTATAATTATAGATTTTTTAGTAAAAACACTAAGAACCATAACTTGTCGATTTCAAACCACAGATTTATTAAACATCATAATATTATGAACTAACACTGTATAGATATAGGTACCTAATAGGTAAACGTATATTGAAAAAAAACGAATCACTACCTTGAGTACACAACATTTTTTGGGATAAAATGTGACGAAAAGTGAATAAAGATCACGGTTATTATCTATAAGTAGTTCAATAAAAATACTATTTATTTAAATAATATCCAATATCTATAGTTATTTTTCGTAGATTATAATATCTATTTTATCCCGATCTATGAAATGTCAACTCTATCTTGGAATTTCCGCACAATTCAAAACTAATCAACAAAATCGTATAATATCGAACATATTAAATTATTAACTAAGTATTTGATTAATGTACCTATAATAATGTATATTATTAATGTATAGGTAGTTATTGTTTATTACAATAATTGTCAGGTAGTAATAAACTCAGTTACATCAGTTACTCATAGTTATATGTATACGCCACTTTTACTTCTACTTAAACATAAAATAATATGACTATTTACTATTTATATTTTACACACAAAATAAGTGTTTTATAAGTTATATAAACGGTCGATACAATTAATAATAATATTACAGCAAACACATCCAAAAGATAGTATTGATACCATGTCAGGTCGAAGGCGTAAGATTTTAAGTGAGTTGAGCTTTTATGACGATGAACATATTCTGTCCAATAAACAACCGAACTTACCGGACTCATGGGTCGATCTTTGAAACAATTAGAAACGATATTGGCATTTATCCGGTATCTTTAAAAAAAAAGTTCATATTCGAACACACATGTTTTCGTCAATTTCACCGACAACAAACTCATACGATAATTAAAATTAAAGCATATACTTCAACTCACTTTTCGTTGTTAATTAATTCATTTATAGCATTAGAAAGTTTCTCTCTAGTTACGGATAGTAAGTCCATAGATATTGCCATGCCTGCGTCTACTAAATTTTCTATATTCCTAGGCTGATCATAGAACATGGGAAGTCCAAGAACTGGAACGCCGGCATCTATAGCTTCATACACGCCAGATATACCTCCGTGACTGATGAATAATTTTACTTTGGGATGCACTATAAGAAACGTATTACAACTTAAAACAATATAATATCAGCTATTGTCATGTTTTTAATTGAAAAGCAATTGCATTATACAATATATATTTTTTATGGCATTAACTCATAGTTATATAATTCACCGGTTTTTACTGTGGTGAAGGGTACGGTTGGATCGGAGCACGTATACACGTGTGGCAAGGATTTGTCACCAAGAACCCGGGTGGTCACCCATCCGAGAACTAGTGACACTAACTGATGTGACTAGCACTCAGAATACGTTTCATAACTGAAGCCAAACACCATGTCACAATATATTTAAATATATGAAATACATATGTCATATGTCATATGTAGGTACGTAACTACAGGTGAGTAAATACTAAATACTTACAAAGTATTTCACGCTGAGGAAACCATTTACGTGTCATCACATTTGGTGGTTTGTTTTTCATTTCGCCTTCGTACTTCCACAATACTCTTTGAGGAACTTGCGACAACCCGTCTTTATATGCGTTTTGAATGTGATCCGGCAACGTTGACATATCCACGATCGATCCAAATGTAAAGTAAATTACTTCATGTGGTGAATTATCGATATACTCTAAAATATCCTGTAGTTCAAAGAATTATGTATATTTTTTTAATATTATATTAGTATGTATTAGTAATAATAACTCGCGGGGATAAGAGTAGAGTCATTTGAGTTTTGATGGCTGGGTGGTGCTACAAGGAGGGAATTTGTTTCCTTTTAATTTTAAAAATGTCCCGACTAATCGAGAATATTGGCGAGATAGGCCTAATTTTCTGTTAGATTCCTTCAGCAGACTATCGTTACCTACATGCATTATAAATTTTTTTCATGGGTAGTTTAATTTTTTTTATAGATTAATAATTAAATTTATTATTGGATAAATTTTTCTCGTATTACACACTTTTTTTTTTTTTTATTCATTTGTAAAATACAATTTAAGCGTAAACGAGTAAGTTGTACATGTATTACTTTTCTGAATCAAAAGATCTAGGTATAATATTAAGTATACCTAATAAATATTTAAAAATATTAAGATCGATATGTGCCTATAAAAAATACAATATTAAAAAACAGGAGATTATAAATTATAATTATATATGCTCAGAGTACAAAAATGAACAAGTGTAGGATAAACTTTGAACATTTTTCTGAGAGCCATTTAAAATGCCACATCCTTTTAAAATAAAAACCTGTAATAGTGATATTAATGACGCCACTGACTAATATTGACGCTAGATATATAAAACTTTTATAACTCACTGCAGGTATAATATCATCCTTGGGTGGTTGTAAATGAATTCCGCCTACTTGTATGACGTTCGGTGGAAACGGTCTTGGAGCCTCGGTGACGTAGTACGTATTAACAAACACGAGAGACGGCTTAACTGGTTCCACTAGATCGTGCTTGCTAGGATTGTTTGTCTTCATTTCAGACTCTTTTCGTTCACTTAAAAATGCGCTATACGCGAAAAATAGAGAATTTTCAAGCCTCTGAAGAAACGTTCTCGGGACCGAGTGATAGGCCATTACATGAGACACGGTTGCTGGATTCGGATTGTTTCCTATTAAACTATATTCAATAGTCGTTTTCAACGGCGAAGGCGACGAAAATATGATCGGTACGTCTAATTTGGCGGCTACGTAAGTGACACATTCAGATGCAGCTCGTTCGACAATAATTAAATCGTAACCAGACTTATCGCTATTCAATATATCTTTCATCTTGGGATGTTCATTGATGATATCGCAAATGCAACGGGTCCAGTTCATGACCAAAGGTATCATTACCGTAGATTTTCGAAAGCTTTCCATTACGAATTGCGAGTCGATGCCGACATCCAACGTGGAAATTTCTTTCGATATATCAATATCCGTATAGTTGATACGCTCTCCGTCGAGGATTGGAGTGAACGCGGTTACACGATGACCACTGTCTGTCAAAGCTCGGAGAAGTGCGCTCATGAAATTCCAATGGCTTTTTCCCGTAATCGGCTCTATAGCCAGAATGTTCATAGCTGTGATTGGGGTACCAGACCACGAAACAGTAATGGCAGCAATAAACAACATCGTACAAACAGACATGGTGTTTATATCATATTATTTACAAACGCCGTTTATATGAGTACTTGATGAGTTTTTACTCTAAAATAATAATACCTGTAAATTTGTCAAGAGTCAATAGTATTGTTTTTTGATTTTCTTACGATATGAGAAATGTTTAAAGCAGTAACACTTTGGGAGGGGGTGTGATTTATTTTGGGTCCAAACCTAGTGGACATGATTTTTTATAACTAAGTTAATTGTATTACATTTTAATTATTATCTCTTATATGGGATGATTCACCAAACCATGCCCCCCTCCTTTTTTCAATAATGCTGAAGTTGGCATTCAAAACGGATTTTTTGAATTATTTTATATATTTACTTAAAGACCACATTTTCAAGTAAATGGGGTTTTTTCTACTTAAGGAGTTTCTTATGGAGACATATAAACTTGGATTTTTCAAATAAGAATCCTTCTTTTCAACTGCACATTATTTAGCGTATAATTATTCTGAAAATGTTTACGTAGAAATAAAAATAAAAATTCAAACGAGTAATTTTTGAATTTACTAACTTTGTGTAGGTACTAAAGATAAAAATTATTACATCCATAATGATGATATTGGAAGATAATATCAGGGCTGTAGTGACTTGAATATTTTAGTAATTAGTATTAATCTGTCTACATTTATAATTTGTAAACATGATCAAAGTATAACAAACACTAGACCTAATATTATATATAATTTATATTTTCGTAAAAACATTTTTGAGGACTTTTAGCCTTAGTAAAAACATTTTAATAAATTAAAAACTATTTGGTTGAATTCTAAATTAGATAGGTACATCACATTTTTAAAAATATTTAAAAATCCAAAAATCAGAATTATTCTAAATGTATTCTTAAATTAAAAAATGAGAGGGACATGCTTCGTGAATCGCTCCTTTATAATTATAACTATGGGCTACGTCGCGTAACCTATAAGTACAATATATTTAGTATACTGGACACTTCGAAAGGACATACCTAACAAGTGACTTAATTGTTATAGATATCTACTCTCAACACCTATATCGATTTAAAATATTAATTTTAAAGTATTGAACTGTGAGTTATATACTCAAATGAATTTACACAAATAGCTAACATGCAGTTGCAGCTACTTATTGTTCATAAGTTAGTTATTTAATTAAATATCTTACAAAGCAACATAAAATTGCTGTAAACAGTCACTTTAGACTCTTAGAGAACTGTCAAAATTTGTCAAAATGGACCATGTTTTATAATTTTAAATATAAAATAATGTAAACTAAATAATAACATTTTTACTTACCTAGTTAACCAAACACCAAGTACTTATTAAACGATAACGGACATACAGTGACGACAAGTCCTTGATAATAACTAAATCATTGTAATTAAATATTAGATTAAGTAGGTACCTATACATTATACATAATATATATGATTAAAAATATTACTTTACATCAATTTAATGTGTATAGTACGTTTGTAGGGGGACAGAGTGGACTAAGGCATCGGTTGCAATTTGCACCGTCCGCCGGTTCGACCCTTGGCCACGGGCGGCACTTTTCTCCGGGCAGACATCTGTCTGAAGAGAAAGCCCCCCCCCCCCCCCCAACCGGGCATGGCAGAAACCTACGGGTGCCCAGTCAAAATTCTGCCAAACACAAACGTGTTAAAACCTACCGTTCCTCCCCCTACAAACCAACAAACATACAAACCTACAAAAACAGTTAATAGCCATAGTTGCCGGGCTTAAGATCAATTTAAAAATTACGTTTGTAATCCATTTAGAATATTCTTGTTCAGATGAAATATAAATTAAAGTCTATAGTATGTAATCTAATATTTTGTAGTGATAGTTTTAAAAATACTCAATTAGATTATAAATTATAATGTTGTTGTAAGAAATTATTATTAAAAACGTATTATAATATATAATCGATTAAAACACATAATATAGGTATTACATTTGTATTATAATTTATTACTTATACTTAATTTACTTTTAATTAAAAACACATCGTTGATACAAATATTTTTAACAATAACTAAAGTCAAACAGGCACATTTTGACATTTTGTACATATTATAAGTCAAGATTTTTTACAATTATATAAAGATTGAATTAATTAAACTACAGAAAATATCAGTAGTGTAAAGAGTAAGACTAGTACCTGCGTCAAAATTACCCAAATAGATAGAGCTCGGCCAACAATTTGTTCACTACAAGTAAGATAATAAGATGTTTTGCGTCTTACACCACTGTCGACTCCACGCCACGCCACTGGTAAGATGTTTTGCGTATAAAAAATCATCTGACAATCTCTCATAAATCGAACCACTCGTAAAGTTGTAACTTAATTAAACTTTATTTAGTAAGTACTATGTAGCATCATGTGTTTGGTTTCTAATGTGTACCGATAATCTTATCTGTAACAACCACTTGGTCTCTATACAAATATGACCAATTTTTGGATCAGTTCGTTTACATAAAAAAATGTTTGTACTCGCTATATTTAAAGAATAAGTGTTGAAACCGTAAAAACCTATTTATAAGTTATAACGAAATATAACAAATTTAGAGGATGGACAATATATGTTTTGATTTTTATGAAGAGATAAATCGTTATTTTACTTAATATTCGTCTTGACAGTCTGACGCGTCAGTTGGCAGCAGTCCGGTCGCTGTATGCAATTGAGTATAAGTGATTGTGTCTGACACTAACACCTAATATTTAAGACATATTTCTGTACAACTCGAAATCAATTAAGTAGGTACCTACACAATGTTCACGTTGCAGTAGGTGCCACGACGTCGAATATATAAGGTTGGGTAGTTTTACAACGAATATCTAGTACAAAATAAGGTATTACCTACCTTATTTTGGACTTTTTAGTTATATCCGACGTCGACGGGTGCTTGACTAGGCGGTGTTGTTGGACTCCCCACAAGATCTCTGGCTATCATCCAATTTTAAGTAAAAATTTGCGTTTTCTCTTAATTTTTCTTAACTAACAATAAACAGAGTGTTACGAAAATTTGCCTCTCGAAAATAGGATGGAAAAGTATTAGGTACAAAGCCCAAAAACATATATTTTATGTTGAAAATTCCCAGACTTGTCCACAGACCACATTTTATAATAAATACAAGATAATTTGAGCTTAAGTGTAAATTGACCAGTTTTCAAAATTAAATGTAAAAAATACTAAAACTGTTATCTCAATGCCCAGGTAGGTATCGAATTATTTTTACTACTAGACAATTACTTATTATTCTGTATTCAAATATTTTGAACGATTGTACAGCGTATATAATATCGACTATAGTTTTACAACGATGGCCAAGTGATAGGCACTTTTGAATAATTCTATTTTTGTGTTATCAAATACTATTATAAATAATATTATTTAACAAAATCTCAAAATTACTATCGTATATTGAAACATCGAAAAATACATAACATTGCTACTACACGTAGTAACACATTATTCAAACTAATTTCGGTTTAAGATTTCAATACACAATATTTTAGTTCAGTATGCCGAAATGTCGAATTCGTGTTTGGAGATTTTCTCCAAATTTTTGTTTTGGTTAGAAGGTTCGTTAAATATATAACAATGTGTGTACGATAATATTAAATGCTTAAATAATGATAAAAAAAAAAACTATTACCTACTGTTCGTCTAAATCGCAATGTTTGCAAACATGGTAGGCATGTAAATATTATATTACCTACAAGGCTACATTACTTTTTCTGCACTTTATGACACAATATTGTTACGAGTTATTATGACTAAGTTTTGTATTCGATAACATCGTAAAATATACTCTCCGGATTCACATCACGCAGAAAAATTATTATTTTCAAAAAAGTTAATACTTTGAACCATTGTCACATTCAAGCATGACTGCATTACTACAGTAGTCTAGTGTTAAGTCTATAGTGTCTACACTTATTGAAGAATCGCTATTCAACCTATATGCAAAAACATTAAATATACGCATTTAGGTATTCAGTAATAATTATTTATTTATTTATTTCCATAAACCTAAAGGTATACATTTGTAAAGTTTCAACCGCACAGGCAGTGATACAGCTGAAATAAAATAGGTTTAAAAGGTACTCAGTAGTCAGTACATAAAACAGCTTGTTACGATTATAATTTGTATACATTTTTCACTACTTCGGCCGTCCGTCCACTCCGATCACAGTCAGTGAAGTGATAGTGAAGTCGGATATTGAAAGCATTCGGAGCTCTAAAAATCAAACATTTACTCGTATGTAGATTGGAACACCTGTGTGATTAAATCATTCAGCGGAAGCCCAAAGCACTTCCATCAACTTTGCGAATTCGGCACCTGGCACGGGCCTCCGCTCCGCATTTCCACGAAACACCTGTTACCTACAACTGGTCTTGTCATCGTGAAATCATGAAAAAAGCTACTGTATATAAGTATAGGATAATATTCACAAATGAAATGTTACACGACATCGCCGTACACAGATACTATACAGGAAGTAATTTGCACTTCCGTTGTATTCACAGCAGACTATTCAAGGTGCAGAGGAATTATAATAATTAATGGCAAATAATAGCGCGATGACATTCCGAACAGCGTATTCTGTCGGGACCTACGAAAAATATGCGCAGGGCGTCCAATAAAGAGCAGACATTAACCAAATATTTGAAATTAAAAACTTTAAATTGGTTGTTACTATTATTAATCGACAGAGATATAATTGTTCAACGTTTGGTCATATCTTTCTTGGGCATCCTATACATATAAAAACTGCACTTGGACACTACAGGTACTCTTCGATAGCCGTACTATCTTAGTATCTTACGATGCAGTTTGAGCATTTCCGTTCGACCTATCGCCAAATACTGAACGAAATTCCACTCCAAATCCGAAATCGTATAATCTTGATAGTAACATTATGTCGATCGACGCCGTTTATCGTCCCGTTGCTACTTGATTCTGCGAAGCCGAAAAAATTTAATGCTATCGTAATTGATTTCTTATATTTTAATTTCAATAAATCGAATTTCTGATTTCATATTTTCATTACGGCCTTACGAGTATTATCTGGAAATATTGACACGCCTAATGTTTATGGTAACCTATAATCTACATACATATTTTGATCAACTTAAAACTATTTATGTAATAAATTATAAACGATGATTTGGACTTACATAGGTGCACTTAGGTACTTAGATACCTACTGACTAACAATTTTTTTATTTAATATATAAAATGTACAAAATATTTTTTAATATGAAATAAATCATTTAGCCGTTTAGGTAATTTGGTTACTAAATAAGTAACTAGATAAAGTTGTTCGTGGAATCCAATAATGGAATTATAGGTCGTTCAAATCCGTTTTCAATATCAAAACCCTATCGTTGGATCGATGGATATGATATAATTGATATAATTTATACTAATGGTTATTACGTAAACACTACCACTGTGGTGGCATTCACGGGAGTCCCAACAAAGGGAGTGAATGGTTAGATTAAAAAAAAAAATAATATGTACAACATGTTCATGTTTTTATAGTCTTATGATAGTAAATAATAGATCACACAATGAGCAATTTTCCCACCACGCCAACCTATTCAATACCTATAATCAATAATCATTTATAAAATTTAATATTTAATAATAGTTTTGTACAGTATAGGTTCATAATATTAATGAACGTAAACTATATACAGCATAAATAATGAGGGTGCTAATATAAAACAGGAATTGTACACCAAAGCAACCCCAAATAATATTATTACAATAATATTGGGAGATGGTATATTGCGCCAATTTAATTACCTGTAATTTACGCCATCAAAAGGTACATTTAAGGACGTATGTAATTTGTGCCGAAATATAAAAATATAACATGTATTTTGCGCCACATATACAAATTAATTTTGCTCATTTGCACCATGGCAGAAAACGAAATGGAATATATAATTTGCGCCACACCTTCTCCTTCAATATTGTTGGAATTTACCATCTCAGGTCAGACACATAAAGTGTAAAAAAAGAAAGTAAAAAGGTGTGAAAAAATTATATATTAAAGTAAATTAAATTAAAAAAATAAATTTTTTCACACCTTTTTACTAATTTTTCACAACTTTTTATAAATTTTTTCACACCTTTTTACCTTCTTTTTTCACACCTTTTTACAAATTTTTTTACACCTATTTACAAATTTTTTCACACCTTTTTACTAATTTTTTCACACCTTTTTACTAATTTTTTCACACCTTTTTACTAATTTTTTCACACTTTTTTACTAATTTTTTCACACTTTTTTACCTTCTTTTTTCACACATTTTTACAAATCTTTTCACACCTTTTTACTAATTTCTTCACACCTTTTTACTAAATTTCTCACACCATTTTACTAATTTCTACTAATTTTTTCACACCTTTTTACAAATTTTTTCACACCTTTTTACTAATATTTTCCAACCTTTTTACAAATTTTTAGACACCTTTATACCAACTTTTCACACCTTTTTACTAATTTCTTCAAACCTTTTACCAAATTTCTCACACCATTTTACTAATTTCTACTAATTTTTACACACCTTTTTAACTTCTTTTTTCACACCTTTTTACAAATTTTTTCACACTTTTTTACCTTTTTTTCACACCTTTTTACAAATTTTTTCACACCTTTTTACTAATTTTTTCACACCTTTTTACTAATATTTTCACACCTTTTTACAAATTTTTTCACAGCTTTTTACTAAATTTTTCACACCTCTTTACTGATTTTTGCTAATTTTTTCATACCTTTTTACTTTCTTTTTTCACACCTTTTTACTAATTTCTTCACACCTTTTTACTTTCTCTTTTCACACCTTTTTAATTTCTCTTTTCTAATTTTCTTTTTCTTTTATGACTGATTTTTATATGTTTTATTACTAAACGAAAATGTACTTAATATTAAAATATAAGTACATGGAGTTCGTTTAACTTGTGGTGCTAATTACAATTTCAATAAGGTGAACTATGGCGCAAATTACAATATTTTTATAGGTAAACGATGACGCAGATTACATATTGCCTTTTTATTTAGTTTTATTTGGCGCAAATTACAAACTTAAAAAGTGGAGCAAATTACCAAAATACAATTTTAGATGTGGCGCAAATTACATATATTTTTTTTTTGGGGGGGAGGGTTGTTTTCGGCGTAAATTACATACGCCCATTATATTATGTATGTTTTAATTTTTATAAACTACCGTTGATGATTCCGATCTACTCACATCAATAAGGAACCACTCACTTTTCTATCGCTTATCTAGTATATGGTTACAATCATTCCACACACAGAATGCTTCGACGGTGTAATAAATATTTTTTTGTTTTTAAGCTACCTTACTATTATTTAATGTATTCCGTTTCTCATGACTGAAGTTATAAACTATAAGCACTCCATCTTATACATTGTTTCGCTAATTGTTATTGATATATTATACATTTTGTCAAATGTCATATTATGGCATCAAAATAAATAAATAAAATGACAATTATAAACCTTTAAGTCAATGTACAAACTTAAGACTGTTAGAGGAAAAAATTATTTTGGTTTAGATATGCTGTCGTACATTTTGACCAAAGGCGCACCCAAGGGGGTGGCTAACGGGCTTTAGCCCCCCCCCTAAATGGCTAGCCCCAAAACATATTTTATTAGGTTTATTGACAATTGACATTTGACTTTAAATTATTATAAAAAAAAAATATCAACTATCGAAATTTAAACATTAGGTATAACAATATAATGTCATAATATTATATTTATACCTGTCATTCCGGGCCCCGGGAGAGACCTCTGTTGTTTATTATTATCGTCGCGACGTCGCTAGTTGAAACTGTGTACTGTGTAGGATACCGGAAACGTCTAAATTATACATTTTTATCGATACAATTTAGTTTATCTCAAACCGCTATGCTTCATATTCACAGAGAAATCGATGTTCACACTTCAGAAGTACTATCAATAATGGGGAACCAGGGGATAAAGGACCAAGGCGTCTCAACTTTATAAGATTGTAAACAAGCTTTAAGATTTCTGTACATATTTCAAAATAAATACTACCTATTAATATTAAAAATTTTTTGAATTTAGTCCCCCCCCTCAAAAAAAAAAAATCCTGGGTGCGCCCCTGATTTTGACCGAATACTGTGTTTAAGTCGCAGACCTTGGTTACGTACATTTTAAAAATATTTAAGTAATACACACACTTTAGAGCTTGTTTTGTTTATAGTCAATAATTTGAATAACACACAATTTTATGTGTTTCATGGTTTCATACGTATATATATTATGTGGTTCAATTATACTACACGTTAGCAGTTGTTATATAAACAATAACAAAACATTTCATAAACAACTTAATCATAATATATTATTTTATTATTTACATCGTAACAGTAATAATATATAGTTACTAATAAAAAATAAAGGTCAACGTTATTACATGTTAAACCTTTGAACAACTTAAACATGTAAAAAAAAAATATGTACAAATCAGTCCTTTAAAAAAACACGTGTATATAAAAACCACTGTCGTTAGACTACAACAAAAGTTGTCATGTTAATCAATGATGGTAACTTTAAATTATCCTAAACCTTACTCTAAACTTTGGAGAGACTTAAATATAGTACCTATTCGATAAATATAATTCAGTGATTTTGGTGTGGACATAAAACATTCATACCCTGGTTAAATTTAAAACCAACAATATTAGTCATCGAACACTTTTGTTGAAAAAAAATTAAAACAAAAAGTATTTAAGTCTCTCTTAACTCTTTTTAAAATAAGGATAGCTCATAATATAATGTATCATATAAAAATTAAAAAGATAACACAATGCGCAAGTAGAGAAAAAATCAAACAAATCAGACACTTCAATACGTTATCATTTCCATATGAATAAATAAATAAAATATCCTAACGTGTAATAATATAACTACAAGTTATAACACAAACGATGAATACTAGTCGTTACGGATCACATATAATTGATAGAAGTCCCACCGCTGTTTTTGGGTTCCGCGGCGGTCCACCGCCTTTGGTCGGCCATTGTGTGGTTGTAGTGGTACTGGTGAAGGTTTTGTTGTTGTTGTTGTTGTTGTTGTTGTTGTTGATGTTGTGATTGTTGATCAGAAGAGTGCTGACGAGACAAACCTCCAACACCATCTATGCTGTAACATGATGACGTACGATCCAACGACGTCGGGCTGACACTATATGCCGTGCCTGGAGGTGCAGCGTGTTTGCCCCGCTTGATGGAATGCGTGTAGTCCTTGGTACCACGTCGCCTCAACGTGAAGTCCCTCTCACCTGTAACCTGGTACTGTTTCTTCCACTGCACCCAACAGTGTCTATATATTGGGTCCACCGGACCCCAGTTCCGTGCAGGTTTGATGGTGCTCAGGAATTTCTGCGGAGAACATAAACCAACCGGTGAGTCAAAAACGTCATAACATAATACGACAATTACGATACGGCACCGACCGACCCATCGATCGAGTAGCATTGACCGAGTACTTACTTGCGAAAAGTTGTAATCCACCTGAGCGGATATCTGCCACACGGCTATGCCGATAATCATCGACCACATGAACAGGTAAACGATCCAACCGATCACATACAGCCACATGGAATCGTGAGAGCTATAATCAGACTCAGTTAGCGGCATCACGAACAGACTCCAAAACTCAAACACCTGTAGTGATGGAATTAATCATTACACATTTTAATTATGCTGACGAGTTTTATAAGTAGGGGAACCATGAAAAATAGGTTTTGAAATATTCAATATTGATTTAAAAATGTTCAAGTGTTTCAACAATTGATATTCGTTTTTCGAAAATATTTTACAACAAAATATTAAATTTTATAGGGGCGAACATACGGCAGATCTGTGGTACGTACCATAAACAAAATCGGAGTACCCAACCACACGAATTTCCACACGAAGCACAGTTTGTATCCTAGCACAAACTCGAAATCGTTGGATAGCGATTCCAGCCCATAGATCCAGACGAAAGCAATTAGTTCCAGCACCGTGGATGTGACTACCATTCGACCAATGATGTACTCGTCCAACAAGTGCACGGCTTGAAGGTTCTCCTGAAATTCAAAACGGTATCGATAAAATCAATACTATTATTTACAGGCACTCACGTCGTGTACTTACTGGCAAAAGGCACAGGACACCCATCAAGAAGGCGATAAAACAGACCATACAAGTTAATATCCACCACTTCCATTTTTCCTTGGTCTCCACGGATAACCCTACAATCGCAGTGTAAATGGCCGCTATCTATAAAACGAGAAGAAAAGCCAAGTTTATTTATATTTTTTTGTTCTGATTTTGAATTAATTGTATTTAAAATTATTTATGTAAGCAATTCGTCGAAGTTTTATTTTCGTAATTCAATCAATTTTCATACCCATGAAATACATAATATTGTATTGTTATATTATTTATTTTTTAAATATTCAATGTTTTTATGATTATTTGTATGTAATTAAATACAAGATTGTTCGCACTTTTATCTATTGTCACTTTAATCCCACTGTCGGGTGTTCTGTGATTCTTTTTCACCATGATTCAATGTCTACAATTTTAGAACGATTTTCAAATGTTTTTAATAGTGAAACTTCAATACTCATTACTAATTAGCAAGTGCCCAGATATAATACATAATGATGTTAAACAAAAACTATTTTATAAACGGTTTTCGGTCGCTTACCAGGCTCAGGAATCCTGAAAGGAACACGAGTGTATAGACCAAAGCGGCCCACAGATTGGACAGGATGCCTCTGGTCGTCAATTCGTACACAAATGTCAGGAACCAGACTTCCGATAGAGCCGTCGAAGCCAACATTTTTTGTCCGGCTTGTAATTGCAAGTCATATATCCACATTGTAACTATCGAAACGCTACACAAGCCGACCACGATGCTCACCACCGTGAGCATTACCGAAGTCCTGTCAATAATTTAAAAAAAAAATGTTTGAATTTCAGTCCACTAAAAAGAAAATGATTAAAATATTGAATAAACATTTCCGGGAGCTTACCAAAAAGGATTAGACTTTGAGTAAAGTCGACCAGCACTTGTTGAAATATTACCAAAACCTAAATGAGTAGTGAAAAAAAATTGTACAACGGCGTGATACCATATCTGAAAAAATAAATATATTTATGAGAAATGGTCTTCGATACATAACATATTCTTACTATACTCACCTCCTGCCTAAACGTTAACTCGCTATATTATTTGAACACTTTTTTAAATACGTAACAATAAAAAAATTCATCTCTATTACCTAATTTAATTAATTATATTAATTTGTATAACATGAAAACGTTATGTCTTAATTTTTTATTTAGAGTTCAAGTAAATCAAAAACTATCAGAAATTTTAACAATTTTGGCTGTATAATACAGTAATAATAATCTCGCCTAAAATCAAATTTAAAAAAAATTTTAATTGGAAAAAAGATTTTCATGGTAAAAAATAACAGAGAGACTAAATACTATTTAAGTTACTCTAAATAAAAATATACAAATCGCAATTCTAAATTTAAAACATTAAAAATATCGAAAATTAAATTTTAAAATATTGCGCATCTACTGGATAACAAATTAAATATATTGCTTTAAATTTTTTTCTAGGAGTGTAAAACTATAATATTCAAAGTAAAAATAAAAACAATTTATAAACTTACGTCTAGTTTCCACAAAGTATCCCATTGAATATCCAGCAGTATTTCCAGTCCTCTTTGATTTGCATTAAGTCCTTTGACCAATAAAACCGCAATAGTTACAAACGTTGCAGGTACGACGAGTAATGCTACTGTTCTGTATGATTTACTGTTTTTTATCAGGCTAAACAAATAATACAAATTAATGGGTTTTCTATTACTAATCTTGAGTATTTAATTGTGTACAATATCTATTTATATTAGACTAAATTAAATGTAAGTTGACTGAAACTCTGTGGAACAATAAATATTGTTGTCCACTCTGTTGTCCTACTCATTGCTCAACAACAATGTATATAACTTATAAGTAAAATGTCAATATTAGGATTTAGTTAATATTAGTCAATATTATTATTTTAAACGTTATATTATAACGTTTCGTGAAATGTGATGTTTTTAGGAGGTTTTAGGAAGTCCAAGTATCAAGTATTAAGACCAGGTGAACAGCGATAAGGTAATTATGAAATCAGAAACCGATTCACTCGATGTGATGGATAGCGTTAGGAATTGTTAGGAATTATATTTGACAGTTAGATCTTAATGGTCGTGCACGACAGAAGAATAAAAATAAGATTATATCCTAAGCCATATATTTATTCTAAACTAAAAAATTTTAAAAAAAGTTGAAAACCTAAGACAATAAGGTATAGTAAGTGACTGTAGTAATAACGTGAAATACTTTTATACCGAATTAATGCATTGGTAATAATAATATATCAACCTTTCAGATATTATCACTACGTACTTATGGTTTGCAAAAGCGTTGAATGAAGGGAAAATACTGCAAGCCTACCTTGATTGATTAGCTATCATTTATCATTTATCATGTATATGTTATGTAGAACTCGAGCATGGCTTGAATAGTTGCTTGAATAGTTGTATTGTATCCCCTTTGTACAAGACTCTCCCAAACCATAAGCGTCCCGGTTCCCTGGTAAGGCATTATTCCTTTATCTAGTCCATTCTACTTTAGACAGTTTTTTAAATAAACCGTTTTGACACCAATAGAAGCAACTTTTTTAGATTAAAATTAGGAGCAAAATTAATCAAAGCGTAAGACATGTTACTAGCTAATTGTATGATTGGATATTGATATAACTAAAAAACGATATTAATGTTAGTTAATTTAATACAAAGGCTAGTTTAATAGAGCAGAAAAAAATTAGCCCTTTGTCTAAACCTAACCTGGCCTTGGAGCTCGAGAGTCAAGGTTACTGTAACAAATTCATTTGAATAAAAAAAAAATTTATTTTAGAACCAGTTTTAAAAAACGTAACCGAAGTCAAAAAATGTGTTACTTAAGTACCCAAACCTGAACCGATATTTTGTTAAGCTATTCTAGTTATTAAAGTGTTTTAAATACGAGTCCAAAAACTATAAATCGAATAATTATTCATTCATCCAACTAGAAAATAAAGACTCAAGGTACCGAAGTTGTGTAAAATCTACACTGGAGAAAGATGTAATATAATTAATTATAGCACATAGACGACAAAAGACTGCAGTGAACAAACATAATAAATACAAAATGTTAATAGTTATTTTTTTAAGAACTAAAAGTATGAAAATTCATTAGATGATAAACTATATTTATTTACACAATCGGCTGTTTAAAGGTGCCAAACCATAATTTTAGCTATATAGTCGAATACCGTATTTACCTTAGGCCTATATAGCTAAGTATTATGCAAATAACATAAATAATACCCATGACCTATACATAAATGAGTAAGTCGTAAGTTGTTATTACTGTATGGATTTGTTGTTTGTTTAATTTTTTTACAATAAAAGTAACACACAACTATACAATATAGTTCCAATAATTAGTCATTATTTTATAAATAAACTTAATTTTGTATTTTCGTACGAAAGTGAAAACAAAATAGGCTCAATCGTTACACAGACCACTAAACAATATTTATTTAGCAGCGCAACTAGTGAAGTCCCAAAATAACAGAAGATACGCACCTTATCGCAACTACGATCCAAATAAGTAATATGAGCAAAACGTCCATCACAATCCAGTGCCAGCTCAAGTGCGGCGGCTTGATAAAAGTCTGCTGAAGACATTGGTCACTGCTGATAGCATCAGAACTCACCCCTTGCTATAATACAGGCAAACAAAAGTAAAAAACAAATGTTAGGAAAGCATCAGATTGAGATTTCTAAAAATCATTATTTCCGGTCGAAATTGCTTGTAGATGCCTACTAAAAATGCTGTGATACTCACATAAAAGCTGATGGAATTGCTACATTCCGGAAACGGGATACTTCCGATGATACTCCGCGAACCGTAAAATAACGATAATGCCATGATTATCGGGTAGTACGCGGAAAGTAACACGGACGCCAAGACTTTGACGAACCCGACACCTGTAAAATGTTTGAAGAAACAAAAGTTTGCATTAATATGTAGGTACGAACCCAATGACCGACATTTTATGCAATATTGTACGATGAAGTATACCTTTGAGCAGAGGCACGGCTCTCCATAGCTTAGTGGTGCCCTGTTGACAAAACTGACCGAGCGTTATCTCCAAAAACAACAGGGGTACTCCAAACACAATGGCTACTGCGAGATATGACACCAAAAATGTACCTATACATATAACAAACAATGCAAATCAATTAATTGATAGTAATATTTTGAAAGGTACCCACTTGGAGTGTAGGTACTTATTTTTTAACCCTCTACGAGTAACTATAACAATACGTATTACATCAATACATCATAATATAGGCATAATATTAATAAGGCTATTTTTTTGTGTCCATCTAAAAATGATATTCCCAGTATGATTTCCTTAATAATATGAAAAATAAACGAAAAACAGAGGGAAAATGGGAATATATATTATACTCACCGCCAGTTATCGATTTTATCTGACATTGTGATTCAGTATCGTAACTATATTAAAGTAAAATAAATTACTTATATAGAGCAATATTATAATAAAATATCGTTATTCTTAAAAAATAAGACAGGTAGTTTCCGCACAGAATCGTTTTTCATCGCACTCAACGACTTATTAGTTATTATTGAATTCAAATTTAAATCATTCATTAAGTGACCAACCCAATGGAGAAATACACTCGACACCTATTGTTGAGAGACATCTCTGGTTTTTTTCTATACATTTTTATGATTTAGTGCATAAATTATAATTTAAATAAATGGTTGATGGCTATTATTTAATATTTATACACTTCGTTTCAACGTAAAAACGTAAATATTTTTTTAGGATGGGTGCACGATAAAATGTTTCTGACCAATTTTTCGTAAGGTTTTCGTTGTCATGGCTACTTATTAACAAAAACATATTTATGATTCATAGATTTTTCCTTGTAGTGGAAAAATATCAAGTGGCGTGCCATGGTTTTTATACATAATTTAAACTACCTAAATATACATATAGTACTGCGCGCATAGTGCAAGTGTTTTTATTGAATTAATTAATTTACATTTACATAATTGTGCATAATATAATATTATGTAAAACGTAGGCGTCTATCGCGATACTCATCTATTACAAAATTCGTATTTTAAAAGTATAATTCTTAGAAATACGATACATATATTATCTTGAATAAGAAAAAATACTTTGATTCCAAAATTACGACTAACACGAAAATCGATACGGTCGCTTAAAACTTTTACATACTATAGAAAAACATTGTATTCCCAACTAGGTACACTATGCCTATTACACGGTGGTTTGTTTGTGAACCATATCTTAGAAAAATACAAGGAATTGAAATAGTTTTTTTTTAGTTCTAAAAACGAATACTGATAATCTAATATTACTTACTACTATATACTGAAAATAGTATGTTCAAGCGATTAAAAAAATAATAACTTAAAATGTCCTTGTAAGTTCTAAAACAGTGTCACAATAAAATATATAGGATGATTAACAAGCTTATGCTCATTCCTTTTTCCTTCAATAACGCAATTATTCAAAATCTGATTTTTGGAATTTTTAAATATACTTTTGAAGAACATAATGTTTTTAAATAACTAAGTATTACTTAAGGAGTGTTCTATAGGGATACAAACTCCCATTTTTCAAATGAAAACCCCAACTGTTAATTATTTGTTGGATGTTCTTCTGAAAATGTTGGTGAACCAAAATCAAAATTCGATCGGGTATTCATTAAGTTATTTGACTTTGCATACTAAGGATAATAGGTCCATGATAATGGGCTTAAAAGATATGGAGGCTATAATGATTTGAACATTTTGGTAATTAATATTAATCCATCAATATTTATAATTTGTAAAAATATAGTCAAAGCATAATGAATACTAGATCCAATGTTACATCTGGCTTATATATTTTACTAAAAAAATATTTAAGGGCTATTATCTTCAGTACACATTTCAATAACTAGGAAACTGCTAGATCGAATTTTTAATTAAATACCTGCATCGAAATTTCCAAAAAAAAAATGATCTACTAAATAATTTAAAGTGGAAGGAAAAAAATGGAGATGAACATGAGCTTGGTGAATCACCCTGTATAATGTATAACTGAATAAGTATATAATCACACTGCGCATTATACACAATAACGCAAAATGGACACGCCAGGACTGTACTGACGACTCACGGTCACATATCATAGTTGTAAAAATCAAAAAATCCCAGTCGTGTACCTATGCGTAAACCACGTAAATACGATTTATTAGGGTGGACTTAAAAAAAAACAATAATTCGTGTTTTTTTAGCGTGCCACAAAACAAGCGTAAAATATCTATAAATTGTATTGTGCCTATCGCGTGACGTTCGTAAAACAGTTCTGTCATTATGTTATATTATCAACGGGACATAGAGAACAGCAATTTTTGTGCTTCGTGGATATTTTAACGCGAACCATAAAATGTTTTATATTCTAATTACAGCAATACACACTGTATATAGTGTACATACTATTATATAAACACCAGTATTTCAGCATGTGTGTGACTTGATAAAGAGAACACTTGTGTGTATACTGCACGTAATAATACAATATGGTAATTCGTCATTATACGGTAATATAATACTACGCGCTGCAGTTATTTTGTCGCGTTTTCTATACACTTCACGTGCGCACACACATGCCTATACGCGATCCACGGTGTGTGTGTGCGCGCATACTTATTAAACAATTAATATTACTTTTACGGTTTTGACGGAAAGTCGCTCAATCCTCAATCGAACAAATCGGTGCGAATGTAAAACAAAGGAGGAAAACCTGACCTGACGGCATAGGCTAACACGATTATATAATATTATTATATATTATTATTATTATTACGTTTTACTATAAAAATAATAGTTATAATATATTACGCTGCTGCTGCAGCTGGCAGCTTCCTGATGGGTAGCCGCTGGTCGAGCTGTATAGCCTATAAGCGCAAAATATGACCCAAACGCGACCCAGAAGCGCAAAAATTACCTTTTTGGATTGCCTTTGAGCGCAAATCAATTTTATATAAAAAAAGTGTATTTTATTAAAAACGTAGTTATAATTAATTAAGGCATTTCCAGTGATATTAAAATTAGTAATATTGAAATAAGTTCAAAAAATCAGTAAAAATCAAAAAATTACTAATACAAATCAGTTACAAATAAAAATTATAATTTTGAGTATTATTTTAAAGGGCGCCCGGGAATTGGGCCACAATTCACCTTTTTTTCCAAAGGTATACGGTAATTGGGCCACTAAAATGTTATATTTATTACAGGTAGGTTCGGTAATTGGGCCACTAAAATTTTATATTTATAAAAGGCAGACACGGTAATTGGGCCACTATTACATTTTAAATTGTAATAAAATAATATTTAATATAATACACTGCAACGCACACGAAACTTTACTCGAAGCGACTGCGTATGATTTATCAAAAGGTAATAAATTATCCAATATCTTATGATATAGAATTATCAATTGTCAAATGAAATGGATAAAAATAGTCATACGCGTAGTGTGCAAAGATTATGAAACATTGTAAATTGTGATCGTTTAGTTGATTAGCAAACTTAGTATAGTATTATAGTATATTTGTGTGCTATACTTTTATGGCCCAATCTCCGGGTACACTTTAAAAATATAGATTTAATTTGTGGCCCAATCTCCGGGTAATAAAATGTAAACAAATATTTTATACGAAACAGGTAGTTAAAATGTGGCCCAATTCCCGGGCGCCCATTTTAAATTAGTTGAACGATATAGTATCAAGAATAAATAAATAAATATATTAAGCTATAATGTAATAATGAGTAGGTACCAAAATTTAATTTGAAATTTGAAGCCCACTGTCTGTTTCGAGTAAATTTATTTTGCGCTTATATCTCACTACCAAGGTACAAAAGCGCAAATTTCTTTTTGCGCTTTTGAGTTATCGACAAAAAAATAGAATTGCGCTTTCGGGTTTCACCGGCTGGTCGTCGTGAACTCGAAGGTTTTGGAAGGTATGATATTGTGTCTCAATATTTTACACTTTTTTATGGGTATAGGTAGGTACTCACCGCCGCCGTATAAAAACACCATCCGAGGCAGTCGTATGACGTTCGCCAGACTCAGTGTCAGCGAGACGGTCATCAACAGCGTGCCAAAACTCTGCAAACAATTTGATTTGCAGCAATATATCTGAAAGAAACAAAAAAAAAAAACCGTCAAACGTTGGAACTTGGTGTGGAAAACGGTTATTTTTGCGGCCACATTATATAATATGGTTTTCTATGATGTATTAAAAAAAAAACATATATATAATATGTACTATGTACATTGTAGCTGTATCTGAAAATGTGGAACGGTACACTTCTGTCGCACGGGAAGAGAAACATATTAACCACCGACGAACATTTTTGTGGGTGAATCACAACAATAATATTATAATATAAAATCGGCTCGAGACGAAAACACGACTGACGCTTAGAATGGTTAAATAAAATTGTAGCTGCACCGCCGGCTGCGGCAGACTGACTAATTACTGTGAGTTTTTTAATTCTGCCCACAGCTACTAGTTTTTAGTTTTTGTTTTTGCCCCGTTTGCGTTACCCGACGTCGAGACAAATAATAATTGGCGCTGTAAAAAAAACTTTTAAAAGTTTATAATATCGACTCCGCCGATGGGTATACCTGCTACTAAAATTTTCCCTATAGCGCTTATACTATATGTTCTGTAATAATTATATATAAGTACTAATTAGATTTAGTCGCAATAATACGTGTGATATTATAGTTATAATTATTATACCATATTGAATTAATTTAAGTTTTTTTTTTTAAATTTTTATGAATACACGATAAATTAAAATATAACACCTATTGAATGAGTATAAAAATTAAACCGTTACATAGGTAGGTCATTAGTTTATGAGCTGCAAAGATCAACACGTTTTGCAGATGAAATAGGAAATAGACTTGTGCCTATTACCTACGTTCAAATTGATAATATCGTTTACTTTTAAAAATTAAATTTCATACATTATAGTTGACTAACTCGGTAACTTACATTTTTTTGTAATTAATCATCAAAACAGGAATACACAACCACGCAGTCAACCCCCTCGGTCCCTCCCCTCATCAAAAAAAAAAATTGTCTCATTCTAGGTATTGCAATAACAATAGTACCTGCATAACATGATATTGACGATATAAAAAATAAAATATCACTTAAACAGAACGTGAAAAAAATATGTTTATCGAGTTACGGGTGAAATCCGAATCTACCTATGACGTCATTGAGTCAGTCGTCGCACAGCACTGGCAGGCGACCGAAGCGAACCGTTTGAATGATAATAGTATAATACCATTATTAATACTAGTATTATATATTTATAATCAATACCATTGTATATTTTAAAATCAATGTCAATAGGTATGAAAATATTCTCGTCGCCTGCCGATTGTTAAATATATTATTTATCATATTCATATTATATTATGTATATTAATTAATACTGATTTGATATTTTATTTTTAGTTTACAAATAATATCTAATACTGGCTACCAAAAATGCGTAACATAGTATTCCAGACTCCAAACCTAACACATTCCTACTCCTAACCCTAACACATTCGTGAGTACGTGTACGTGGTCACGCTCGTCACATCGGATCGTTGTCGGGTAATATTTTGTTCCATGTGTAGATTTTACTAGTAACTTTTACTTGCTCACTACTATGCCCTATTGTAGAGTATTTTCTTGTAGTAACAATAAAGGAACCAACTCGTCGATTTCCCAATCGTGAAAATTCACCTACTCGTTCTAAAAAAAGTTGTGTAGCCATTGGACGTAACATTACATTTCAAATAAATTTCAAATTACATGATTACTTAATTTATGGTAATAATTAATAACAAAAATAATGAAAAACAATAAAATTAAATACCTATTAAGTATTTGAAACAATTTAAAATTGATTTATAAGGTGAGTTTCTGATAGAAAGTAGATGAGCTTAGAAACGTTGTTGGGTTCAAAGTATAATCTATATTATAGTGCTGCATAAAAGTTATTTTATTTTTGTAGCCCAACATTTTTCTTGATTTTTATATTTTGAGAAAATTAAGACCCTTTTACTGCAATAGTGTGTGATTTCTTATGAAGGTGCCTTCATGGATACTTACCTATATAAAGTAATTTATACGTTAAGTTCAGTATCCAGACCTTATAAGTTATAGTCTATATAGATGAGACGTTTAGTTGATACTTCAGAAAGTTAATTATTCAAAATTCCCTACAGTTATATCAACATCGACTATTTGAATCAAACGTTAAAATTTTCAGTACCCAACTAGATATTAAATAAACTTCATTGAGTTATTTATTCATTTTTAGTAGTGTTAAAATTTTAAATCCAACAATTTATTATTCCATTGTACTCATTCTAAAATCCAAACTACAACTAAGGTATCGACTATCGTCATGTACTAACTAATTATTTTTATTTTATGTTAAGTATTAACAATCTCTAACAAAAAAATGGTGTGTTAAGTTTGATAGTTGTGTATTATAAAATATATAAATTGTAAAAGTTGTATTGGTTGAGTAAGTATTTAGTTTAGTAGAACAATATTTATTTTTTGAGCAAAGTGAGAAGAAAATAATTATTGGGTTATTTATTTGGAAAAATAAAGTATACCTAAAATACTTTTTAACAATATATTATTATACAACTCAAGGCAAAAAATCGTATTGATTATAATAAACATAATTTTGGTGGTTGATATTAATCGATCAATGTTAATAATTTGTAAAAATAGTCCAAGTACAATAAATACTAGATCCAATGTTACATAATTTGTTTTATATTAATTGTGTAAGATACATTAATGACAGTTATACTTTGAACAAACATTTGAATAACTCAAAAACTGCTTGTTTGAATTTCGATTCTGATACAGTGATAAATCAACATATTCAAAAAATTATCTGGTAAATGATTTACATTCGAAAAGGAGAGTTCTCGTTTGATAACAGGAGTTTATGACTCCATAAGACACTCCTTTAGTACTGCAACAAATTCAAGAATTTAAAATATAGTCTAAGTATATTTAAAAATTCCAAAAATCAAAATTTGAATAATTTTATTATGAAAGGAAGAAATGAGGGTGATCATATCCTTGTTGAATCACCCTGTATAGTGAACATAAGCAATTTCGTCAGATTTATATAATCAGCCGATTTGTTTGAAATCTTTATCACTGCAGGTGCTGTTGTGCTCACAGGTATTATTACTATAGGTATGCGCTTATTATTATAATTATATTTATATTATATTATGTGACACGATGGCGACCCCCTCGGGGCTTGAGGGCCTCAATGGAAGTATATTTCTTCTCACGTGGTACGACGAAGAAGAGTGTCCGCGGGCGAAATTAAATTCCAACCACATCATATCGAATGCGCATAATGTTTATACTACATACCTTCCTAGTTGGTTTATGATATTATATAAATGTAATTTATATATTTATATATCTACATAATAAGAACGTCGTCATCGAAGTCACCTTTTTCGAGGAGCCAGCGAATTCCGCAAGCACACCCAAATTACATAACGGCGAATACGAACTATATAATACACCCGAGACACTGTTTCAATAATATGACATATTATATTAAACGTAATTTATATACACGCACGTATAAATCAAGAAATGATTGCGGTGTTTTGACGACCCGAAACCCGATCGTGACACAAGAAAAATAAAATAATTATACAAAATTAAGTTGTTTTTAGCACTAGCCGTGCATGGAGACTACTTGCATTACATTATTATTATTATTATTATTATTATTATTATTTCTGTTGTTGTAAAATGCAGTAAGTATGGCTGGACGATGACGAAACGGCTCGCTATAACGATTTGGCCCGAACTACAGCTATATAGGTACCGTATAATATATTGTATTGAGTGTGCAAGCGGTGGCCGTTCTCAAGAGGGAAAAAAATAACGATATGAAATAATAATTATTATTGTAAATCGATTCTAGATGTTCTATATAATTACATGAGTACTGTTATATTGCCACTATCAAAATCTGTATACATAGGTACTCCCGTCCATGGCTATATAGATGACTGCACTAATATCTATGATGTAGCCGTGCTCCCGTCTGAGAAGTTAATTTTGAGCAACGAGCGTCTGGTTTTAAACTAAACGACGTATTTTTGTGACCTAAACATTATTAGTCTTATTTTTATGCGATATTATCTTATTTTTAAAGAACTCGATTGAATTCAAAACACTTGACCTCGCCGCTTACTCAATTAGCAGAATACAATATGCATTATATATACGATTTCAAGTACTATTTTCGTATATTTTATCGTTGTTAAGAACAATACGTTTTTTTGGAACCCGAAAGAATTATAAACCTAGCCCGTTTTATACTTTAATAATACATAATAATAATATTATAAAATGTGTAATACCCATGTAACCTAACCAGCTTTGCTTGTATATTATATTATAAACAAAACAATTTTTTTCGAATCTAAACATTTGAGCGTTAATGCGTTATCACTCAGCTTAATTTTGTTTTAATTTCTGTAGGAAATGTTTTTATATGTAAATAATATGATGCTTAATTTGAAGCAGTTTCAAATAACATTTTTTTTTTTTTAATTACTATACTCTGAGGTAATTTCTAAAAAATACTTTTTTAGCAGTTATCACGATTATAAACAATAATTTAATAATATAAATATACGTATATATAGTTATTTAAAATATACATATTATTGTTTAAAATCCAGGAATTGTATGTCGTATTAAACATTATCCACGTAAATGTATAATATATAAACAATCGATCGTAATTTATAGTATTAATTGATAACAAATATGAAAATAACATTTTGAATGTTGACGTTGTAATCTAAAATAATATGTAGTGAGGTACGTGTATCATTAGTAGACCTTGCAGTACTTTCGCCTGTTAAATATGATATTAAAACTACTATTAAAATATTTAGAGAAGATGCTATAGTAAAATATTTTATACGCCGTTTTACGTTATGGATCATTTTAAACTAGACATTTATCATAAAAAAATATCATAATTGTGTGTATTTAATTTTTAATTTTCCCACGATTTCTCATACTATGTAACTAATTAACAACAAGTTACGTTCACGATTTCATTTTCCCCAGTATACAGCGAATCTGCAGTTTTAAAACTAAAAAAAAATTAGCTTTTGTTGGAAACCAATAACAATATCGATTGACGCGGTATTCTATTATAAACCAATTACAGGTAGGGACCTACGCATTTAAAAATTTGTAAATAATAAAACCAAACAATTCTATGCTATAAATATAATAGCTAAATACTTTTTTAAAACTACGTAAATCTATATATTATAAATTATTATAAATATGTCGCGTAATATTCCATTTTAATTTAATGAAGCAATAAAATATTTCTAAAAATTGATTTATGACAAAATCGTGATCGTGAATAATACGGTAAACATGTGTTCGAAATTCCGATGCGAATAGGTGAGTAATAGGCACCTATAGATGGGGAAAAAACAAACAAACAAAATAAAATATTCAATCACATTTTAATTCGAACGGCGATTAGCGTATGTGACTCTTTTAGTATAATATAATAGTATACAATATGTGATAGATACTTGGAATTTTTTTATATCTTTTAAAATATAATCAACCCAGACCCAAGCAACATCCACAAAATTCTAGATTTCCTATTAAGAATAATCCTTTTCAGATATATATAATGAACATGCTTATGTTACTAGCTCTTTATGCAAACACCTTTAAATGTGATCAAAAGCATATTATTAAAAAAATGCTACTTACAATACGTATTACTTCCATTAGTCACGGACGGTGTTTTAATAAATAATAATAGTAATAATAATAAATATTATCATACCAAATATTTTTTATTTTTTATTTTTCATATACGCTTTTGGTGCCCCCTGTCTATATATTACACAGTGTAAACAGTTAGATCGGGGTGGCGATGCTTGTATAATATATTACTTCGGATAATCGAATTTGGAGAGTTAACAGCTCAATAACTATATCGAACATATATTTTGGATTAGATAGAGATGACTTATAAAGTAGTTTTTTTTTAGCTTGTGTTTGGGTGCCACGGTGATGGCGAGGAAGTTTATACAGCGGTCGAGGGGGAGACGAGACGGGAAGTCGTAACCCGATCGCGTCAAAACATTTTTAAAGCGTCACTGGTGAGGTCATATCGATATACACGCGTAATGCATACATTAAAACATATTTATAGAATATTGTAATATATATAATATGTATATTATTACATGTACACACCGAAATTCGCTTTCGCACTATTATGCAGCAACCTACGTCTAATGCTGCGAACTTTCGGCGGATGGCCGCCGTCAGAGACGACGAACACATGTTCAGGACAAAAACTCCGCCCTCTCCTCTCGGCACGGTACACACATCCGACGTACAAATCACGCCATCGCCTTGGTTTAGATAAGTCTCATCACCAGCTATAGCACCGTTCGTTCCCGATGGTCTAACTACACGATGTACATTAAGACGAAATTAATAAGACGTCAATAGGAGCGACGAAAAATATTGAATCGGTAAGATTATAATAATAGGATAGAAAATTATTTTTCGACATATAGTACAACGAGGGTTGACGTGCACCGAAAGCCAACAAACTTCTAGTGGATGATCGATGCAACACGCGACTACAAATTAACTCTGTTATTATATTATTATAATTATTATTATTATTGTTATTATTATTATGCACACGCGCACGCTTCGCTGATGACTACGTGTGTTGTGCAGATCATCGCGGAATCGAGGTAAATAATAGTATAACCTGCAGCCGAATGGACGAAATCACATAAATAAGACGACAACAGTGTTAAAATAATAAAATAATAATATATAGGTCTACCTATATCGACAGAGACCGCGATACTAGCCTCGTTATTATAGCGGAAGTGTTTGCCTCCCCCCGCTACACGTGAGCGTCGCGCGTGCGCAATTATTAACACGACGTGACGATTGTTTACACACATTTTGCGGCGATGATAAATGCACGAGCACGTGTCGATGACGACGAAATACTTGCATATTATTGCCGGCTGTAAATATTTGTTGTATATACGTTATTACTTATTACTTATTAATTCGTGATGTGTACAAGGTAAAAATTATTGATGCGGTCATGGTGTATACTTGACGCCTCCCCGTCGTGGCTCATCTCCTCTGGGGCCCAAGGATACCTTCCCTTATATTCATCAAGTGTCCTCCTCGATCTGTTGAATTGGCCTAGTTCCTAACCCCGCAGAGTCAGCTTCCACACATCGCCAGCATCGTGGATTATGATTTTCACGGTTTTCAGAAATATATAGTAATATCAATTTTCCTAAAATCGTAACGCTTGTAACATCCTATCCCTTCCGACTCCACATGCAGAATTTACATATACCAAGTCCACTAATTTCAAGCCCATAATATGTATAAAGCCGGAGCCATAAGTGATTAAAAAACGCTCCGGATGGCCTTTTTTGAATGTAGCTACTAGCTACACATACGCCTGTTTGATTATTGCAGCCGCATTCTATCATTTTGCAGAAAATACGCAGATGATAAGCCCTCCCTATGACCCTATGGCTCAATATGTTTTAATGGCAGTCCCATGAAAAACAGTTCTGAAAAACTTTGATTATTGAGTGTTCGTTTTAATAAAAATAGATTATATTATAAGTATGTACCTATGTAGATTGTACATACGAAACATTGCAGATATAATAATTATTTTGTAGAGGCAATTGCATATAGATGATGTGTAATGAAGAATAGAAAAAAATATACCTAACGCCTAAGCGAGAAACGACTGGAAACAACAATAGATTTATTACACTTCTATTGAGAATCAAAACATTTAAATATGTTGGCAGCACTGAAGGTATTAATTAAGACAAAGTTTCAAACTTATAAGAGTAAGACATTTTTATATATTTTTTTAATAGAAAATGAACAGCTAATCACCTCATACACGACTGAAATAATACTACTCTTGTACCATAATAAACCTAACCCCAAGTATAATTTGTTTTTAAAGAATGTCGATTAAATTATACAATTGACGGTCATAAAGATTTTTCGTTTAAATTTAAGTTTTGGTATTTTTACAGATAGTACAGAAATAAAACAATTCAACACTAAATGTCACTGACAAGTGAATTAATTATATATAACTTCACTTAATCAGCATGTAAGGTAATGTGTCGTTTCGAAGATTAGCCCGGACAAACAGACGAACACTTCAATTTTATTTATTAGTACGGATAAAGATAATATAGAGTATAGACTATGAAAATATTTGTAAAGAAATTGTTCTCTGTACCTTCAACACAACAGGTTCTATATAATAACTTATTTTATACGATACATATACAGGATTTAAGATATTGTTAGTAAGTATTGTTTTTTTCCTATTAAATAGGAAGGGAAATTAAAACCTAACTCGTCGGCCAAGCTTTACAGATTCGTATAATATGTATTCATGGTTATTCACGTTAATTCATATTTTAAATGATCATATTATGTATGCACAAAGACACATTGTATTGGTATTTAAATTTCTTACTCTACCTACTTCGTAATTACTTGAAAAACTTGTTTGTACAGTGAACAAGGAAAAATGGACGAAGCCGTTTGGGCGCGAGGACATTTAGACGCATCCATTTGGGTGCGAGTACATTGAGACGCAACAAAAAAATTAATAATAATTAAAATACAATAATGTTCTTCAAAAAAGTAGCCGTACAAAAAAGTTTAAGACATTCACAACCGTGTTTCGTAATCGTAATGTTTTCAATTTGTGTGAAAACAACATATCTTTTCATAAAAAGTTAATACTTCCCGCGACAATAATACAGGACTTAGGTACTATTAAACGAATCAATCAGTAGGTACTGGAAGACGATTTATTTAATCACTGGTGACAATACACAGATAATACAACGCACTCAAGGTTGATCTACGGCTTCTATGAATATAATTACAATCTCGAGTCTATCGGAGAAATCGAATCATAACCTTATTCAGGGACGTGAAGATGGATGGTACGTGTGGCAACGCGTTCGTTCATGACACCGTTTTACGAACGAAATATTTCCTGGCCGATGTTTTTTAAGCTACACGTCTATCATATAGCGATATGGCATATACCTACGTATATGATGCGCTAGCATGACGAGTATTTTATTATTATTATTATTATTATGTTTTACTTTTTAATAATACACGTTTTACAAGTTTTAGCGAGTTTTGTGAGAAAAATCGATAGGCATAAAACTATAAACGTAAAAATGTGCTACACAAAAGAAAAACCGGTTATCACTTTCCATATCACTATACCTGAACTTATTTTTAATGCTGTGGCATTTGAAAACGCATGGATTTGAAACATTTGACTTTCGATCACGGTGGCGTGTTTCATGCAGGTACACATATTGAATTCATATGTTTTTAAAACTAATCAAAAACAATAAGGAACGAGTTTAAATACTTTCCGAAAAAACAGCGTGCGTCATTATATTGTTTATCTTCATTTGTTTTGTCACGGGTCTTATTGTGTTTAAAATTAAGACTGGTTAGTAAATTTGATCTAAATACAAATTAGTATCATAAATATTTAAGTCCTGTATGATCATGATTTATGAGCAATCATGAATAATTTAATACGAATTTAATATCTTGTTGATAACTTTACACCATTTTATTGTATTTTATCAACGAATACGTGAAATCAATTAGTCACCGATGGAATACTAACATTTAATATTTAAAAACTCGTAACGAGTCGGCTTGAAATGTTCGCATATATTAGTATATTACACGGGTGACTAAAAGAAACATGTTTGGTATTGTAATACAGTATAATATTAATTTATTATGTACCTATATTTTTATAAGAACAACTTCTCTGGTTCAGGAAATAACCAAAAGAAAAGTCATCGAACTCGATTTACCCGTTTACATATTTTAATAACTTTCGCAGAGTAATAAACCGGACCATGCAGATAATGTCACAATGGCAATGATACTAATGATACTATTTAATGGTATCATTAAAACACTATCATTTCAATATTATCCAAAGGTTACAGGTGTCAGATGCGTTTCATAAGGATTAAACACGTCAAATGTATATTCAAGATAAAAAAAAATAATTAAATAACTCATTAAAAAGTACGAATTGATTTTATTATACTAATTTCGTTAACAAAGAAATTCAACCGCAGAACGTCATATCTAAACTGAATAAAAAAATATCAGTAAATAACGTCATTTCAGTTCATATCTTTTCTAAAACCAAATAACCGCAATACTTAATTAAATTGCATTTAAAACGAAATCGAGTTTATGGTTATTTTATTACACACTTCAAACTTAAAAATAATTGGAAAAGTAGCTCTGCTGTATAGTAGGAGTGGAGTATACCTGATCATTGTGTAGATCATTGTGCAGATCATTGTGTGATGAATATGTTAAATTTGAATTCAATGAGATATAATTGCATATTTTTTTCCATGAATTGGGAATACGACAGGTTGAACTAATTATTAGGTTCCGATTTTCTTCCAATACATATAGGTACTAATAAATAGCTTGACCTTATATTACGTATATACATTCGTCTACTATATAGACACATAGCTAATATACATACGTTAGCTTGAAAATTGGTACCTAGTGACTTTTAAAACAGATATCGTCAAATTATATTTGATTTGAATTCGGCTTGCGAAGTACGATAATTATAATAATTATTACTTCAAATACAACGGAAATGCGCATGCCTGCATAAATACTTCATCGACAATATAATATATTAATATATTAATGCACTGCAATATTACCGTATTCAGCTAAAGACCATCCTCACAAAAATTCATATTATTTTGTTCCTTAAAAATTGTATGGGCAATTTTTAAAATTAAATTAATGTTTAGGTACTAAGAAACAATTCCATTCAAATATTAAATGACAAATATATCATATTATTATCATATTAGTTATTATTCATATTCATGAGTTCATGACTCATGTAATTTATATACTTAGGCAGGTAATTTAAACGTTTAAATATTTGATATAACATTTATAAAATATACATTTTTATAAATATTTTTTTTTTTAGAACTCAACAATAATTATAATACAAAATAATGGTATATTGTATACACAATATAAGTAAGCAAATATGAAGTAAAACATTGTTGTATAAACACAATGGAAAAGTAATAATTTGTTATTTAATGCTATTTAGAAAAAAAAAATGTTTTCATGAATAAGCAATAAAATAAATAAAAGTAATGCTATTGTTTATGATGCATTGATGCCTATTCTTTTTCGATTTTAATATAATTGTTTTATTTATAAAAGCCCTCTTGATTATTATGTTTTCTCCTTCTCCGAGCATACATTGATGAGCTCGTTAAATCTTTAAATATTGTTTATGAAAAAATACTAGTTCAAATAAATTATTTATTTATGATTTATTATTTCCTTGTTTTGAAGATCCTTTTAGTGTAATTAATTTAACAATATATTCTAATGTTTCCTTAAATATATCTATACATAATAAGTATCAAGTATTTTATATTTTATCATATGTTTTAATGTTTACTATATTGCAAATAACTTATTTTACTATTATAGTATTAAGAAAGGTTGGTTTTATTTCTAAATACAGGCGTATACAATATTATAAAATATGACATGTGGTTAAACTAGCACATAAGTAGAATAAAAAAAAATAAGTTCCTTACTACATATTTTATCGGTTACATTTAATTATTAAGAAAAATGTTTGAAGTCCTTTTGACTTTAAGGCTTATTTTGAACTCAGTAATTGTCTAGGACTCTAGTCCACTGTAACTATACTATATTATAAATCCTAGTTACACCCATGTAAATACTTAATACAACCACCCATTTATGATAAGTATCTTTCAAACACAACTTACATAATGTAGGGCATGTATAATATATTTAAAATCGATTCAAAAACAAACTACAGATTACGTAATACCTACCTATCGACTATCGAGTTACTTGTAATAATTACTTTAAGATAGGTAGACCTACCTTGTAACACATACCTAAAAAATATCCGGCATCGGCGTTTCTCAAATTGTTTGTCGTGAGAAGTTAAAGTTTTTAAGCTGAATATAAACTATAAGCTTTGAAGTATTAAAAATCCCAAAAATTACCCAGAAATCGTCATATCATTCCTGTTATCATGTTTGTATATTGTCGGTGTGTCGTAAAGACCATCGAGATACGGCAACCAATAAATTCTCGAACTTTCACCAACCAGTGTCAAACCTATCACTGCGTCCGCAACAGAAATAAATATAGACCAGTGGCTGTAATGACTTTTATGTCCCGCAAAGCATGTGGGTCGCTTTAGATTTCGGTAGGAAATTTGGGCCAAAGTGCTAAAAAGACTGTGAAGCACTGACTTAGATAATTTTTATCGTGTACAATAATTGATAACAATTTATAAGACAAAGGCTAACAAGCATATAATAAACACGAGAGAAATATGTATATTGTATATTAGGAAAGAATATTTCCACTTTGAATTGCAACTAAAACGTCAAATAAAAAAACTCGCTAACTATACAATAGAATATATATACCTATGTATACCTATATATACCTATGTAACAATGCAGAATGCAGATACTCTGTAGCGGGATTATGTTATTTCTAACGAAGAAAATAAAAATCATTATTCTCAACAAAAAAAGAAAAAACGAAAGTTGTGTATAACTGCCGAAACGACGATGGGTGTAGGTAGCAGTTGGAAATTGAATCACAGACCGTCGATTGTTTACCTGAGCCTGAACCACTACCTCGAGAGTACCTATGCAAGTACTAAATATACACTAAACCAATTGTTTGCGTCGACTCACTCACATACAGTGTGTACACGGCACACATGTACTCTAGCTACGCACAAGGTGATCCATTTGCACAAACTATTTTGGGAATATTATTTTTGCATACATTTATGTCATTCCTAAACAACCCTTTTTGAAAAATTGTTTATTTAATTAATTATTTTCATTAAAAACGGACAGTGGTCCAGATTTGATACTGTGGTCCATACAATATGGCATTAGTTAGAAGATAACATATGAAATAGTAACTTGAGTTAATATCACAAAATAGAACGAAACGTAATAATACGTCAACAAATCACTGATATCTACATATTATGTTAATAGATGTATTGTATTGTTTATAGGTTGCGCACTCTACCAAAACCTTCAAACTGTCATCGATTCCTCTTTTATCAATATTTTCTAATCCTTTGAATATAAAAAAATAAGAATCACTAAACATAATATTTCAAAAGCTCCATGCCGTCTATACTTACGAACCTAACCAATTTTTGGAGTGTACAAGTCACGTAATCATTCTACAGATTGAATTATATAGATATGACAATGTTCTATTACAAAGTGATCCATGTTTACACTCACTATTTCGAAAATATGTGACTTTTTTGAAAACATTACATTATAGTTTTTGGAAAAAATTGATATTTATCTTAAATTCTGAAGTTTTTACTTTTTTGATAGACAACATACATTTTTAATTTCATATCCCGAAGCAGAATATTTTACTTATTGTTTCGATACGTTAAAATCGAATTACAAATTCCAAGTTAATAAAGTATTGTAATTTATTAATATTTCAATTTTAAAATTTAGATGGACAGAGTAAAGTGTTAGTAGGTACACTAGGCACTCAAGCACTTATAATGATGCCTAAGCATTGTGCGCCATGGCATTGTATCAGGTACCCCATCAATAATAATAAAAAATATTGTTTTCGTCCCGGTGACGCACGGCGTGTTCATTATACGCCCTTAAGACGAACCACACGAATTTAATATTATATAACCGAATTATCATTCTATTTCATATTCTATTTTTTCCTCGTTAAAATTAATATTCTGTGGACGGCGGTACGTGACGGTCATTGTTTGTGTGACAGTGTGACACCATTTGGGCACGAGCCTCTCACCGGTTTTTCTAAAAACAATTTTTTTTTCATAGTTCCGATTTACATTCTATTTCCTTCTATGTATATAGTATATAGGTAATATAATAAATAGGATATGTAGGCGATTCGTAATGGTCATCGTCTTCGTGGTAACTACCAAGGTCCTCTACGGACTAAATACTGAAGTATAATATTATTATTATTATTATTATTATTATTATTATTATTATTATTATTATTATTATTACCGTCAACCGCGCGAGGAGCGAATAACAAAAAGGGCGCATTATACACACGCTGTATATACATATACGTATAATAATATACACCTGTAGGTGACGGAGACGACTGTAGCGGACTGAGGCGCGGTTTACATATTATATATATATATATACGCTATTCGATTACAATGGAATGGTGCATGTAGACACACACACACACACACACACACACACACACACACATATATATATATATACGCTATTTGATTACAATGGAATGGTATGTGTCGTACATATGCACGACCGACACGAAAATTAAAAATTCTCATTACAAACCGTATAGTCTGTATACTCGATGTCAATGTCAACGTGCAACGGTGCTTATTGTGCCGGTGCGCGCCTACAAAAAATACAAACGAAAAGATGACAGTATGTGCGCGACAAATAAATTAATATATTATTATTATTATTAATATTATTATTATTATGTAGCACCTTTATCATTTGTATACATACATCGACACATACAGTGTAAATGGGTACCCACCTATACGTGTGGCGACGTAGCGTATCAAAAACTGTGCTATTGTCGTGTTATAGTATATCGAATACTACCATAAGTCGTAGTAATATATAGTAAAGCTGTGCGTATGCTCGACGCCCGCGGACAATGGATAGAGTGATTTTTTTTGGGCAGGGGGAATGCAGCGCATCGGACGATAATGGGTATCCTCCCCTCTACGACCGATCCAAAACAAAAAAGATAAAGCGCGTCTATAGTCTACACTCATTATTTCGAAGAGTCCTAACTTTTTTGAAAATACTCTTATCACTTAAATAGTTACACAGCAAAACAAAAATCTTGAAAACAAAACGGTAGTTCTTATGATTTTTAAGTTTTTACATTTTTGGATGACAATACATAATATTTAACTTCATTAAGTTTTGAAGAGCGGAATAGAGTGACACTGGAGAGCCTCGAAGAACGTTATTTCACTACTCTGCTTATCTAAACTTTATACATTTTTAACTAATAAGATCAATCGTTCGAAAAATATTCATCAAACATGAAATTAAATAGGTATAAAAAATAAAAACTTAAAAATGACAATGATAAAAAATTGTAATAAAATAAAAATATAAGTATGATATACCACACAGGTTTTTCTTTCAATTATTCTAATTTTCTTTTATTCGCGGACGGTTAGGTCGGGTTAAATCCCGAGGATTTTTGAACATTTTAATAATCTGGAGCATGCTGTGTTTCTGTAAAAAGATCTTAATAGTATTTTCAATTGTTGCATTCCTATGTATCTAAACAGCTTGTATCTTAAATTCTTAACATAAATAAGTGTCAATTTATTTCTTTTACAATAAAACATCATATTCTTATTTTTAATTATAACTTCTCGAGTCATGTTTTATTTCGCACTTCTCAAATCAAAGAACTAGTTGTAATAATAATATTTGACTCTAAACTTATACTTAATGTACATATATTTTCAATAGAGAAAAAATCTCTCTCTATATTTATCTAAATAAAACTCAATTGTTACGATTTTAATGACCTATTTACCAACATTAAAAAATCTTTATACAACCATTATTCGTTTACTAATAGAATATGAATCGATTAGTGGAAAACTTACAATATTAGTTACACTGTGCTCCAAGTGAAAAAATTCAAAAGAAATTTATAAATAAAATATTTGTGTCAAAATTCATTTTAACAGGCCTTTTAAATCAGGTTATGACAATATCCTCAAATACCCATATTCATTTATGATCTTTAAAATAGAAAAAAAAACAATAACGTTGGCGGTTCTTTTTTACTCTGTGAAATAACTTTTAAAATAAAAAATATTATAATATATGCGATAACTATCGTTTTTACATTCCACAACCTTCAAAAAAATATGCTTTACTCATTTATACATATTTTGTTATCTGTTGGTAATACACTATAGATAATACATATCTTTTTAAATAATTTAGGTGCTACATTTTTATCATAATGTCATGTCATATACATATTATCGGTTTATTTATAAATAATAACATATAAATATATTATTTTAAGTACCTGGAATGGACTAGAAGAAAATTAAAGGAAACTATAAGTTTGACATAAGGTTTGAATTTTATATCGTTTATCAATAAAATATATTTTTGCCTACCCACCACCTTAACGTAAATTATTTACATTACCATTTTATTGGTTCCATTATATCGAGTTATATGATACACCATATTTCATCGTATTATATCGTCTTATAACAAGACGACAAGTAAATATCCATCAAACAATAATATCAATATCAATATCAATCTAAAGCCACATGACACATAAAAAACGATTGTACTATTATTCGCCGTATGTAATATTAGTCATTAATATTATACACTATAATTCATTACGCAGAAGACAAGTATATAAAAAATTCAAATTAACTATAGACATAACTTATATTGCCGATAGGCGATAATACAATATAATATTGAACACTTTTTCTCTATAAAATTTTATTACACCCATAATATAATATGTGGTGATCGTTTCTAGAACAATGTTTATACAATGTGCATTACCAATTATTACCATGGATTATGAATTTGTACACATGATAATAATATACCCACGATAAGGAAAAAGTTAGTTCTACATATTACAGAATTCCTACTGTACAATAACATAATTAACTTCCAAAAAATAATACACTCTTTTTTGTATGAACCCTAAAATATTACTTGATTTGTATGCGCATTGAAAATTTACCACGCTCGTGATTTTGGTGATGTTTCCTTATGTTTATTCAGGAAACGAATCGAGTAAACCAAAATAATTTCCATTTCCATTTTTTGAGTTTGTTTTTTCTAAAATAATTTGAATAAACAGATTTGTGTGGGTCACGGTCCGCAGAGTTTAACGAGCTGTGCAATTTCGCCTTGTCAAGGCCGCCGCGCATGAAACTATTTGACTATACATAGGCACTTACTACCCATTATATAGTTAAAGGTTTTACGGTGATCGAACCCAAAATTCGGTTCAAAATATTACTTTATATCACAACAAAAGTTTTTTTTTAATGAGTTCGGCTTAAATTTATGCGCACTAAAAAAGTCACGAAATATGTTCTATTACATACGTGCTTATGTACCAAAAATGGTCAAATATGCGGTAAAATATGCTCGTAAAATCCATGTCTTAAAAATAAAAACAATAAAACATTTAAATTGGTAAAAACTAGTTAAAAAAAGTATGATTTTTCGTAAAAAAATGTGCTTAAAATTGTAAAATATGCTCTAGAAATAGTAAAATATTATACAGTATACATAAATAGCTCTATTGGAATTCGTAATTTTTATCACGCTTTCTTGAAATATAATATTTTTGTATATTTTGTGCTTACTTAGAATACTGTGCGATCGACCAGTAAAAATATGCAAATGCGCATGCAAATCCTAGTCCTAATCACTAATCAGTCATCACGATCACTTTTTGACTAAGTAAATTGGTAATTACCAACTTCAGCTTATCAGATAACGGTTATTTGTATTGATCTTTTGACTTCGCAACCGACGTAGCTACCTACCCACCGACATTCGAACGCATAACGATTTTAGTACCCACAATACGCGATACATACGCGGGTAAGGAGTTATATTAGTGTATGATATTTTCTTTATTAGTGCTACTATTGTTTGGTTTTTAAGCCCTGAAGATATTCAATTAGTTTCTAACGGAAAATAACAACAAAATTATTCATACTATAAAACCTCCATTGATTGTAGTTCAATTAAATCTTGCCAACAGCAGTACATTCCGTATGCGTGGATAGTATTTTGATTTACGCAATATATATTTTTCAAGATGTTTGATATATAGTATATAGGTACTATACAATATAGTATATACAGACAAATTAATAACCAAATCGTTACTAACATTAGGTACGTATAATTTTTTATTGTGGCCTTGATTGCGTTGACAAATAGCGTATTTTAATACTAAGTACGTTTATGTTATTATAAAAAAATAGTAATATTTAAAAATTCAAGTATGAAAACATGTAACTTGCTGCAGTTTGTCGAGTCAAATTACTATACGATTACAAACATATAATTTTGAATTTTGCTTGATACATAATAATTACTATCATAAATGTATCTATAACATGTTCTTGTCCTAAAATCAAGCGTGGTCAATCCGGTAATTAATAATATCAATAATAGGTCATTCACGGATTACATTTAAATAGATTTTTACTCCTTGCAAGTTGGATAATACAGACAAACATAATACGCGTTGAAGAATATTCTACATTCTATGATATAAGATATTTGGTTTATTTTGAGAAACAAATATTAAAGATGTGTATGTGTGTCTGGAACAAACATTACCACACAAATGTGTGTCAATCCTTATATCTATAAAAACACAAGACACTTATATAATCGATCAAAACAGATCCACGTGCAGTGCACTTAAAATATAATATCAACATCGCCCTTAAATTTACGTTCATTGCTTGTTGATAATACTAGGATACCTTTATAATAATATATGGTTATCCTATTAAGTATCCTAAATACACCACTATAGCTGCAAATACTTATAACTTCATCCCCAATTGTTCAGTGATCCACACCACGCAGTAATATACGTACATCATATATATCTTTATTATATTTAGCTTGAGCCAAGTAAGGAAATACTTTTATTAAGTATGAATATATACGATGTAGTAAATCTCAATATTATATGCACCTCGACATATCGGAAGGGAGAGTAAACAAAAAATGAAAAATAATTGCTTAAAAGACATTATAAGAATTGGTTAGTAAGAAAAGCGAAAACTCCGATATTTGGGAAAATTCTTATACCGGTAATATTGGACACCCCAACGGACACGAATAATACGTACACATAAAAATTACAAGTATGAGCAACGAGTATATGGCAAATGGTAATAACGGACATTGGACAATAACGACACTATATTTATTGGAATCATCAGATAATCTGGGTTTAACCGATATCTAGTGGGCAGTGACGTATTTAAGGGGAGGGTCAGGGGCACTGGACCCCCAGAACCCCAAAAATAAGGCGACTAAAGATATTGAAATTGTATTGTATATAATTATATTAGTATACACAATATAATCTCGATAGGTACCTTTTTTTCCCTCTGTTCGAAAACCCAGACAATATATATCAATAGGGACCTATAAAATGTTAGAATTAAAAAAATTGCTGGACTCCTCCCTCCCCCCCCCCCAAAAAAAAAAAAAAAAAGCTGAAAATACTCCTCCGGTAGTGGGTATACTATTAGTCGGTACGTACCTTTGGAGTGTCATCGCTGTTGGCATCGATCCCCACGAGCTTGGTAGTTGAGCCCATTGGGGTGTGACTGAATGGGGCGGCTGCGCCCCTGTGGAGATCGACCGTGGTTTCCACCGCGGTGGCCGCACTACAGCAGTAGTCGTAGTCGTCCCAAGCGACCGCACCACCGAAATCGCTCAGCCCGCAGTCGTCGCGGCCGCCGGTGGAAGCCGCGTCCGTCGTTACCGTGGCCGTGGTCGACGTAGTAACCGCCGTGGCCGTGTCACAACCGTACACCGAATACGTTTCGCGGTCGAAATTGCAACTGTCGTGGTCGTCGTCGGCCGCTGCGGTAACGTACACGAACGCTGGCACTCGCGGACTGACTGACGTTACCGGCGGTGACGGCACGGCCACGGGCGGTCGTGACTGCGGCGGCCGGTCGGCTGTGATGCGCTCTCCCCCGCCATGGACGGTTTCCAGTTTGCGGAACACGCCGTAACACGACATTTCGGCGCTCGCCACTTCCGACAAGGCGCGCGACGACGTCATCGACGTCGATTCATTCTTGCAGCGCATCGCCGAAATGTTCGACACCGACCTTGTTATCTGTAAATGCGCGAACAACATAATATTATGATTTTATCTGTTATTAAATATTATAATAATGGTAATAATAGCACCGTATAACGACTCGAACGTGTCGTTCGATATAATAGAATTCGTATATAATAGTAAAAATTGTTAAATTTTAACTTATACTGCAATGAGTTATAGGTAATAGGTGATAATTATTTCCTAATGATAATAATTTGAAAACAATTCAATGATTCAGATTTCAGATTCACGATACATGGCCGCCGGTTGAGGTTCAATTTTGCCATTTAACAATCCTTCAATGCGCGCGCGTCTTTGTTCAGCCAACATAGACTGAGCATATTTTTGATACCGGACCATGATCATGTGGAGGGCAAGGAATTTTTAGTTTACGTAACTAGCAAACCGAAAAAACTTGCTCTAATCTCTCTCAAGTCACCATTAGTCGCCAGCCGCGTATGAGAATCTTACACAACACAACCGTAGGTACTCCTATACTAGTCCCGCCGTATTGAGCGGACAAGAACATAATATTATACTTAGGTAATATTTTATCAGACATGCCTAACTGAAATTCTTTTGACAGCCTCGAGACGAAACCATGTGTTCCGAATGCCTTACAGCACCCGTATATATTCACACTCACAGGGGCCTTCTTGTATCATTAATGTTTTGAGAAAAATGTCTTAGGCACTTATAGCCACTTAATATCAGCTAATCACGGAGGAGTAAACTCATGTTGGGATCATGTACCTGTAGCGGTACTGTAATGGTGAAAACCATCATAACAGTATTCATATTTTATTAAAATATATTAATTATCCCGGGGTGTGTGATCTTACATTCGTCATCCTGTGTTATCACGGACTCCAGACATATTATATTAGGTACCTATAACTATTTTTGATTACCTTACAATATTTGTAATAATACTGCTTCGGCCCGCTACATATTATTATACATTTATACGTATGCCGAAGTATATTAATATATTATACCAAAATAGTAATTTAATATACGTTAAACTGCACTCGATATATAATTAAATGTCTTGTCAAATTATAAACATTAAAATCCTCTCGTATTCCTATGATTGATATATAAGAGATAGACAACGTTGCATAGTCGCTTAATAGTATACTACGTTTTGTTTATGATGGGCCAAATACATAAACCGATATTGTAAAGGTATTGTAATTTAATATATAGGGTCAATAAATTCGTATGATCATATGCATACAGGTACCTACTTTGGTTGGGCTAATATAGGTGCATAAACCAATGTTGTAAATATAAATACACCAGTAGGTCACAAGATGTAATTGTATATAAATCAGAGGAATTTTCGAAGGGGGGAGGGATTTTGGATTATGAACAGAGCGATTAATGTATTCGTTTTACAAAGATGTGTATTTTGTTTTGACAAAAAGAAGTAGAAAAAAGTGATTTTATTTTACACTTCCAGTTTCTGCTGGAAAATAGATCTATTTGGTACTTTTGAAAGATCAGAAATGAAAATACACAATATTTTTCAAAATAACCAGGAAAATCCGTTTTTAAACTTAGCGGAAGCATGAGAAGTACTAATTCACGCTATAAAATGTGTTCTTTTTTTGAATAATTCACAGACGATAAGTATATAAGTATAAGTATATAATAGTATATAATTATATATTATTATTATTATTATGCCACATTGGCATTTTCCATGGATGAGTGATAACATTTTAAAAATGTTTTGCCACTTTTTGAGCTTTTTATGGACACCATTGAACAATTCACATTTTCGATTTTTTTTTTTTTTAAATGTCGATAAAATTTTTTCGCTCATTCAGAGTTTGAAAATCTAATGCCAAGCTCCTTATATAAATTGTATCCATCAATTAAACATTTAGTTTGTTAACTACTTGTAAAGTTGTGGGTACGCTTTATTATACCGGATATAACTTAACGAGCTACTGCTGAGAGAAAAATAATTTACGGAAATAAAAAAGTTATTGTTCAATAGTTGGGCATCTAGAGACTTCACTATATAGTCCTTGAGATCTAGATGGCCTTCAAATAATCTACTATTTAGAACAAATGTGTGTATACTTTATTTACCAACTACAAATCGGTTATCCAGTTACCTATTGACAAATAAGTTTATTATCTTATTATATTTAAAGTTCATAAAAAAATTAAGAATACAAATATAAACTTTTGATAATTGCTGTATTGCATTCATTTTTAATAAATAAAAGCATTTAAAATAAAAATTTTAACTTTATTTTGTACACCCTTATAATTAAATACCTAACAAAATTATTTGAGCAATTATTTTCAACAATGTAACTTGTAAAAACAAAAAAACTATTGGAGGTCAATAGTTTATAATTACAACTTCATACAGCAATCTTCAAACCCGAAAAAATAGATTCATCTTTATTCAAATAATTATTTTTTCATTCTTAAAAATGTATAATAGTATATTTACCTAATGTCCAGTCACTAAATGTTTTAATCACCTCATCTCATCGTACATGTGATGTTTTAACATATTAATATATTATTGTCGAAAATCAACTAAGGACATTTCCCAAAACGTTATATTTAAAGTTTAAATACCTAAGTTCATTATACAAATCTACCAGCTATTGAAATTGTAGGATAAAAGTAAATGGAAAATGATTAACTTTAAATTTTTTTTGTGGAAACACTGGAAAGGAATTTTATTTTTAGCTATTCGTATTATTTGTTACCTACCTACCTACCTACCTACCAATTTCTATGTATTATACAATATAAACAATTTAAATAACTGTATAAATTGTTCAATTGATTTATGATTGATGGGTAATAGAAACGAAACTTTAATTTTATTGTTACCCATATAATATTATGTATACATTTTTTGTACGCTTGATCTAGTTAGAGTCTTGTATAGTCCATACGGCGTATTGAGAATGTATTATTATTAGGTATTACTTATTAAACTATTATATAATAGTGTAAAAAACTCACTCATACCATTAAATATAAACATCATAAGTATTTATTCTTTTTATCACTATGTTCAAAACATTTTTTACGTTCATTTTACAAGAATTAATTTATTAATTACACTAACCAAGGTGTGTCACACTGAGTCCCATTCCCGAATAAAGAAACAACAAATAATAACAACCAAGTATAATAGCTATAATAACACGATGATAAAATGTTGAGAATGTAATCGATTATGTATATTTTTTTAAATTGTTTTCATCATAATTGAAATCCAAATATTTATGCAGGTATAGTTAATCAATATTATACGAGTAAGTACTAAATAATTTATATAATTTACCTTAACTTTTATAGTATGAAGTTTAGCATTTGAATAAATGATTAAAGTTATTTTATGAGTTGAAAAAAGAGAAAAAATGTCTATAAGATATTACCTATTAATTAATTCGTTTACCATAATAATATTTTTAGATTTGATTATCTGTATTCTTAGATTTTTTACTATGACAAGTGCTTAAATTAAATTATTTTTTTTAATCTCAGTCTTCGATTATCAGCTTTAAGGATGGTTTCTGGTAGCAACTTTAGGAGGTCGAAAAATTCATAGTACTTTTCAAAATTACTAGGACAAATGAACAAAAAATTTGGAAAGAACTGGATTTTTACGCAAATCCAGTTACGAAAATCTATTTTGTTTTCTAAATTTCTTGTTAAAATGCAGGTCATTTAAGATCAAGATAACAGATTATTGTAGTCATCTTGAATCACTTTCATTTAAGTCTCCTTTTATGATACACAATACATATAAATACATAAACTACATGAAAGTTTAGTTCTTGAATAAATTATTAAAGTTATTTGTGTATCTCTAGCTCGATAAATTAGGAAATTGAAAATAATCGGGGAACACTCATTGCTGTTTAATTTATAGGTGTCAGGTGTACCTCATCATTGAGTAAATACTCAGTCTCAAAAAAGAGTAACATTAGGTGGCAGGCCTTTGTGGAGGGCTGCGGTAATGAGTGTGATGGATAACCGCTAACACAAGCCACACGACTATTATTATCGGGAGCGTCACTTAATAGAGTTTATTCTTAAAATTCTTGAATTCTTATAAGACTACACAGTAATTAATTTGTTTGGCTACCAATCATCGGAAACAAAAGCAGACGACGAAAGTCAACAAAAAACGATTTAATCGATTGGTGTAGTTTGACCGAGCGGGGCGAAAATGTGTCGTCCTGAGATTACTCTTATTTCAGACGAGTATACTCAATAACGAAGTATACTGATTGACAACTACTAAACAACAAAGACACTTTTCCAATATTTTCCTATTTTCTAATTTTTCGGGATTCAGGATATTTTATAACAACTTCAATATCTAAACTTTGATGTACCTATAGTTTATGTATTTATATATTATATATAAAACCTTAACATTTAAAATTAAAACTATTAAGTACAAATTACCCATACCTACAATGACTAACGTTTTTATTTTTTAATGTTTTAACATACAATTACTTACAATGATGTTCATAATTCGCAAAGCATTTTCGATAAACTATATAGGAAACTTAAATGGAAGTGATTCAATATGATTACTATAACCTTGAATCTTGACCATAAATTATCCTATAGAAAAATATTTAAATCATACATTTTTTGATTTTACAAAGATGATTAATAAATTATTAATATCATTGACTTATTGACCCCTCCCCCTTATACCAACGATCGAAAATCGATAATAGACAATTCTCTAATAGTATATTCCGTTTTCATACATACAAATATTACGTAATTTATTTTTTTTACCAATATGATCATCATTAAATTAAACAAAAAACGATTAACTATTTATCAATCCCACTTATTCATATAATATTATCGATGAATAAACATAAAATTATTTTGACAGAATGGGGAAAACATATGTGGTAGAACAGATTATATTTTATTGAAAAATTTTATATCAATGATTATAATCATTTTTAAACGATTTAGAACATTGTACTATAGTAATAGTAAATAAAGAACTATATTATAAATAAAGATAATAAAGATTTTTAATATAGCTAAGTATATTTTAGAATATATGATATATGAGTATTATTTGATTAACCTAGTATACGAATTCCCAGTTTTTGAATAACAATAACAAGGATTTCTATAAAAGGTATTAAATATACTATAGTACATTAGTACAATACGTCATGTGATGTCATTTATAATAAATTATATTTCATACAGTTATCATATATTTTTATAGTTTAAACTTATCATTTCCTGCAAAGAACTGTGTTCAATGGTCCAATTGGTAGGTAATGATGACTAATAAGTAATAACTATAATTACAATTTATGCTATAAAAATATATATGTTGAATTGAATAAAAATAAAAATTCGAAAAAAGGTTGATAAAAATATATAAGATTACATTCAACAAATTACAAAGTATACGTAAACTATAACTATAAACCTAATTTTCTTTTTTACTCATTACTCCTTAATACACTTGTTATAATAAACTGCATGCATTATTATTTCTGTGTACTTTGAGAAGTAGATACGCAGCATTATTAGGCATAATAATAATAATAATAATAATAATAATAATAAAATAATATGCAATGAATAATTATTTTTTTATTTGTATATCAAATTAAGTATGCAATAATTAATTATAGGCAATATAGTCATTAAAATAAACCGTCTATTACTCACTAATCACTTTTAGTAATCCTTTATTTATAGGTTCTTGTAAAAAAAAATATTTTTCTGCATGCAAATTACTCAATTAAGTATATACAGTAGCATATTTTTCACAGAATTTGCTTGTCTAGCTTAAGCCCAGTATTTGCGATGTTTTTAATATAATAAATACTTTGAAAGCTACATGAACGAAGTCAATTAAATAAGCAATAAAAACTTTGATACACTGATACCTATAATAACTCTATTGGAATTTGTCTGAAAAAAATATAGCATTTAGTTATAAATAGTAATCACTATTCACTATGATATTTAAGAAAAAATACAAATCATCCGATGGTGCATAATATTATTTTTGTTGCAGACCCTGAGAATTAAAAATGTATAAAAACATAGATAAAACAACTAGTCAAAATACATATATTATAAATGTAAAACCAAATAGAAAATCTCGCTCTGCTGTATTGCAGTAAATATCAGGGGACATTTTTTTGGAATATTTTATTATATGTAAATGTATACTTATATTTGTAATAAGGTAAGTTAAACTAATTTTTTAACGAATGCAAGTAGATTTTATTATATTATTTAACTTAATATCACTACCTAGCTTAATATTAACTAATACGTTTATACCAATGTACAGTAAAACAGTATGCATAGATTCGTGGTATAAACAGCTTAAAATTAATTCAAATATTTTGAAAATATGGTCGAGATGGTAAAAATAAAAAAGTGGTATTGGTTGGAGAAATTCTATTTTGGAAGGTTAGCGTCATACGGAATAAAAGCAGAAGGAATTAAGTAGAGGAAATATCTCAAGAAATTTTTGAAGAATAAATTCAAAGACCAGTACAAGAAGATTCTATGTAACAACATGGAACAAACGAGCTCTTTTTTTAAATTAAGTATACTGTATTTTTGACGATATAGAATTTAAAACAAATAAAAATGAAAATTGTCAATAACAACCAAATATAGTAGATTTCTTTACATTAAATATGTGTTCAAAAAAAAATTTCAACTACCTATGATTTTAGTATGAAAAGGCCAAAATATTTTGAAAATTATATTATTTCTAGACAATAAATAAAAACTATACGAATATGAAGCTGCGGAGGTTTCGGAAATATTGCCATTTTTTAACATTTTTTAATTCGACTTTTAAATTTTAAGTAAATTACTGAGAATTTTCTAGTCTTTTAAATACAAGCTATAGGTACAAATTACGACCAAAAACCACCCTATGGTGTTGGTGATGTTAGATACTTTAAAACAAGATGCCATAATTTTTTTCTTTATATAACTGATTCCTATATTTTACACTTAATATGCGTCTTAATCAGCTAAGAATTTACAAGTAATTAAAAATAGATGAACCTTTACAAAATTCTTTGATTTTCGAGTAGAAACAGAGTATAAAGTAATAAGACAATGTCTGAAGGTTGAATTAATGAAATTACAATAACAGTGTAATCTTTATTATTATAAAATCAAGGCCTAATGTTCCAATGTAATACCTCACCTAACCTGAATAACTTCATTATATTCGTAACAATTAATGTTTATTTAAAAAATCAATTATGATTACTGATCGAGGGACGAGGATATAAATAAATATAAAGGATAAAAAATTAACCTTTCTGAAAAAATTATTAACAATGTACTAACCAACCAATAATAAATAATAATCCAAACAACAAGTAGACAAAATCATAATAGTAATGTTTCGAATATTGCACTAATGCAATACATTTTAATATAATACCTAACCTAGTGCTGTGATGAAATCTGTGAGAATCATATTTCGATAAAACTATATTTATATTTTTCTCATTAGGTAGGTACCTACAGCAAAATTTGTAACGAAACGTATTTTCCCACGAGTTTTTATATACCTATTCTACTATATTTCTTAATACCACCTAATAGGGTTAACACATAGTTTTTAAAACCTATAGTTTCTAATACTATATTCTAGTAGTCAGTACTATACATTATACATTTAAACGCACCTATATCAATTTTTAATAAATATAATGTTAAGCAAAATTATAAAGTCACATGATGGATTAATTTCCAGTTCTTAACTTATGGATCAGTATTTTCTTTTTAAATTTCAAGAACCCATGACATGTCATTATTGTACATCCTTATATTAAGATGTAGACTTAATATTTAATAATGATTGTTCATTTGTTCGTCCTATATAGATTCAAAAAATACTGGACTGTGTTCAATAAAAGTTATATCAATAGATTCCTTAAGACTCGGGAAGGAATTGTAGATTAGTTTTTCAACTCATATGGATCGCTATAAGGTTTCGATTATTTCGGCTCACGGAAATTGAATATTTTTTTTGTTTTTACTTTACATAGATAGGTTTGCCATTGGTTGCACATAATAAAATAGTTATTATGATTGGTCATATAATTGTCTATATTATATTTTGTTTTTCAGGCCAAATTGAGTAACAGCTATTATATATATTAGAGGCAGAATGTATGGTTGAAGTTTATATATATAAAAAAAAATTGACCTACCTATTGAGACAAAAAAACAATTAAGAATATTTCAACTAAAACAAAACGAAAAGAATAGATTGATTGATTATAATAATTAATAGAGATAGTCGGCTCATACTGATATTATTAAATAGTCGGGTTGTATATAGACACATATGCAAATCCACAATACTCTACTGATCGTAAGACTATAAGAGTATAGCATTTAGAAGCCACGGGGGTAACTGCATTTATGTATAAAAGGCAAAGTGTATGGCTGATAGAATCAAAAAATACATGACTGAATAATAAATTAAACAATTCAAGGTTTAAATAACAGATTGAACCAATTACTTAACCGCTATTAATAATATTAAAATCATAACAAGCTGTTAATGTAAGAGAATAAAATTTCTTAAACAAGGATACTATATATATAGAAATTTCTTAAACGTCTATAACGTGGCTATAGCTAGCCCATCTCAGTGCCATTAATTTTCCAAGCCGGGTAATACAGCTATAGCTATATATTATAAATTAATAACCAAGTAGCCATATATATAAAAATATTTATTTTTTAATTTTATGTCTAAAGACACGTTTTCTAGTAGAAAAATGCTGTTATCATAAATTTCAGTGAAGGTTTCTGGTAGCAAATTAAAAATTCAAAAATAACTTATTGAAATAAGCGAAAAAAATTTTAAAAAATACAAACAATATTATGTTAAGATTGTAATATAATTCCTAAAATAAATGTATAAGAAGCCACTGTTACCAAAAAGATAAACCATCTTCGCTTAGAATCTTTTTTTTTCGTTTTTCAAATCAAATTATTTTCAACAACAATATAATTTAAATAAAAAAAAATGTTCAATATTTGTTTTTAATGTTATATTAAAGGTCCTGTGACCCTCGAACTTGGACATACCTAGTGGGCCCCAGTGGCTCTGGTCTAAATAAGACACTGGATACTTAATACTCTTGAGCAAGGAAGTTAAGTACCTTTTAAATAGTTACCTAGGTTACGCTATTAATTATTGAATCAGTGATACAGCCAGATTTTTAAGGTGGGTTCCCATGCTTTGTTGGATTATGTAACATTTCATAGTTTTCATAATTCTCTTATCATTTTTGTTGTATCATAACACAGAACTATCGCTATCAATTAAGTAGGTATAGTTACTTAATCAATGTTATCACAAAATAATTTGATAGTTTAATGTTTGTCCAATATCCATATTATGTTCTAGATTTAATAATTAGACTATTTTTAGAGTTTACATTTTCGACTTAACAAATTATTATACATAATCAAAGGGAAGGCGGCCAGGACTAAAAAAAAAATTGTACATAAGTGTAGTTACAAATTTTTAAAAACGACAAAAACGCGGTTCTAATCAATTTTCAAAAGTCGTTAACTACCATTATAGTTATCCCGAATCAATTAATGTGTTTTTCTCAACATCGTGTACCTGCTATACAACCATCGCAACATAATAATAATATTATATTTTATTAACATACACAACATACAGTGTATTTTGATATAAAAAATAAAAATGACACATTTTACTTGGGTGCACGTCTTTAAACTTTTGGAACAAAGAAAATCAATTTAAAAAATAATTAGTGATTTCTCAATTGCTGTGACTATAGGTACCTACTTTATATCAAAGTTAAGACATTTTTATGTAGGCAACACATTTTATTATGAATATCAGAAAACCAATGACATTGTGTTCCAATAGAAATAAATTGTTCAGTGTATTAAAATATGGCGAATATTAAAAATCGGTGCCTACATTATTACAATAATACAGTAGGTATTTTGAGTTAACTGAGCGGGTAAACCAAATAAACAATAATTTAATTTATTTTTAGCTTTTGAAAATTTATTTTTGCACGATTATTGCACCAAAACGAACAGAGGCCTACGACTTACAAGTAGGTGACCTACCCGAATTATTTAACATTTCAAATGATTAGACGGACGAACCCTTTTAGCGCTTCGTAGTGTAAATTTCAGCGAACGGTAGAATAATATAGGTAGGTGTATAGTATATTGTCATAACTCACTTTTTTCGGCAATCCCGCTAACATAATTATTTTTTGCTAGCCACGGAGTCTTCCAAAAAGAACTTTCTAGTTTCCCCTATAGTAGACGTGCGCACGATTATTATATTATTGTCGAGTCATTTATTGTGATAAAATCATTTTCAGATTAGGTATAATATTTTCGCAGGCGGAAAACGGTAGCACTCAGATATCACTGTACGCGTGGATACGGTAGATAAACGATCGCGCGGCTCGCCAGGGCGACCGTTGTCGCGATACTACGATTACGAGTGTGTGGTGTCTGATGTCTACGATCGCGATTCTCGGGCAACGGCCAACGGCAACGGCGGAAATCGAAAATACCGAATGCGTTGAATAAATGCACTCACACACTATAACGGTCACGTGAGAGTGTGAGTTCAAAAAACACCTGCTGCACAGTGCGCACACCCTCCGCCGGTGTGCATGCCTACACTACACCATGTGCACAGTGTACGACAACAACAATAATAATAATATATTATGATAAAATACGCGATCGACGACGGCCCGACCGGGTATAAGTGGTAACCGTCATAATAATAATCATATATAGTAATATCGCGAGTGTGCGTCGCTGACAGAATTCATAGGTGCATTTCGATAGCGATTCGGTTTTTTTTCTTTGACCCCGATACGCAGCTCCGTCATTCGCAGAGTGGTTTTTCGTCTACTTCCCGGTCAAGCGGCAACAGGCGACAAAGGCGATACATGTGGAGGTAAAACGTTACACAGTCGGATTGACGTATATTTTGTGCACTTTTGACGCGTTGCTTTATGATCATCGTTATTCATTAAATACAAACATACATTTTGATAGTGTCTGTTGTGTGGGAGGAGGGACGAATACGAACACATTTGATTACTTTGCAACTGAATGACAATATTACAACTGTACCTATTCATGCCTTGTGTAGTTGTGAGTTCTGCCTGTTGTGCATAATAAATAAATAATTCAAATATTCTGGTCCTACTCGTCTAGAATTTCAATATGTTATTATGGCCAGGCCTTGCACCCCGAATTAACTGAAACCCTTAACACCCCTAAAAACCATTGAGAAATCGAACACCCGAAAACCATTAAACCCGAATGATTTATTTTCAAAACGACCGAATTAACTGAGTCCAGAATATTTTATATTTTGAGCGGAACAGTGAATGCAATTGATTTTACCATAATATTGTGTTCTTTTTGTCTGTCTTCGCTCGTCTTTTGGGGCAGAAAAAATTCTTCGATTTTCAACTTAAGTGGTGGTTTCTGGTAGAAAATTGGATCCAGTTGAAATTTTGTAGGCTAGGTTAGAGACAACTTTACGAAATAATCGGAAAATTCAAAAAAGATTAGGCAAAACTGCCGAATTCACGAATACCAGTTATTTTGACCAAATCGATTTTGTTTTTTTGATTAACTCGAAAACAAACAACCATAGATAGATGCAATTTACACCAAAATTTTATATTATCATTTTTTCTGCATAAATTAATTTTCAAAATATTTTGGATCTTTTTGAGCTATTTATAAAAAAAAATGAAATTTGAAGTATGTTTTAGTTTTTATTCTAAAAATGTCGATGGATTTTTTTACCGAGTCAAAATTTAATACAAGGTTCCTCATAAAATCATAAGTATCAATTTGAAAATATTAAAGATGTATAAGCATGTTTTTTTTCATAGGTAGTCATTTGAATTTTAAATGTTGGCAAAGTACGTCAAAAATTATGAAAATTTTGAGAATCGTTTTGCAGTTAAAAATGTTCAACTTTTTTTAGCTAAGAATTATCTAAGAATATTGAATACAAGGTTATCTACTCGTAAGTAGAAAACATGGGAACCAAATCTTAAAAAAATAAATAAGTACACATTTTTGTATAGATATTCTTAGTTTAAACTTTAACGAAATTATAAATATTTAAACGAAGAATAAAGATTTTAGTTGGTTTTTCGTAATTTAAAAATAATATTCGTGAGTACCTAAAAATTTTAAAGTATATTATTATATTTTATACACACAATAATAGTTTCAAATACAATATTTTTGGCGAAACCTAGGGTACCCCAGTCGTTCAGTTTTTTTAATAAAACTCGTCCCCCATAATTTCTGTGAACGCTTCTGCTGGTTATAGCTTAAACTAAATTATAGTAACTATCTACAGTTCATGTAGAACAGTGACTTTACTGAGTATATTAACATTTAGTACGTAAAACGCACTTATAGATACCTATCATACTAACTAGCATTTAAATAATTAGTTCATGGACGATTTGATAACAGATTAGTCATTAGTCTACCCAAGGTTTTAAGGGTGTGAAACAATTACTAAATGAGTAAATGCAATAACTTATCTTTTTAACTACCTAACCAAAATATATCTTAATACCCAGGTAATTTATATATAGACTTATCAAAGACAATACGCTGACCATTAAAACCATTAAACCTTCACGTATAAATTAAAAATACATATATATTATTCAACTGCATTACCTGCTGTACTGAATAGGTAGTTTTTTGCATGATATAATATTATACATACAGTTATAATAACCGATGACAATCGGCGTCTGTTGATTTGAATTTTGTTCACGTGTATTGGCACCAAAAAATCTAAGTACTCGTACTTTTTTTGCGTTTATAAAATATTTACTGACCACTGCAAGGACGTAGTCCGTCTGGTTGTGGATGTGTATCTGTACTGAAAACGAAAATAAACTTGGTTTACACTACAACAATAATTAATAATAATAATAATAATACGTAGGTGCTGCACGTGTGTATAGTTTGCGACTGTGCGAGAGTACGAGTCTGCTCGTAGAGCAGTCACACGAGGGGTAACACAAAGAAGTAAGAACTAAAGAAGTGACCAGATGGGGGTATTCCATTGGGATCGGTGTGCGTGTGTGCAGGAAGGTTTGAGAGCACATGTTTGGGATTGAGAGAGAGAGAGAGAGGGAGTGAGTGAGTCGGGAAGAGGGCTAGAGAGACGTCGGGGCATAGATAGGTATTTCGTATATAGAACCTTTTTATAATAAAATACACTGAACCTAAAGAACAAATCGGCACTTGCCCATTATAATAATAATACCTAATTATGTAAAAAGGGAGGTAAGCATTAATATAAATATATAATAATGTAGGTATATAGCGTATTGTTATGTATACGTAATACGTATAACGTACTATAATATGTATTGTCATCAACATACCTATTATAATGATAATATTATTACTGCGATTAGTGAGTAAATTGTGCACATTGATCATTAAGGTCAACAATAAATTGTACACATTTGTTTTTTTCAAATATTAAAAAACGTTATCTCAAAATCGGCAATGACAGGGTCGTTTATTGTAAATATTGTTGGACGTGCATACACGTATACCTACAATGATTTACTGACGTTTCAGATAACTTGATTTAGATATTTTGGAAGAGTATGCAGACGTATTATACATTTATACATAATGACAGAATATATTATTATGGAGTACTTTACTATAGTAAAAAGTAAGTAATCTAATGTTAAAACAAATAAAGTGTGTCATAGGTATATAGCAACATATATAGACATAATTATAATGTGATACGTGACGTAATCTCGGACAATACCCTTCTCCTCCCTCCCGCGATAATTTGTTAAATAATCTTAGGGCTCCAAAACGAGTCTTATAAAGCCTCTCAAAATGTTAGCTACTAGTTGCATTTCACGGAAAAAATGTCTTCTGAATAATGGCTTAGACATTGGCGTTCATACGAATTGCAGCCCGTGATTTTTTTGGGTACATAGTACATACTAACTCAAAATATAAAAATAAATGACGGACCTTAATTTTCTTTGCTATCAGGGACGGATTCAGGGAGGGGGAAATGGGTCCAGCCCCCCCCCCTCCCCCAGACATATTATTTCGCAAATTCTTTTAAATAATTTTACAGATCCTGATATTCCTATATTTCAAATTACACGTATATCTGATGATATAATATATTTATTTATTATTATACATATCATTCTGGGGTACACAAACTAACATAGTACTATCTTAGTTCATGGCCGACAGTGATTCCAATATAGTAATTTTACATAAACAAACAATTGTACCCCCCCCCCCTCCAGATCTTTGCTCTGGATCCGTGTCTGCTTGCTATTATTACACAATATGTCTGTAGCATTATTACTACAGGCTGTATGGGTATAGGTTGAAAATGTTGTTTTACATGTTTGTCAAATTTTTTTAAAAAAACTAATATTTTGGATAATTTTTTTTATAAATTCAAATTTGTAAATTTATTACTGCCATCATCAAACAGTCAACAATAAGATAATATATGATAGATTTATCTTAAGATTATGTTCCACAAATTATTAACATTATAAAATTACGATAATATGACAATACATATGTCATAAATCTATGTGTATGATGATCGTCGAGTGTCGGCTGTCGTTACTGGTAGGTACTTATTATTAAAATGTGCAACGGTAGTAATTAATGTTATATACAGCAGAAATCGTTAATAATGAGACCGACTGTAGTGACATATTGGGTTTTATAACCTTTAAGTAAAGGACCCGAAAAATGCATAGGTAAGTTTTATAAGTTCATTTTTATCGGCAGTTGATAGTTATACGACAATCGGTTGTTATGACCTATTTTCCTTGGTCCCTTGAACGTCATTATAAACGATTTCTACTGGATATATTATGTATTGAAGGTACGATGGATACATCTTAAAATCGTAATTATTAGGGGCCCTCTAAAACGTGTCATTTTTAAGGAGTTGTGCTTAGGCAATTATTTAGTCCCTATTGGGGTCATTGCTCGTCTATGTGAGTGTAGTAAAAGTAAATGATCATTAGTTTATGACGTATATTGTATAGGTTTAAGAGGTATATATCATACATAAACGCACGTGCATGCACATATAATTTAGTCATTAGATCAAAATATTCAAAACTGATTTAGGGACGTGAAATAACTTTAAGCGCATGACAAAAATGTAAGTACCTACTTCCAGAGGTTCCAAAAAATGTAAAAACGATTGATTGCATAATGAATAAAATTACTTTGCTTTGGTCGGAACACTTCTTCAATCTTAGCAAATTATAGACGGCATTTAACATTTGAAATTGTATCAATTTTTATATTAAATATATTAAAAATATTTAATAAAATAAAGTTTTTGTCAGTTACTTTCGTCATTCTGTTTAACACAGAACAATTGTTATCACAATAATTCATAAACAGCGCATAAAACTCGGATAAAACGTACGAAAAACGGATTTTTTATATCTTGGCAGAAAGTTTACGGGGACAGTTTGTTACATTTAAAAAAAATTTCAGATTTCCAAATTATCAATATTCACTAGGTTAGGATACAAAATCATGTTTTGTATGACATTTATGCAATTCTGATTTTAAGGAGGAAAGATTTTCATGCGAACTTCCTAACAGATATTACAAAATTCATGAGAATGGTAACCTAATACCTATAGATATTGACATATAAAATATCGGAAAAGTAAATTATTTTTCTATCGATGAGCTGGTGAAACCTATTGCTTACCAACACACATTGAATGTGGAATTTGGATTCCAAAATAAATGCATTATGCATTTATGCATCCACCTTGGATTGAATATTTACCACGTTCATTATTTAGAACTTAGAAGTACAAGCATATAACATTATTCTTATATAATATATAACTATATAAGTACTATACTAGACAAAAACTACGGTGTATAACAAGTAACAACAACGTTACGAGCGGCGCCAAAATATCTCGCAGTGGTATGATAATATATGGACTGGCTTGACGAAAAATACAGTTATGTAATTATTTGATACAAAATAAGTCAATTCAAAATTTCAAAATTTCAAAAATTACAAACTCATTTGAACGGGGCCTCTGAAATAGCAGAGGCCCTGAACTTCAGGTTCAGCAGCCCATCCCCCTTGTGTGCACCCCGTAGGTAGTACCTAACTGCTAAATATAGATATTTTACAACGTTGTCAACAATATTGTTCTACGCCGATATAGCTCCTACAACTCGGCGGTTGGCTATACCGACTTGAGGTGTATAAGACGTACGGTTACACAAGAATGATTACAGGACTAGCTTAATACTTCATATTTCATATTTTCATAATATATATTTAAATAATGTGGGCGCCCAAAGTCATATATTAACAAGTAAGCGATCTAAAATGATCGAGCAATTAATGAAATACAAAAAAAAAAAACAATAATACAAAAGATGACCTGGCCGCAGCATCCGTGCAGCGTTGACTGCACAGCCACTCCGTTCCACACTCGAACCTGGTAAACGTGGCTGGAACCCTCTCCAAAATTAGGCAGCACACTTGGATTGCACACGGCGTGTTCGTTGCTGGCGGCTGGACTGCAGGCACGGGGTGTACGCACACGGCAAAAAGGTCCGCCAAAGTGACCAAACAATGGCACTTGGGCCGATTGCAAGCAAAACAAAACTCGGGCCGGCGAGGGACGAGGAGTTACGTCCAACTCGACGGCACAGAAAAACAGGACCCGAGCTCGACCGTATAATCGCAAACGGCGACAGGCAGCGGCGGTACGTAGGGGACGGAAGATGCTCTAGAGCAGCGTTTCCCAAACCACGGGTCGCTAACCTACCCAATAGCGAGTCGCGAAATTTTTTTGACGGGTGGCGACTCGGGGTTACGATTACTATTATTTTAGCCGCAAATTGGTATCTCTATATTGTATAGTAATAATGTTAAGTCCAACTAGAAATTGTAGAATGTATGATAGAATTTTTTTTAACAGGGGATCGCGTACTCAATAAATATTAAATTTATGAGCCGCTATTGTAAAAAGTTTGAGAACCACTGCTCTAGAGCTTCGGCGCCGGCAGCGTGGCGGGACGAACAAATATGGGTTTTAGTGTAACTTAGTAAGAACTGTCCAAAACGGATCTAATGTCGATGGATTCTATCTGAGAGGGAACTTATTTTATTTCTACAACACTGGTCTAAACTATAGTTGTGCTCCACTGGAATTCAAAAGAAAGATTCTACTTGAACCTTAATCTAACCTAATCTTAAAAGTAGGTATAAGTGTATTATACGTTATTCTATGCCTTGTTTGTATAAAATGGTAAACGGCCTGAAGCAGGAAAACTCAAAAACATGACAGATAAAAATGAAACATTTATATGAATGATAATATTTTTAAAATTATAATAAACTAATAAGTTAAAAATAAATCATTGTTAGGTAAATGTTTTTATATATATATATTTTTTTAGACTTAATACCTAAATAATTAATACTTAAAGACATTAAACATTCCCTTAAACCTTAATTTACCTAACCCATGAGGTTTAAGAGCTAAGGCTCGCTTAGGTACTATTCATCATAGTACGTAATAATACAAATTGAGCATGTTGATGTATGACAGACCAGTAATTGTTTTATTCCTTGTTATATTTATAAATAACTCTGCAGTTCAATTTATGGCATGCAAATTTTAGTTTTGCATTTGAATTTACAACAGAACACTTTTCTAAAATGTATAATTTATAAATATTAAGCAAATAGTTTTAGAATCTTACAAATACTGACAATCTACATAAAACGTACAATAATAAAATAAATGCATTTTTATTTATAAACAATGATATATTACATATTTTATAAAATTAAAATGAAAAACTATTCATTATTTTAATATATATAACATAAGTATAGGCATACAAGTTAAAACTGTATAACTGTATATGTGTAATAATTATAATGTTTATTATGATATCATGAAAATATTTTATTTTTAAAATCACACCTTAGCACAGAGGTGTTGATACAGATATATATAAATATGAAATAAAATATTTATATTGATTCATATAAAATACTAGATGATTTGCACTGAAAACCACATTAGTTCACAGTTAACAACATTGCATAATAATAATTATTAAAAAATTAGATACCTACTGGCTACAAATAATGAATACAATTCATTTTACACTAAGTTAAACATTTCAAACATCTGTTCATATATTTAAATTTGAAAAGTAGAATTTTTCAAAATTAAATCGATATCATTAAGATAAGACTGAAACTATAAAATGTTTATGCTACAAAATATTCAATTATTACATTTAATAGAAATAATATCTAAGTATCACTCTATTTTAAACATTAAAAAAAAACATAAATTATAAAATAATTGGTAGAATACATGTTTTTTTTTTTATTAAATTAAAACCAAATATAAAAAGTAATTTTGAAAATTATGTGTTATTCAGTGTTTTAAAATGTAGTTATTATTCTGCTCAAATACCAAAAACCTGCAAATAATAAAAAAAATTATTATTTAAGTACATTTTACATAATAACCATTATAGTACATATTATTAAGATCTTATATTATTGTTTCAAAAATAAAATTTTTTTTTTCGATAAAAGTATAACACATTTAAAATCATTATGGATTTTTTAAAATGAAATTAAAAACATCTCATATTATTTGATTTTAAAACAGTTAGTTTGATTACAATAGATGAATACGAGAAGAACTATATTTACTTTTATCTATCGATGCGAGCACACAACCAAATGGCCCTTCAAGGTCTTAATCCAATTTGGGATAAGTACAAACATACAGTTTTAAATAATTTACATTACTATAACATACTTAACAATTTATTTTTTTATTTACCATAATTAATAATTGGTTACATATGTTAAACCTAATACAATGAATTGTACTAAATAATAAATAGTGCAGTGTGAAATATTACATATTCATTATTGTTGCTGTAGTCTGTAGGTAGATATTTTAAATGTTTTTCCAATTTTAGTACTCTTATAATATTTTTACTATTTTTACAAATACAAGGGATTATATTGTATTTTAGAAGCATATTGAGATACAATTTAAGTAAATATTTAATGATACACCAGATATGTTAAATTGTTTAATAACACTTGTAACATTTTAGATAGATGAATGACATTATTCTGATAATATTATTCACTTACAAAGTTTATAAATTTATTGTAGGCATATCTTACCAATTTAGGACACTAATAAATTTAATTTACTAAGTACTATCAATACAAAATAAGTGAGAAACAACTTTTAAGAGCCTATAAATAAAAATAGATATTTCTGTTCATAAGCTCTTAATAAAAGTAAATGCCTTAAAAAAAGTTGGTTTAAATATTTACCTTATTTATTTGTATATATATATGCAATATATTGATGGTGGTACAATATAATATTTATGCAACATAGTTGTAAGTATTTCGGTCTTCTGGTGTCCGTGCTAAATACTCTCTTTCGATTAAGCATTCGATACGTTTCTTAATAAGAACAGGTGAAGGCATAAACCTTGATCTTAATTGTTCAGTTACCTCCATAATAAGTGTATTGTGTGTTAACTTTTTACGAGCTTTCATAATGCGTACCAGTGCTGCTTCTATTTCATGTTTCCGATCTTCTTCAACTTTGTCTTTAGTCTTCCTCCGCTCTGGTTCGTTTTCTCCTTTGGTAGTAATTGACTGGATTTTAACACGATACAATTTAGAAGTATAAGACTCGTTGACAGAAAACTCATGATGGGGTTCAATCTCTTTTGTTTTGGGACTTTTCAACAACACCCTTTGGGATGGCTTTCCCATTGCTAAAGATTGTAATGCCCTAGTCAAATCTTTTTCATTGATGTCAGTTTCATTCATTATAGTTTCCATTGTTATCTTTTCGTAACTGTTAAACAGCATCAATATTGCCATTTGATAAGTTGATACTTGGAAAATATGCTTACGTACAGCCGAATTAGCATTATTCACACTGGTACCAGAGTTAGAAGACGTAGACACAACAGTACTACCACTTCCATTTGAACTTATTACAGACGTTGCACTATTCTCTCTACGGTTGTCATTAAAAATAGCAGTCAAATCTGCAGAACCTAATTGTGGCTGAAGTCGAAGTTGTCTACCATTATGTTTACCCAGATAAAAAGTTCTAAATTCTTCATACGCCAAACGTGCTATGCTTGGTACATTGCACTTTGGAGTAGTCGATGGTAAAGGCCAAAATCCAGTAGTTAGAACACGAACTGATAAATCAATATTATTACAATTAGATGACGGTGAATTGGACAGGTACAGTTTGAATGATTCCATAATGGTATTTGACAAAGACATGTCTTTAAACATACCTTCTAGTTTAGAAGTAAATTGACATCCACATTCAGTTTTTAATTTTGAGATCATATTCTTCTCATTATCATCACTTACAGACTTGTTCAACAACAATCTTTTAGCTAAATGTTGTTTGTAGTATGTTTCAAAAACATCCTTGTCCTGTAAAAATCGGAACAACACCATGGCTTTGTCTAGCACAGGTTCTAGATCATTTTCATCAATACCGCGCACTCCTTTTTTCAATTTGTCATCAATAAATAATGACATATATTCGGGGGACTTTGGGTTAAGATTTAGAAAATGTTCAAAATCCGAAGATATCGTTTGTTTAAACATTTTATCACTTGCAAACGAATTATTTAAAAAATAATCCAATTTGTCTTTGAGATCTAACAAGCTTTGTACATATGTGACGGGATTTAAATCAGTCTCGTCTTCTTTGACTAATGATCGACCTTCTTCTCGCAAGTACTTACTTAAACAGTCAGACATGGTTTTTAAACCGTCAGACAAATTGCTCAGTAGCTTATACATACAAGCCAGATCTTTTGTTCTCTGATTTTTTAACATAAAAACAAATCCAGAGTTTTCCATTTCGACAATAGTCTTCATATGTTTTTTAATTAGTTCTTCTTCGACTACTTGAATCACACGGCTTTCTGTAGAAACATCTAAGTAATTTTTAGCTCGTTCAGCTTCTTCATTTATCCGAGATTCAGCTTTTTTTATATAAATGGAAGCACTGTTTTCAGCCAAAAGCATTTGACTTTCAACATTGTAAAATTCGCTAGACTGAGCAAGGAATGGGCGTTCAAAATCTTCTTGATAAACTAATCTATTTTGAATACCTAATATCATAAGCATTTGACAGGCGTTTTTCAATGCAATACGGTCTATCACTTCACCGTTCCTTTCTTTCATCACCATGCTCAACAATGTCTCGCGTAAGTGATCTCGTATGCGGTCGTGCCGCACAATTATGTCACGAAATAGCACAAGTCCAAGATTGTAAACACTATCAACTTCGTTGTTCTTCACATACACCTTGTCCATGTACATTAAGATGTCTCTAATCATGACCATTGACGTTTGATGGTCTCTCCAACATTCGTCCAAGGTTTGCAGGAAGTTGTTGTTTAAAGCAATGAGAACGTCTTCTCGCACTTTAGTCTCCAAGTGCGCGGAAACCGTATCTCTCATGCCGTTGTATAAGCGTTCACCGTGCTTCAACAGTATCATTGTATATGCGTTGCGGTAAAGCTCTTCAAAGCTTAGACACGAGTTGTTTTTCTTGTGTATCTCCTGTATGGCATTTTTCAGCATTGCCCATGTGGTGTCGACAAACTTCTCGTCAGTGCGTGACGGAAACGCCTTGACACGCATGTTGCCCCTCTTCTTTGGTACAGTGCTGTTCATGATACTCGTGCGTCTCCTTCCCAGCGGATCACTACTCATAGTTGGCACGCAGTCACCATCAGTGCACGACGGTCGTCTGTCAAATGAAAATGGTTGAATGTATAAAAAAACATGACACACAAGTCGGAATACAAATGAATGATCTATAGCAGTAATTGGCAATGGTCTTTTGGGATATTCGTCTGGTGAAACTGAGGGGGGAGTGAGGGGGGTGAAAAATCAGAAACCGTGAAAAATACCCGTATGTACAAGACTCCGTTCTTCCTCTTCCGATCGAACGATTGGCGGATATCAACTATTATTTCTGGACAACTACAGCGGTCGAAGTCTGATAGCGCAGATCGTTTGGCCGTCACCTCGGTGGAATTTGCTAGGACGATGGTGTCTGAATGATCCCGTGGGGACAACGATTAACTAAAACTGATGCGGCGACATAGAGCGGCACATTTGATTCCGGACAATCGGACACTTTCACCACGAAATACAACAACGATCAGCCGGAAGAAAAACCTCTAGCATCATCATTTGAGCATTTGACGATGTTTCAAAACATCAGCATCAAAAACACACTACTATCAGTATAATACTGTACACATATATAATAATTGTTCTATTGTACAGTCGCCTACAGTGGTAGCGCAAATAATATTATATCGTATAAAATGTAGTGGGTATGTACACAATATTAATGTCTTTTCAGACACGATTTTTAATCGTTAGGTTATATGGGTTATCACAAGTTTTTTTTTTTTATTGTTCCATGAAAATTGTGGCTAAATTCGAATATTATCCTCGACGTGGTCACCGTCTAGAGCGGCCCCCGCACGACACTGACCGTGTATGCCGTATGGTGTATCGGATTTATTGAAAACATCAAAACCGTATAAATATTGACATCAATAATATTGATCGTGTACGAGGGGCGGCTCAACAAGCTCTGACTCTGAGACCAACTACCAGTGACCCGAGAGGTCGAGTGACGAGTACCACTAGGCCACTTTGAGTCTCTGCAGAAGATGGCTAAAAGGGACGTCCCCGGTAACCCAACTGTCCCCCCGACTACAATATCTACATTCTACACCAGTGGTTCCCAACCGTTTTGATACTGCGGACCACTTGCAGAATGTTCGATGCGTCACAGACAGACCCATAGAAACTATAGTTTAAAGGTCAATGGTCAGGGAACACATCAATTTATTGTAGACGTTATTTTTCCTATAAGCAAGAATCAACTGTTTTCACCATAGATAATAAAGAAATGGATAGGCCATGGCTATGCTTATCTCAAGTGTGGTCGTGATCCCGGAGGGGCGTGAAAGGAGAAGAAAACTGAGGCGAATTATCACATATTCGTTATCACTTATCAATTTATCATACATTATACTGATTACCGAATAATTTGATGAGTTGATCAATATTCAAAATTCTTAATTCATTATTCAATTTGTTTTTAGTTTTTGACATTCATTTTAAGAACTAAAAATTTAAAATGGTTCTAACATGTGTGTTTTGCAAAAATAATGCCCATCGTAATCCAGACCTATCTTTTCATAGGTATGTTTCTTATTTGGACACATTACATCCTTCACTTTTTAATATTATTTATCTTATGCTTATATATTTTTGTTTGCTGTTTTAGTTTCCCTAAAGATAGTGAACGAAAAAAAATTTGGCTACATAACTTGCGATTACAAAATGCAAAACCTTGGCACAGAATATGTTCAAATCATTTCAAAGTCAATGACTTCAGTAGTGACACTTTGAAGTTACGTATATTAAATACAAATGCTATACCACATTCAAACATAGACAAGCAGATATGTACAATAATTGAGACCGAGAATGATGAAAATGTATCTTTTAGCAATGGAGTTAAAGATGTTGAAAGTGACACTAATTTGACTCTTGAACATAATATTAGCTCACCAACAACTCCTGAGAGGTATTTCTACAACACTATATGCATATCATTTATTTGACATTATTTTTAAATTTAAATGTTTCAATAATATGGTTATTGAATTTAGAGAAAGTTTTGGAAATTACATTAGTTTGACTCTCAATCCAACTCATGAACAATCTTCTACTCCTAAATTGAATACTCCAAAAAGGTAATAAATTAACAACTAATTTTTTTTTTTTTTTTTAACAATTTTTAAATTTTATTTAACAGAAAATTAGATGTGGAAATGTTTAAGACATCTAAAAGATGCTTAAAGTACAGCAACTCTTCTCGGTTTGGAGATTTAAGTGAAAATGACTTTTTGACACCACGCAGAGCAAAAAGAAATCTTAAAGTTGTTAGATCTACTGTTTTAAGCTTAAGATCTAGGAATAAAGTGTTAGCTGCTAGTAATAAGCGCTTAAAAAATAAAGTTACATCCTTAAAAGGAATTATAAATAGTTTATCTGAAAAACGACTGTTATCAGACATTGCAGCTGAAAACCTCAAGGTAAAAGACAATAAACTGAATACAATTTTAAAAACCAAACCAAAACATAAATAAATTTCAAACTTCAGTTTAATTGTGTTTTGACATGTATTATGTATATGCAGGGTTTGGAACATTCATTCAAAAAGTGAATGCATTCACATTTACATTCATAGAGCTTAAAATTGAATGTATTCGCATCCAACATTCAATTTTTCAAAAAGAGTGAATTCATATTTGCATTCTTTTAAGAAAAGAATGCATTCTTAACCACATTCATGTAAAAAATATTTTATTTTATTTGAATAGAACATAATATATTAATTTATTTTTCGTGTTTAACAAGGCATTTTATATATTGCATGGACCATATCAATAATTAATAAACGACTTTGGTAGATATCTGATTTGATATAAAATAACATTTATTTTATATATCTATGAGTACTCTGTGATTGACGAGTGATATTCAATTGAATTCATTCATTCCAAACTCTGTGTATATGTCTTATGGCTGAGTGTCATTCTGTTAATTTGTGCAACACCGAGAGTGTTACTGTCGAGACGGTGAATGTTTATAGCAATCAGTTGTTATGTAGATATTTAAAAAAATAAAAAAATAAATATATACATTATATTTACTGTAGGTAAATTTTATTTACCTACAGTTTAATCCTTATCTCATATCCAATACCTAATCGACATCGACATTCTTATGTTAACTGTATTCAGTAGAAACAAGACATATACATGTACTGATGTATATGCAAGTAATGTAGATATAATATAGGTTTTTTTATTTCAAATACTTACAGGCTTTAGGTTCTGATATTCTTGAGCAAATTATTTGTGAAAATTTAAAAAAGAAAACTAGAGCACCATATTCCGAAGAAATTAAAAAGTTTTCAGTTACTCTTCAATACTACTCCCCAAAAGCTTATTTATATGTCCGTAAAAAGTTTAATAATTTATTGCCACACCCTAGAACATTAAGGCGATGGTTTATGGTAGTGAACGGACAACCAGGCTTTACAAAAGAGTCATTAGATACAATTAAAAATGTTGCTAGTAAAGAAACAATTTATTGTAATTTAGTCATTGATGAAATGAGTATTAGAAGACATATAGAAATGGATGCTCAACGAAATGTTTATGGCTATGTAAATTTAGGTGTACAATGTAATAATGTAGATGGAGATGAACAACCTGAAGCTAAAAATGCCTTAATGTTTTTAGTAGTTGGGATAAACGGCTATTGGAAACTGCCAATCGGTTATTTTTTTATTAATGGTTTGTCTGGCACAGAAAGGAGTAATCTTCTTGAAACAGCAATTGCCCTAATATCTGAAACAGGTGCTAATTTACACTCAGTGACATTTGACGGTGCTGCAGTAAATATGAGCATGGTTAAATCATTAGGAGCAAATTTTGATATTGATCACAAAATGGCATACATTTTAAATAAAACTACAAACGAACCAATATTTGTATTTTTAGATGCTGCACATATGCTAAAGTTGGTTCGTAACTCTTGGGGGGATAAAAAGTTTTTAAAAAATTCTAATGGAGAATCGGAATTTGTGGTTAAATACATTCAAAATGCTGAAAAGAAAATTATTAAATGGGAATATATTGAAAAATTGTACCAGTATGAATGTAAAAATGGTTTGCGAGCTGGAACAAAGCTAACATCTAGACACATTCAATACTTTGATGAAAAAATGAATGTTAGACTTGCAGCACAAACAATGAGTCAAAGTGTTGCAGATGCCTTAATTTTTTTAAAATCTTCTGAACCGGAGTTCTGTGACATAGATGCAACTGCAAAATTTATTATTTATATAAATAATGATTTTGATATTTTGAACAGTAGATCAAAATTTTCAAATAAACTTTTTAATAAACCAATATGTGCAGAAACAATAAATTTCTATAAAGAATTTATCAACAATTTTACTACTTATATTAAAGGTTTGGAATTCGTTGAATATAAAAAAGATGGACAACCTTGCATAACAAAAGTTTTAGAGTCTAATAGAAAAACAGGTTTTATGGGATTGATTATAGGTTTAATAAATTCAATACAATTAATTGAGTTCTTAATTCCAAAAAATTGTATGACATATCTGCTTACCTATAAGTTATCGCAAGACCATATAGAAACTACTTACATTTAGTGCTATAAGGAGTCGAGGAGGATATAATAATAACCCTACGTGTAGGCAATTTGCTGCAGCATACAAAAGGATTTTAGTTCATAATCAAGTAGTTGGCTCAGTTTATGGAAACTGCACAATATTAGACAATACAAAACATATGAGTGTTTCAGAACAATCAATCAATGAGACAAATATTGATTATGATTTTTTAGATGTAAGGGAGGTTGGATTATTTATTGAAAATGTAAGCTATTATGTAGCTGGTTTTGTGAGTAGAGCAATTGAAAAAAAAATTAACTGCGAAAACTGTAAAAAAATTTTGTATATAAATACATCTGATAGTAGTTCAAATAGAAGTCGGAAGTTGCTTAGTCAAAAGGACCGAGGAGGATTGTATAAGCCCAGTGATACTGTTATGAAAATATGCTTGGAAACGGAGAGAGTTTTTAGAAGCTATTATAATGTTAAAAATTACAAACAGTCAGTTTTGTTTTTAACTACTCAAGTTAAAATGAATTTATATCAATACAAGATAAGTTTCCAATTAAGTGGCTGTGATGATAATCATTCTATTGTTGATACACATAAAGATCAGTTAACTAAGTTAGTAATTCATAATATTTAGACATAAGGATGTTCCATGAAATAAGAAAACGAAATGACCAAACCAAAATAAGATCAAAGTATACCAAACTGATACTTTTCAAAAACCAATGACTGGCAATGAGGTATTAATCAGTGAACATATTATATTCTGTGATATTATGATATAATAAATAAATAATAATATTAAATACCTATTTTGTTTTTATTATAAAATTAATTTTTAAATTGTACTTTAATTCAAAATAATTAGGTTTAATAATTAATTCATTTTAGCTTATAATAATGATTAATATTTTTATAAAAAAAAAATCGCCTCACTTTGTTATCAGTCTTGGAACACCGATAAGAATCTGATGGCCTATCCATTTCTTTATTATCTATGGTTTTCACACATTTTAGGATTTAACTTATGAACAAACAAAAAACAATGAAATTCCTCATAGCAGGCATACAATAATGCTGATAATTGATTCATTTTCAGTGAAATTGTAGAAGTATTGACAATTCAGAGCAAATTATTATTAATCTATTCTTACGGCTAGTAAATGTATAAATCTTTGTTGTTACCATTAACCATCGGTAACAGGCATTGGAAAAAATATACAACACAAGTCATTTACTGCTAGTGTTTTCAATATCATAAATTCACAGGGCTCAAATATTTTTCCAACTTTCTGATATGAACACAGTTATTACTTATTACTTATTAGTAATACTAACATAAAGAATTGGTGTGTCAAGATTTACATAACTCGTTATGGAGTACATAAATATCGTATACACAAGACATAAACTAAGTGTGATTATCGAACTATTATAATATGTTTATACAATTTTTCAGACCAAGCATATTTTGAGCTAATAAATTCTAATAAGAGAAAAACTGCAATTAAAAAATACTTAATTCATTATAAGTTCATTGCCATTTTGACAAATTAAGTAATTACAAGTATATTTTATAATGGGGAACTTAGTGTGAATTGTTCAATTTCATAACACTGATGAAATCTTTCACTTATTTATATAAATAAATAAATGTTATTAACTTTTATAACGATAAAGTAATTAGTAGTTTTTAGTTTTTACCATATAGGAAATTGTATATAAGGAAAAGCCAGCAATAAAAAAATAAAATAAAATTAAGATGTGGAATTTATATACTTACTAACACATAGAAACAGAAATTTGTTTTAAAACATTGAACTAAACAATAGTTATTACTTTTTAAATTCCATTTGTCTTAAGTTTTACAATTTTACTTATGTTAAAAATAGACAATATAGTATAAGACAGTCCATTATATCATATTACATCATTGCTGTAACGGCTACCATTTGCAGTTTCTTCATCAGGTTCTTCTTTTTTAACCATATCTGGATCATAATCATCATGAGGACTGTTGTAACTATCATAGTCATTATTGTAACTGTCATAATTATTGTCATATTCTAAAAATAAAAAACATTTATAAGTAGGTAAAAGTTATAGACATTTTTTTACAATAGGTGCTAAAACATTATTTATTTATTTGTAGTTTAAATAAATGTTTGTAAAAAAAGTCTCCCAAAACAATCAATGTGTTTAAAATGAAAAAATAGAAAAATATATATCAACCATCGTCTTAAACATGTGATATTTAAAATTAAATTAAAGTGGGGAAACTACCATCAAAATTGAAGATCAGACATTTTTCTACTAGTCTTAAGGAATACAAAAAACACCATTATTCTTCATCTAAAATAAATATACTAACCATCAACAGGTTCTTGTTTAATATGAATTTTGTCATCACGTTCAGAATTGTCTTTATCATGTTTATCACGGCGATCTTTACTCCTGTAGAATATAAAATTAAGTTTGAGTTTCTAAAACTGCTACAAATTTAAAATGACACTTTACTTGTCTCGGCGATGATGATCTCTTTCTTTGCGATCCTTCTTACGTTCACGGTCCCTAGAACGACTGCGCTTTCTTTTTCTTTCACGATCATGATCTTTATCTCTAGATTTGGTAACGGGAACCTCCTCAACTTCATCATACTCTGCATCCCTAGCACCACGATCTCTGCTACGACGTCTCTTGCGTTCGCGAGAACGTCTATAATGAATTCACATATATTAATATAATTATAATAACTTATCGGCATAAATGCATTTCACTAGGCACCCATGTTCAAAATTTATTTTTATTTTTTATAATCCAGAGTATCTAAAATGCTTGTTAGGAAAATCTAAAAAGAACTTTAAATAAGCAATTTTAGTATTAAGCGCTCACACCTTAAAATTGGATTTACAGTCACTTTTCTAGGGTGTCTATGCATAAAAATGAAAGGGTTTTTTTTCGATTTGCGAAGTGAAGCGGCGAAAGAGCAAAGCTAGAAGTGCCAATCAACAAATAAACTTTTTAAATAACTAGAAAAATATATTTACTCTTTAATATGTATAGTAGGTTATGTATTAAAAGAATAATTTATTGATATAGACCACAGTCATGACTAAGCATTATTTGGATTGGACTTATTTTTCCTAGGGTTCCAAAAAAAAAATTGTAAAATAAAAAGGTGCCTGGAAAGTGTATTTGTTCCAACGTTGTATTGGATGTGGTACTAATTGTGTTACAATCCAGTACATAAAATTAATTATATTATTATTCTCAAAACTAGTTATAAAATAAGTATTTAAAAATGTAGGAATTAAATCAGACACCTAAGTAATTTAGTAATATAATTTCAATTAAAAATTAAACATTATTTTAAAATTTGAGTCAAATTATGTTGGTAACTTATTTAAAGATTGTTTTTTTAAAAGTTTAAACAATGTTAGACTTATAAAAAAAAATGACTAGCACAAGTTGTATTTTCAAAATTTAAAAAGTTTTGTTTAATAACACAATAAACATACACTTTACAATAAAAACAAAATTTAACTGTATAATGTCAGTTTTTTTAAATAATTTGTGGTCAATCACATTTAACACTTCATAGTTTTATAAATTGTTTTCAACAAATATGTGTAGATTATAAATATATTTAATACATACGACTTAGAACGATGACGTTTTCTTTCGCGGTCTCTACTACGAGGACGCCTTGGTTCACGTTCACGATCCCTATCACGGTCACGGTAATCACGTTCTCGGTCTCTTTCTGTAGTAACACTACGTCCGGAACGACTACCAGCCATTTCACGAGCATACCTTTCTCTTTCTCGTTCATTATCTTCCCTACCAGAATGTTTCAAATTGACTTCTGGTCCACCTCGTCTAGTACCACCTAATCCACCTCCTTCATAAATTAAAAAAAACCATTAATATTATATTATATTTTATACTTTTATAGTTATAAATTAGGTTAAAATGAATTTACCCAATCTTCTGGGAAGCCATCCTTTGACTGTGCGTGCTCTCTCAACATCCACCAACACTCTGCGTCCATCAATCTTTTTTCCATCAGCATGTTTATAAGCAGCTATAATAAATGTTATTGGGGGAAAACAATTAGAGTGAACTAAGACTTTATGTAAAAACTTTGATGTCCTTAAGAAAATTGAATACCCGTCCCAACTCAAATGAAAATGTATAACCAGTTATTGAAACTCTTGAATAAAATTGTAAACTGAAGAGTTGATAAGATAGCACAGATTGTATCTTTGAAATGTATTGAAACAAATTTAAAGTACATCGGCACCAAGACTTACCAACCTCAACAAAACAAGTCTAAATCTCGTAGAAAAAATTAGAAAATAATCAAATATTTAAGTACCTACCAATTATACTTATTTGCTATTCCCAGATTGTTTTTTTTAGCGCAGTTTGTAATGCCAAGTGAATCCAAAATTTGTCGATTTTTTTTACTTTACCTGGGACGCCAATACTTACAATGGGCGCAAAATTTTTTTTTTACCCAGTAAAATTAGGAATAAGAAGAATGTGTAAATGAAATAAAAATATCACGTTTTCTTCCACCAAATTCACATTATCTTACCTTTGCATATATTCATGCTCGAAAGAATAAAATAAAATGTAAAATATACTATTATTTAAACAAACAACATTACAGTTTACCATATTCTGTAATGTCACTAACATTACAGTTTACCATATTCTGTAATATCCCTAAGTTGTGTAATATCCCATGAGTTGTTTAATTTTTTTGTATATTAACTAATGTAAGTTGAAAGTATTATTCTCTTTAAAATTAAAAAATAAATAAATAACACTTGTTAACCAATAATTATGGGTTACTGAAGTAACTAATAAGTAATGTACATTTAAAAATGCATTGTACTTGAGAAAATTTTTGGAAACTGAAATGATGGGTTAATTTGTTTTGTAATTTGTATGTTGGGCTTACCACACATACAAACCTATTATCAACAAAGTCGTCTACGTATAATCACAGGGTCATTAAAGAAGCTCCAATCAGCGAGCTCTTCACAGTTCACTGCATCAAGAACAAAATACAATTATTAAAACTGTACCAGAATTTTTTTTTTTTAAATTTTGAATTTTAAAGATCAATGTTTTTATTTAAGTACGCGCAAGGGTTGATAGAAACCAAGTATTTAAAAAAAAATTTCAAAACTGGCGAGTATTCAGATCTTGAAATTTTGCAGAATTAGTTGAAATTAAGGAGTAAATTGATTGTACTAGCCACGCATATTTTGAAGGTTATAAAATTTCAGAATATTTTTTAAGGAACCAGTAATGAACATAATAAAAAGCAAACACACAATTATAATACTATATCTATTTGAGTATGGGTTGTTAATTTGTAATTATGTTAAGCAAAGTTGCATTTTTACTATCTAAGTTATAACTCATAATGTAATGAACATTTTCAAATAATTATAAAATTGGAAATTAAACGCTCAGGCATGTAGGCTGTAAACAACTATTTTTCAAAATATTCATAGGCCAGTAAAATCAATTTTGGTAGAATTTGACCTCAACAATCGCCATTTGAGACCACCAGGCCATTTTTTGAAAACAAAAAATAATTTTTATGTTAATTACTTACAATGCATATCACGTTCATATTCGTACTCAATGAAAGCATACCCTCTCGGTTTACCATCAATCTTATTATGTGTGACAACAATCTATATAAATGAAATGCAATGTTAAGATAATACAAAATACAAAAGGTTTAAATAAAATAATTTCAATAATTTACCTTTTTTATAGGACCATAAAGTTCAAATTCTCTTCGTAATTTTGATTCAGATGTATCATAATTCTAAAACGATCAATTGCATTAAAAACATTACCAATACATATATTTCACTAATTAATATATATAAAGATGTATAAGGGTAAACTGTAATTCTTTATTCGGTATACTGGTTGCTTTCTATTGGTAAAGTTAGTTATGTGACCTCTATGTCCCATAAAACTGGCCACCGTCAATAATATTGAATGATAAAGTAACATTTATAGTAATTATTAATATTAGTGAATCATTCAACTATGTTAAGGCTGATAGTGAATCAAATCACAAATTACAATATTTAGTGTAGTGTTGTGATAATTTTGTAAGATTAATATTCTGTTTGTCAGTAAGTTTATGAGAGAAAATGTATTGTTATTTGATATTTTTAATAACGAAGGAGCAATGGTCAATTATTTGAAAAATAGAAGTTTGCTTCTGTTTGCTAAATTAAAAATTGTATTTATTTATTTATATGCATCTGTCTATCTAGTAATTTATATGTACATAAATATTTTTGTATGATTAAAGTTACGTAAGTATTAAATTATAAAAGTTTCTAGGGGTTAAAAAGAAATGTAGGCTATTGTAACTTTGCTTAAGAACCAGAGCCAAATAGTATAAGAATAAAAAATTATACCTTCTGTATAAACAACAAAATTACTTACAATTCTAGCAACAAATAATGTTTTAAATGGATCTGTTGTAGCATTTGCAACTGAATGCGGTTCCCCTGAAACGGAACAAGAACAAATGATAATTCACACTCCACATGTGCCATATAAACAAAGACAGTGTCAATGTGGTGCTTACATAGAGCAATTTCTTGTTCTAACTTGTACGCAACCTGTTCGGCCTTCTCACGACGACGGCGCTCTAGTCGTTCTTCTCGGGTTTCAATTTTTGTTGGAGGAGGCGTGTCTTCGGGATCCTGTGGAGCAACAACAAGACAAGATCATAAAAGGTATATTACGTAGGTGTGAAGAACAAACACTGGAGAGTCTCAACTTAACGTAATTATTAAGTTCGGCCATACTCACTTCAAACAAATCCATAAAACTCCCAACGCCCAGATAGCCACGGGTCTTCTTCTCGTGCGGCAGTTTGGCGACCGGCGGCAGGTAAGGGACTGGGTCCCTCGGCGCGAAAAGCGCCAGCAAATTGGGCGGCAGGAATTGAGTCATTGTGAGCTATGCTTATGCGCCTATTAAGTTCTGGCTTGACGCGGAGTACACACAAACAGAAAAACTGAACACATTCACAATTAACAATTAACAACGATAAAAACGACTATTTAGCGATTTACCCTTTAGTAATTAGTATTTAGTACACACTACGCCGCGTCCCTGCGTCCAACGCTGTCGAATTCGAAGAAGTTATAATAACAAAAATGGTCGACCATTTTAATCAAAAGTCATGGAACAAAAGACACGGTGCGTCGGAACATTACCTTTTGTTCCACAAGATTTTTGTTCCGAAGTCAACTTGTTCCAACATACATTTGTGGAACAACGTGTATCGGAACTAGGACAGGTACCTAATAATAATTGTGAAACGTGCGAAATTTTCAAGAAAAATCGATACTCACGGTTCAAGATATATTCAAGGTGGTATACTACCAAAAAGTCCAGGGTAAAAAAGTCCTGGGAAATAGTTCAAGTAAAAAAGTCCATGGTTAAATGTCCTTGGTGAAAAAATCAGGTAGGTACCTAAATATAATTATAGGTAAGAGAAAAAATGTTTAAATATGATATGATGGACATTCAAACCTCCAATTTAATTTGTATTTGTATTAATATAATTTGTAACTAAATGATTTACCTGACGAAATTAATAAATAATCTCGTAGGTACCATTGTACCAATATCGACAAAATATTCGCAAATATTGTGATACATGGTACTCGGTAAAAAAGACCAAGGGAAAAAAGAACAATTTTTAAAAATTTTAAACAGTGTCCCACTAATGAATATTTTTTTAAAAAAAATTTTTAATATAATATAGACACTTATGCTTTATTTTTGGTATTATTTACTATAAAAAAAATCAGGGTTGGAATCCAACCGTTGGATGTTTTAAACTGATTTGTTTTAAACACGTGTTTAAAACTTTGTTTTAAAACGCATTTATTAAAATACAAATGTTTTTAAACAATTGTTTAAAACAACTGTTTTTAACATGTTTTTTAAAACACATGTTTTAAAATGTTTTTTAAATCTTAATTTTAAAATTTGGGTTAAAAACTCATTAAATAATAAATATGTAAATTGAAATTTTTATTAAAAATTCATTATTTTATAAATAGCAAATAATAACATAATATAACATAATAACATAATATAATTTAGGGCCACTGCCCACTGGTTAAAACTTTTATACTTTATAATAGTATTAAAACAATTGTATTTAATGGTAAACATAAATCATTTTAACTTTTTAAAATACAAGATACTAGTGTCTGACTACTCTGACTAGTGCATAAAAAAAAATTATATATTAATATTAAATAACAAATAATAGTTCTCAATTTAGAGACTTAAAAATGGTGACTATAACAAATAATAGTTCTTAATTTAGAGACTTAAAAATGGTGACTAATTTAGCTGCTTTTTCATTACCTAATCTATTTCTGATGTCTGTGTGAACAAGTCCAAAAGTTGAAAAAACTCTTTCAACTCCAGCACTTGAAGCCACAGCAGTATGAAGTTGATTGACTACTTCCATTGTTTCACTATTAATATCCTTACAAATAGACTTCCACCAAGTTAAAGGATGTACACTGTCACTAACTGCAGTTTCTGAAAACATATATTCCTTGAATGGATGTGTATTTGCTTTATATTTAAGAATATCAGGCAAAATATCTGAGTGGTATGCTAAAACAAAATCCATAGCTTCTTCATTTTGTTTTTCTTCCAACTTTATTCCACGGAATCTTGGATCCAATATGTAGGCTAAGTAGTGAGCCGGTGAGATGGCCATATCAAATCGATATTCTAGTTTTTGAACCATACTTAACGGTACTTGGTTTTCTTCATAAAGGGTTTTAAATTGTTGTTTTAAATTGTTTAAAAACATATTAAAAAACATGTTTTATTTTGTATTTTAACATATTTTATATCAAGAAAACACAATATGTTTTAAAACAATTAAAAACAATTAAAAACAATAAAAACATGTTTTTTGTTAAATATTATAAAAAAACGTTTTTTACCCAACCCTGAAAAAAATACAAAACATAAATTTTTGATTTAGAACGTTCATCGAATTTGAAGACACATTGAGCATAAATCTCGACTGGATTTGTACAGGATTTCTTAGCCATTAATTTCATTTTTGATACTGCTTTCATAACATTTACTTCGGATTGGTTCTCAGGATGATTGTGTTCTATTGTCACGGTAGGATCAGTTTTCAAAATACTAGTCCTTAGTATTCCAGCACAATTTGTCGTATTTTTAGTCGAAAATTTCCATGTAAAATAGTTTTTACCTTTGTGCTTTGTGTTTGTGATATAAGTATATCCTTCAAAAGCTACTTTTCACCTCCTTTATTAGATTTAAAAGTTTCCATTTCAAATGTATTTAAAAAATTGAAGTATAAAAATTTAATGAAAACACTTGAACACTTCAATGACTGTCAATAGACTAAAATATGTTCACTCAAATTATAGCTCTAAAGTATGAAAAGTTTACATGGGAAATTTCCAGTAATAAAATGTTGTTTTATATTTTACCACTAGTTATATTTTATGATAAAGTATGAAAAGGTCACCTATAGTCAACTATAAGGGCACTAGGATTACTTGGGGCACTTCCAGTAATAAAAATGCATCTTACTCTATATTATTATACTAACCTTTATTGTATTTATGTTTCTTATTTTTTTTATAATAAATAATAATAATAATAATAAATAATACCAAAAATATAGCATAAGTGTCTATGCATTAAATTAAATTTTTTTTTTTTTAAATATTGATTAATGGGACACTGTTTAAAATTTTTAAAAATTGTTCTTTTTTTCCTTTGTTCTTTTTTTCCGTGTTCTTTTTTTCCTTGGTCTTTTTTTCCTAGATTCGTTATACACACATATATACCGGGATTTTGTTGTTTAAGATAGTTAGTATAAATAGTCAATACTTTATTCAACTAAGGAATTATAGTAATGTATATTGTGTATATTATGATGGCTATCATGATATTCATTGAATTTTTTTTAAATTTATTATTTCAAATATTATTCCATAATGTATGTATTGGACTTTTTTAAATCCCGAATTTTTTAGGCTTAGGACTTGTCTACTTCGGACTATCTTAACGCGGTTTATTTAAAATATATCTTTAATCGTGTCGATATGTGATAGGTTATTGACCGAAATCGAATATAGATATTAGATATCAGTATCTATAGCTGCGATTGTGAGTTATGCAATCTCCTAGACTTGTGGCCATGAATTAAGATATTATACTGATTAGTGTTTATCTTAATTCTTAATTCATGCTCGTGGCGGACTCCGGTCTCCGGATGACGGTGCCACAGTGGTCTGATTTTGAAAACTGGCGAGAGTCCTTTTTTTTTTCCAATAAACCATAGGTAGGTTGGGTACCTATTCTTTATATTGAATCCCGGGAAAAAAAGAACAATTTTTAAAAATTTCAAATATATTCATTGATTATGAAAAAAAAAAAAAAAATACTCGCATGCATTTTTAATTAGCGTGTAAAGTGATCACTTACTACGTACACATTTACACGGCCCAAATGCACATAAAAAATTGCCTACATTGAGCTACCTCAAAACGGTCGGTATCAAATCCCCTTTGAAAAATGTATATTTAATTTAATAATTAAAAATACTGAAGTATAATAATGTATTTCTTTTGAAAAATCTTATTGTTTTTATTCCATAAAACTATGTGAAAAATACATCTTTCATTCTTCATCTTTATATAGGTAGTATATTTAAATATATATTAAATACAGTACAACTTTTTTTTTTCGCTTAAACCGACAGCAGAGGAGGATCTGTTTGAACACTACTATACTCCTCTGCTGCCATCGTTTATTAATGTTGAATAAAAACGCTAATACATACACATACATAATGCATAAATAAATTATGGTTGCTTCGCCTTAAAAATAAAAATATTAATACAATAATAATTACAATACATTACAATACGATACAATAAGTAAATAAAGTCCGTCGGTAATCACGGTCCGCTGTCGAGTGCATCTTCGTGTGCTCAGTCAGTTGGGGCGGCTGCCAATGCATTCGCTCTTCGATCGGTCTCAGCTATCCTTTCATCACGCTCCTTACAGCTTAAAATGTTGTCGACCATATCGTAAAAGGACTGAGTGGCGCGTTGAGAGGCAGCCTGTAGCCGGTCGTTCTCGCTGGGCGGGACATCAGAGGGGCCGCATAACAAATCCTGAACGTCATCCGGGGTTATATTTCGGTTACCAACAAACATCTTCACTGGCAGCCGAAGCGGATCCCAGTAAGCACAATCAAAGATCGTGTGCTTCGCAGTGTCCTCCGGGTGTTGGCAGTGCAGGCAAGCCGCATCAGGGGCGCGCTTCATCCGGTGCAGGTAGTACCTGAAACACCCGTGTCCCGTAAGAGCCTGCGTTACATGGAACGCGAGGTCTTTGGGACACCTTCTCGTCCATCTTAGCAGGTCCCGAAGAATCGTCCAGGCTCCTCTAATGCTACGACTCCACCTGTTCGACCAGGCAGCAAGCAGGATGTCACGCTCTGCTCTCCGGATCTCATCCTTTGAGTCTGCTCTGTCCGGGTCGTCAAGTTTACTTCGGCCGAGACTGTGCGGTAGGCCCTCGTGACTCTGAGAGCCGCAATCCTCTGTGCCCGAATCATGAGGTTTCGACAGATAGCCTACTTGCATGCTCTTTCCGCCCACGTTGGACAGGCGTACAGCAGCATGCTGTTCACCACTGACATTAGCAGCGCTCTCTTGGACTGTGAGGGTCCTCCAAGGTTGGGTATGAGCCGTCCTATAGCCAGTGCTGCCTGAGACGCCTTCCCCGAAACAGTAGTGAAGTGTCCACTGAATGTAAGGTGAGAGTCCAGATGGAGTCCTATGTATCACAATTTCCTTAGCAAAGGAACTGTGTGACCCCCTACAGCGAACACCGGATCCCGATACGCCCACTTCTTAGTCAGCATGATGGCCTCGGTCTTGTGCCGTGCTAGTTGAAGTCCATGAGCGCCCATCCATCCAAAATACAGTACAACTTGACACTTGTGGTATAATAATGAGTAAAATACATTTGTATTGGGTACTGGAAATTCAGTATGTATAGAGATCATAATTATTATGACCTTTTCATATTGCTAAATGATTTATAAAATAGGTTTTTTTGGAATTTTAATATTTTTGTTGATTAAAACAAATTTTAATTCTTAAATGAGTGAATAATAAATTGGTCTCTGTATACACTTATTACAAATGTATGTATTTTTTAATTTTCATAATCAATAAGTATTATATTTTACATTTTTAAAAATTGTCCTTTTTCAGTATTTTTTTTTTCCTTTGTCTTTTTACCTATTAGCATTTATATTGAATGACGTTTAGGGTATAGTTTAAGTATAGCTATAGGCCTATGGTAAATACGGTATTCGATTGTATAACTAAAATTATGGTTTGACACCTTTCAACAGCCGATTGTGTAAATAAATAGTTATCGTTTAATACATTTTCATACTTTTGGTTCTTAAAGTAGGTAGATATTACATCATGTTTAGGTTTAAGATATGTATTTTGTTAGTTCATTGCAGTCTTCTGTCGTCCACTCATCCAGAGTGTTGTAATTAACACAATTATATTACATAATACTTGTTTATACACATTAGGCATATACCATAAGCATATATAGGGGGGCTTAGATCGTCATCTCACCTGATAATCGATGAAAATATTTAATTATTATTGAGGGAATTACTCAAAAAAACATCATTGGTGACCAATTTCCTAATTTTTATCATGGCTAAAATACTTTATTCATAGCCGGAATAGTTTTAAAAGTAGGTGCCAGTATTTAAAATATAAATAATTGAACATAATGTTCATTTTATTTTTATTATACTTACCTAATTATTATGTGTTAGTTTGTAGTTTTGTACAACTAACTTTAACACTGTATTCATGAACGAATTACTTGTATACCTAATGAAAAAAACATTTATTTACATGTTAGTTATCTACTATTATAGATTATAGAACTAGACTGCAGGAAAAGTATTCTATTCTCTAATGTTTTTTTTTTTTTTTATTGATCTTGATTAACATCGGCAACAAAGGCTATTAGTTACAATTTTATAAATATATACAATTATACTTTTTTTACATTTAAACTTTAATTTTACTATGCAGATTTGTTTCCCTCAAGAATCTGTGTGGTGGTTTCCACGTCTGGTGCGAGTGCTGCATCCAGTGTGTTGGGTATGTCAAAATTCTAACGTTCCTCCATGTATTGGAGGCACTCGGTAACAAAATGATTGACCGACAGTTCAGTTCCACAAGAAATGCACCATCTCTAATGTTTTGTCCATTTGTATTTTGATAGTTCATACCTACATGGATTTAATACTATTACTATTTATTTTTTATAGTTTAGGTATTTATTTTATTTCAATAATTTATAAATATTAAACCAATTAATTATATGTTAACTAACCTAACCGCAGAGCGCGTCTTCAACTTCTATCCTGAAGGTTGATCCGGAAGTATTGAGATAAATGACATTTATAAGAATGGAACGAAATAGGTAGGCGAGGACGTATTGGTCGTATTGGAAATTTAGAACCTTTTAGTTTGTTCGTCTCAGAGTTTCAGACAAATGTTGTTGGCGCTACTAGCGTTCAGTGCTAATATAAATAATAAAAATATATAACACTGATTGCGCTTTCACACTATGAAATAGAAATAATAGATAAAATACGTATGTGCGTGATCTGACTATAATTAATAAGAGCAATATATATAATATAAAATATAATTTTTTATGATGCTTGATTAGCACATGAATATAATGTGTGCCTCAGTCGGCCAAAGTATACAAATGAATATAATAATGAATATGAGTATAACAATAAATATGATTTTAAGTGCTTGATTAGCACATGAATATAATAATAACTGTAATTTTTAAAGTGCTTGATTAGCACATGAATATAATATGTGCCTCAGTCGGCCAAAGTATACAAATGAATATAATAATGAATATGACAATTATTGTTTTACAGTGGCAATATAATAAAATATAAAATGTATCAACAAAAAACAAAATACTCACAGCCACAACACAGGTGGTTACCTAAAGCGGTGGATTTTATCCCACGCGACCGTGCCGGGGACGTATTTATAGTAATAATAATAATACACAAATTTTAATAATATTGACAACCGCACACGTGCGACCGCTTTGGGATAACCACTGAAGAATCAAGAATATAACACAGGAAAAGCACCACAAACAAAATGTAGACCAAAATATGACCACCCTGCTGAGAAAAGTATAATAATATAATAGTTGTGCATATAATGCTTTTAGGAACAATACGTTACCAATAATGAAAAAAAACCAATGATGTATTGATGTGAAGGAACTGACTGGCACATGTGCTTTTATATACGAGAAAACAATCACGATGACTTCGGACCGAATAATAATGAAAGAGAAGCGATCGGAGCCGGTGCGTCCAGCCTTTTATAACCTTTGCTGAGGACAGTGTCATCGAGATACAATAAAATAATAAATTTAACACAATATTTGATGACACTGACGCACAACAGAGATTATACAGAAAAAAATAAATAATAAAAATAGAAAATCAGCGGACAAAACCATAATAAAATAAAAGCTACGAATATAAAAATTTAAGAAATAAAGATTAACGGACTGTCGCAGTCACAGGCCATCCACTATCAGCTTGATAAGAAAAAATGCTATCGCAAGCTGAAATATTGCTGACAGTGGGACAACGTACGCAGACTACGCAGTCTTGCCAAAATATCGCGCTGCAGTTGGCGCGAACAAAATATGTCATTTGCCAATATTGCCATGGATTATTTAGAAATTATAACATTTATAACCTAACCGATGAATTTATTTTTAACATTAAAATTTTAAATTGTGTATCAGACAGACCATAAGTTCTGCCAACCTTATCAAATAATCTCAGTAGATAACCGCGGTCGTGATATGAGTTTGTAAGGTTATGTTCGTAATTATCTTAATGACGATTAGATATTTTGATCAACAATAAATTGAAGCTGAACAAAGTGAGTTAAAACCTAATAAACCTATACCTAACTATAACAGAACTTGGAAATATTCATTATTACTTAGAAAAAAAGCTCTTCACTATGGACGTTAAACATCAAAACTGGATTCCTGGAAACTTTAAGAGTGTTCCCGATACTGGACGTTCAGGTTAGTTAAAATTATAATATATTTTTCTAGTTAGAAAACACTTGTTTTTGATTTAATCGACATCAAAAAATGAAAAGTTAGTCCACCACAATAACCGTCATCCTTTGGTATCATGCCTGCCAAATTACAGAGAAACCACTATATGTTAAGAAATTATTAGACAGTATTTATATGGTCCTATTTTACTGAAGTATAATAGAGATATTAATTACTAAACAAATTTTTTTTTCAAATGGTTGGTTTTTGATTATTAGCACAAAATGATGTTGTACAACACGGCTGGACTCCAATCACAACTACTACTTCTGTGCTTGGTGTTGTGTTTGAATCTGGTGTAGCTTTGGCTGCAGATACACTTACTTCGTATGGTTCTATGGCATGTTTCCAGAATAATCCCAGAATATTGACGGTATGATCATTTTATATAGTGTTTTAATCATTATTGGGAGGTACCTTAAAAATTAACTTTACAATTCAATAAATCATGTTGTTTTAACAGGTAAATCAAAATATTATTGTAGCTGCTGCAGGTGAATACTCTGATTACCAATTTATTAGAGATGTTGTTGAAGAAAAAGTAAGGACTGAAAAGAGCCTCAATGATGGAATATCGATGAAACCAAAAGCTTTACACACTTGGCTGTCCCGTGTCTTGTACAACCGCAGGACCAAGATGAAGCCACTTTGGTCTACATTCTTAGTGGCTGGAGTCCAAAACGATGTTCCCTTTTTGGGTGAAATCGATAAATTGGGAACAGCATTTGTAGATGAACAAATTGCTAGTGGGTATGGTGCATACCTTGCACTGCCATTGATGCGAAAAGCTATTGATGAAAAGCGTGAAAAATTCAATTCTAAACTAACAAAAGATGAAGCCATTGATCTACTCAAAAAGTGCATGGAAGTGTTGTACTACAGGTATTTGAAAATGATTTATTTCTATCTCAATCTGTGTTTCTAAATTTGTATGCTTTATTGCTTATTTTACTCATTAATCCTAGATTCAATCTAATTTGTTTTAAATTCACAATTAACTATTATGATGTATGTTGCAGAGATGCAAGGAGCCACGATAAATATCAAATTGGTATTGTTACTAAAGACTCTGTAGAAATACAAAATCTTGTGTTGAAGCCGAGATGGGAAGTTGCCAAGCTGGTACAAGGATATGAATAAGCTTGAATCTTCAATAACATACAATTTTATCTTATCATTATTTTTAAATAATTATTACATTTATGTAGGGATTACTTTTTTTTTTGCTAATAAAAATGTGTATCATGGAAAATTATTTTTTAAATTGATCATTTTTTCTATAATTATATACAGTATAATATAAACTCTATCTTGGATTATTATATGTACATCCACTAAATCCAAATTTAATCTTTGAAAGGGGAATATTTTTCTGTACTATTGTAAGTAGAGGTGAGAAGTGTAGAATCATGCAACATTTTGGTCCACTATTTAACTCATCTAGTCTTAAATACTTATAACTCGTCAACTATACTCAGTTAAACTACAGAACACGCGGATTCTGCCCATCCCCCTGCTACCAAAATCGGTTCCCTTTATGCTGGGTGCCTTGTGTTCTCAGAATATACTATTCTTTACGTTATGTAAATTACATGAACTATGTACATTAAATAATGCAGCTAGCATATTATACTGCTAAAAATGTATTTTGGTTTATCCTAAGTCAAAAAATCCATTTTCAATGAATGTGTTTTACAGCTTATGCAAAAAAAAATACTTTTTTGATTAATTAAAAGGTTGCTATAGGTTACATATTATATTACTATTATAATTAAATTAGAAATATGACATAAGTTTTGATACAAATATCTCCATAATATATATTGACATCTTTGATGGGAGACAGCTAGTTCTATAATATTGTGTTTTATTCTATATATATTTATAATTCTATCTTTAACCATGGTTAAAATTAACAATATTTTATCAATTATTATTGAAAATAAACATTTTAAAAACATTTCATCCGTTAATTAAATAAATCAAAAAGAGAAATGATGGTTTGAAAATTATACCATGTATAGAAAATGCTAACATAAACATTTGGTAAGTACATAATAATAATTTAAAGTCTTTAGAGTTATTAATTTATAAACTGCTTTTGGGTAAGACTTGTTTTTCCTAATTACTTTGAAAAGTATTTTTTACTGCTCCAAATCATGATGATAGACGCATAAATAAAAAACAAATCATTGTTAAATCAATACATTCTTCGGAGTTCTTAGGATCTAAAATGTAGTTCAATAAATTGGATTTATTATTTTTATTGTACACATTAAATATATTTAAGATATTAATATCAATGACCACATGATAGGTATTTTTACTGTATTTATACAAATATGCCTAATACAATTAATGACATATTGACTGATAAAAAAACAAATACAATGCATATTATACAAATAATTGAAATTACAGTACATAAAAAAAACTACTTTTTCTCAGAAAATTAAAATAATGATTTAATATAGATGACCAAGGAATCGAATATATTATTTAAGACAGAAATATAGTAGTATTAAATATTACTGATAAGTAATAATAAATGGAGAAAATGGATAAATGAGGTTTCCTTAAATGTTAAAATAATAATATTATTAATGTTATAACAATTAATTAAGAATAGTATGACGATCATAGATATTTTTTCTTTGTTCTTTCACCTGTTTCTTCCATTTGTCTTGTTGATGTCCAAATCGGTTAAGAACATTACTGCTGTTGGCTACAGAAACCATTGGATCACTTCCTCTCCTTGCATTTAATGATACAGCAGGAGGGGCGACATCGTCCTATATTCCAAAATGGTTGGTAAATAATGTTTATTAATACACTTTTTAGTTAATGTCCAATATAAATAAATTAGAAAGACAAGTACCTAATAATTTAAATAAGAAAACCAATAAAAAATACAAACACATGCACTAAATTATTTAAAACTTCTAAAAAACAAAAAAAAATTATAATTATTATAAGCCTACCATTTGTCGTACAATATGTATCTTTAATATTTTTTTAACACACATTAAGGGCCCACATAGTGTAATAGACACATCTAGTGTATCCAGAAATTAATATGATTAACAACATCAAACACACTGATATTGTGATGATCAAGTTAAAAAATGTGTACATTATTCTAGTGACAGAAGAGAAAACAAAACAAGCACAACAATACAAAACTCAAATAATATGTCCAACTACAACAATATTTACTGTATAAACCACAACTTTTGATGAATTTTTGTAATTTTTCCAATTTATTTTGACATGGTCAGGTTGAAATATTTTTGCATATCACGGAATGTTAGGAAAGAACTGCTGTTATTATATACTTGGTAAGAAAAGTTGGGAGAGAATTGGTTGGACTTACAAAACTACCGCTATCGGATATGGTCGCCTCCAATAAAGAACATACCTCTTCGTTGGTGTGCTCTACGTATGCGCCAACTAGCTTGCGTCTCCTCATCATTGGCTCCAGACATAGCAGGAATAACATGTACATCACCAAACACGATATCACACACAGCACAATTAATACAACCACCTAAAAAACATATGTTAGAATTAGTAACATACTCAAATTATGTTAGACAAACTTGTTACTTTCATAGTTGTGGTGTTTCTACTCTCATAAGTACAAGTGCATCGTGGGCATAGTTCTTTTTTTGTATTATTCACTTCACCAATAATTGGTAAGCTTACTCCGTTACAATCACTGAAAAACAATTAGATAGTAATTATTAATTTTTAATGTCATAACTTATAATACAAAAATATATAAGACATTATTTTAACTCACTTGCTGGGAAGAACATTAGCTATATATAATTTATTATACATTTCTGTACCATTCACTATAGTACACACACATTTGCAACGGGCATCTTCATATGATTCAGCCTGAAAAATATTTGTGTAAAATTAGAAAAAACATGTTTTCTAAAAAGTGTTCTATTCGCTTGGCAGTTATAAACATATAAATAAATACAAAAAAAAGTAAATGTATATTATTAGTATATACATAATATTTTGCTTAAAAACAATAGTAAGGTACCTATCAGGACTTATTTTAACATACATTCTTACATACTTTGCGTAGCTTCAGTTAAAAAATGTGAAGAAGTGAGAGGATTAGTATACATTTTTGGTATGGGGGTGGATCAAATGAAAGTTATGAGAATGTAGAAAAAATTCTTAAAATAAACCCTGACCGATGTGAAATAATATTAAATTGTAAAAGAATAAATATCTATATTCAATATGACATTGTGTAATACAGGGAAATTAAAATGAGGTTTAATAGGTATGGTAAAACACAAATTCATAGAAAAAAAAATACTAAAAAAGATGTAAATCTATGTTTGTACTTAGAGAGATTCAATTTTTTGAAAGATATAAAATATATAATTATATTATACAAAAATTTGATTTTATATATTTTGTCAATATATTCTGTACTTATTTCATTTATTCACGTATAATTTATTAATTTTTTGATATAAATAGGACACCTGGTCAGTTGGGTTATTGACCTATGTTTATAATTAGGGAATTTGAACTTATATCTAATATAATATACCTATGACATAATAGAAAAATAAACAAATTTAGTAAGTATTTGTTTTCAGATTTTTTCTATGATTCTAAGTACACAATAATATATTTATTTTGCAAACTCGTAAGTTATGGTATGTTACAAAAACAGTGATCAAACCATTTGTACAATTCTTTGACCATCAACTATTATTTTATAGTTTATAGGTAGGTAGTCGAAACATTAATTTTTATATTTTACAAGCTGGATATGTGGTACACCTCCTCCATCACTTCCATTACTCTTGAAGACACGCTCAAGAGTAAGATGAAAATATTTGAAACATGTAATTTAATAATTAACCGACAACATAAATTAATTAATGTGGCTTGGTGTGGCGCATTGGCTGTTACCAGTAGTGGAATGCGACTGTGAGTAAGTAATGGCCACAGCTACTAGCTCCCGGTTGGGTGACCACCCGGTTTCATAGTAGTTAAAAACTTTGCCACACGTACAAGTGTTTTTTCTACCTACTGGAACAAATGTAAAAAAAACAAACCTACCATACCAACCTTACCCCCACCAGAGTTCATAACCCCTACAACAGCTAATTAGCCTTAGACGCCGGGCTTAAGTTCAATAAAAAAATAAAAAAATAAACGAATATATTAAAATAATATAACCTAGGTACTTAAAAGATTAATTAACAGTAGGTATTAAGATTTGTAATTTTTGAATAGGTAATTAAAAATAAACTCCTTTTAAAATGAATATTTTAATATAATGAATTTTAAACATTAAGAGCCTGGTCATTAGAAATATATTTTATACAGTAATTACTCGCACTTAACTAATTGAAAGATAAACAAACACATTGTTGTGGTATGTGAACAAAAATGTCCAAAATTGTCAGGTAAAAAGCTTACCTTCAACAAGGTGATCAACGATAATACGCCCACCATAACAGGAATCTTGATCATTTTGCGTTGGACTATGACACCTAATAGAAGTTACGTTTAACAGTTGACGGTGGTATGGTAGGAAAAAGTATTGAGCATGACAATATTATTATAACTAAATTGTTTTAAAACTTCGAGAATTTAGTGACAGAAAAAACAGTAACAGGATCGACAATAGCTTTAAACAAATACTATAATAACGATCAATCACGACCGTTCAATACATTTTTTATTTTTAAAGGTATTAACATGATTAACATAATATTAAATTATATTATAAATGTTGTATTTATGATTGGGGTGTTGTTGTGTTAACGCGAATAATAATTGTAAAAAAACTAAAAATGTATAAAAAACTAGGCATGTAACAACTACTTCAGATACATATTATATCATAGTAAACAGTAAATACCAAGTAGAAGTAACAAAAGCAGAAATAGTAAAATAATAAATATTATTGGGATAATAAATAATAATAATAATATGAACTATATAGCCATAACCACGGACTAAGATATCACAGCTGCAGTGATCCCATAGACTAGAGTACTATTTACTCTATGAGTGATCCGCTCATGATTATGATAATAGCGTTGTTCCACTTGTTCCGTGATAATAGCACGCAAGGACGTGTAACGACTGTAACGTCGTGTTAGCCGTTAGGTTATGTTCTTAAACAATTCTCCATCCTTCGTGCTTACACACCGAGTTTCTTTGATGCCACTTATTATCACCTCCAAGTTCTGAGGGCTGAGGATACAGTCGTCACTTGTCGCTAGTATCAAACGATCGCGATGATATAATATCATACAATACGATTGCGTATTATGAAAATTTATGATCTAAGGTATGAAATATTGAGATGTTTATCGTCAGCGAATTCGAAGAGGTCGTGAAGGTGCAGCCGACGCATTTGGAAGACGATCAAATGTCCCGGATCGTCATACACCTCAATTCGATGCTCGCCAACAAAGTGGTAATGGACGTCGGCTTGTGTCTGTCGTTATTCGACATTTTGGAAATCGGCGATTCGATAATATACCCGAGCGAGGGAGCGTATTTTTCCAAGGTGCGATTTAGATTCATCGTCTTCAGGTGTGTACCGACAAAGTAATGGCCTGGACTGTCAAAATTCCTCCTATTTTTCAGTTTGTCTTCAGGTTGTGGGTTCTTGGACCCCTAAGAAGTCTGTAGATATAGCTACTTGGTGGTATTTGAAGAAGTTTTTTATTGATGTTTGGATGTATTTAATTTCATTTAAGTGTATTAAACTGCCAGCAATTCTTATAACGAGAGGCTGATTTTTCGTTTTTTATGGCTATAGGCACTTCAAATTTGCCACCCCTATAATAGTCTAATTCTCTAAATATTAAATTAAAATATAATAAACAATAGTACCTGAATTCATTTGAATTGTTAGACCTTTTTTCTTGCTTTTAGTTGATTGCGCCTACTTTAGAAAAAATTTTATGAAAACCTACAATGATAGGTAGGTACCTAATTTTTATGAATTATGAATCTTCATTAGGTTTTACTTTTAACCATTGTTTGGAACATTAAGTAAAATACAATATTTTACAACATTTATAATAACAGACATACAAAACAGATGTTATAATAAATATTTTTTTGTATTAATTCTCAACTTAACAAGTTTAATTTTAGAAGTTGACAACTTTTAAAATATTTTATTGTATTAGTACTTACTTTTTTATTCTCAAACTACTAAAAGTGTATGTTTAGTTTAGTAAGATATTACAGAGTTAAATCTTTCAATGAATTTTTTTTTATTTTTTTTTTTTTTATTTATCCCAATAAATGCCAATACATATGTATAAAGCACCTGGGTATTATCTTGTTGATTCGTAAAATTCACGATCATACCACAATTTTTCAAACAGACCTGATAGACAAAAAAATAATAATAATATTATTATTACTACCGAAAATTTTTGATTATTGTTATTGTTGCCATTTGAATAAGACGCGTGGCTGTGTGGATGATTTTCAATGTGGTAACTTGCGCTTTGCGCTGACTATTCCAACAGAGCTCAAGGTGTTAAAATATATTATAATATCATCTAAAACTATTTTCTATACAATAAACACAGTACTTGTGGATTTACAAATGTATTATGACTGTAAATTATATTGAATCAAAATAGATACACAATATACATTAAAATAATATGTATACAAAAATATATTATACATTACTATACAATTATTTTTTGTAAATATACCTTAAGTAACTAATCTTTCAAATCCTTCCAGAATATGCCACCCTATGCAGCTGCATACTCTGCGTAATGGGAAATCTGCCTCTGCTTATAACTCATACTCATAATAATAATACTTTTTTAGATAATTATACTTTATAGTATAAAGTTTTTTCTCAACAAAAGTCCAAAATACAGAAAAGAGTAAGAAACTATAAATCCCTGGATTACACGTTGAATGCATTCAATAATCACATATTATATAATGACTGCACTTAGTAATTTATTCATATAGAATAAGAACAATATTGTACTCCAAAGTTAAGAATTCACCAGTTTTGTGCACGATGACTGCCTGACCTCCTTGTGATTGCTTTGCATTCTTTGATTGGTCAACAGTCATCGGCGGTGCTCGTTTTGTGGTGGAAATGCGTGAGCAAGACGAGTTTTCGTTAGCCGAGAGGTGTATTCTTAACATGAACAGAGTATAGTTTTTATCTGGTTGATTAAATGGGCACAAATTATGTGAGTTATAATTTAAAAATTCTGAGACACCCAAACTCCCCCAAAATTGCGCCCCTGGCGGTTACAGTGACATTGTTACACAACATATTTCTCATGTTGTAGACCATTTGTCGAAGAAATACTCATTGGAAAAGTAAAGAGCTCCAGTCCCGATGGAGCTGTACTGACGACTGGCTTCTTTGAAGACATATTTGTGCCAGCAGCAAACATGCAAAACCCCAGTCGTTTTGACGTCAAAGACAAAGTGTGGGTGTGGGAATACGACAACTGTGGAGATACAGTTGAGTTGCACATGGACATTGGTGAGACAGTTAGGTTTCGTGTAGTTTCAGAACAGTTTGTCGATACGCATCCAGGGGTGGACAGCGGGCTTTTAGACGCCGGTGAGATAGCCACATCAAAATCAAAATCACCATATTCAATTGTTGGGACAGTAAGAGAACCTGGTTTAGGAGTAATTGGATGGTGGACAGATTTATAAATTGTTAAATAGGTAACACAAATTATTTGTAAGTATAAATTTTAAATTAAATGTTGCACATAATGAAATCAAATAATAGTTGTTTTTTTATCATCTTTAGTTGTACATTATACTTTATCCTATATTGACTTTAAAATTTTAAAATCATGTGCCTCAGATAATTCATTTAGAACAAACATTGATTTAAAAATGATTGTATTTTAAATAGTTCTACTGTACTAAAGAACCTTGCTGCTTTGAAATGTTTTAAAAAAAAAAAAATATTTAATACAAATTTAATTGTTCTCGAATAAGAAATACCTGCTATTGAACCATAAAAACAACCTTCTGTAGGACAATTCTCAAGTTTACATTGTGCCCATAACATTTGGGTATACAATTCAACAAATTACTAAGATAAAATAAAAATATCTTGTTTTCTAAATATTTTAAATAAATAGTATTTAGATTTTCTTCATTTTTTTAAAAAAATATACTATTTACATATTATGAGTTAAGTATTGGTACTTGTAGCTTTGCCACCAGTCAAGTAGCTAAGTGTCCATCAGCAGTATTTAATCTAAAAACTCAAAATGTATGATCTATATTTTTATCTTACATTCACATAAACACAAATCTAATACTTAAAATAAAGAAGACATGTATTTCAAACAAATACTTCTCAGTTATAGTGTTGAATAGTATTTTGTAATATCTTATCATGATAATATGCCATTGCATGTGTCAATAAATTATCATTAAAAATAAGTTTTTCATTTTTACAACAAATATATATCATTAGCAAATTGAAATGTATGACAACGACCATCAAGAAATGAAAATGAAGAATCTTTGGAGTTTAGGGAATATTGTTATTTTTATTTTATTTTAAATTATTTGCATGTTAATTAGGAAATATTAATAGTTAACTAAGCTACAATTAATTAAAAAATGTCCTGGTGGCAGAGCTATAAATTGTATACGGCAGGATGCCATGTTGGAAGAAGGATAACTGATAAAAACGGGAACATACAATACTTAAAAGTTATACATAACAAAATTTAATCACACTTTTTCTTTTGAAATTGTTTATTTTATTTCAATTTAAAAAAACTATGTAGTAAACAATCATTTTTAATAATAAAATTACCAATAATAGCAGTAGTATAAAAAAAAACAAGATAAAGTCTATTATAAAGAAATTGGAAAGTATAAAAACTTTAAGTTGTCATAACTACATTTTTAAATCAATTATTAATTTAGGGGTTTATACTATGTTTATTTTAAAATTTTAATTTTAATAATATTGGAGGTTCATCAATTATAAAATTAAGTGTAAAGTATTGATAAAATCTGATGGCACAACTGTGTTGTCAATAATTTCTGTGTGGATTATAACCATGAGGCCTTGGACCACCCTGTTAAATGTGTAAGTAAAATTAACTATCAGTAAATAAATTTATAAAATTTCAATTCAAAACACTTACTCTTTGGGTAGTATGATTATATGGTTGATAACGATTATTTTGTGATCTTCCCATTGGACCCACATTTCCATTAAAAGATTGTCTAGGCCTAAATTATGATACAAAAATTTGAATTCATTGTTGGTAATAATAAAAAAAAATTAACAGCTTACTGAGAATTATTGGCTTGAAAACCAGCAGTAAAATATCCTGGTCTATCATTTCTGCGCATAGACGGTTGATCAGATGTGTATTGAGTTCCATAATTTGGATATGCATTGTTGTCTGATCTATAAGAGTTATTTTGTTGACGACCATAATTGCCGTGGTTTGTGTTCTGATCATTTTGAGGAAATTGGTTTTGATTTGCATGCCAATTACTACTTGGACGCCTAGAATTTGGGTAGTCATTTCTATAATCTAAAAAAACAAAAATAGTTAGAATACGTCTAACATGGTAAAATAATCAAATTGATTGATAAATAATAGTAATTACTTTGTGGTGGAGGAACAGAACCATAATTACTTGAATTTCTTGGTACGTGACTTCCATTTCTGGGTGAATAATGCCTAAAAATAAAATGTTTCTTAATATGTAAAAAAAAGTATTAAAATGTATACTTACGATAATGTTCTATGACCTGAAGTTGCAAGCCTTCCACGTTGATTTGAATGAGTCATACCAATCATAGGCCTCCAAGATCGAGATTGTTCATCAGACAAATGCTTTGGTTTCAATACCCTTGGAGGTTCTCTTCACATAAACATTTTTTTTTTTAATTATACTTATTTAAATCATAACTAGTAAAGGAAAATTACACTTACATAACACCTTTAAGACGAATAGCTTCAAATATATGATTATCTCCATAGTTAGGGTCTTCAAATTTCACACTAAAAAAAAGTTCTATTAAATGATATTTTATACCATACAGGAAAATAACATTTGAAACTTACCATATAACTTGATTTGATCTTACAACGTTTAATCCCATAACTGGCGACGGAAGTGACCTAAAATTATTTATTATGTGTAATTAAATATTTTCAACAGTGATTAAATTAACTAATAATTTATATTACCCTCCAATTTTGACACAATCATCAGCCAGCATAACTTTACCTTCCATACCATCAATAAGTACAGATGTCAAGTTTTCATAGTTATCTTTATTTAAGTATAACTCTTTAAGTAATTCGTACTTAGAATTATCTTGTTGAATATACAAACGATCCATGCCTTTTACATTGCGTCGTCCTAAGTGTTAATATTTCAAATTAGAATTAAAAATAGAAAATATCCTACAAAGTTATTACTTTTAAATTAAAAAGTAATTGAATATTATGCGATCTCATTTTTAACTTTTACTTGTTGGGACAGTGTATATAAATTAGGATTAGACTAGAAAAAGTGTACTTTTATTTATTCAAATGTTGAGTTTTTAATAATAATATTTTTGTATTAATTTCGAAAAAAATTTGAAACATGTAAAAGTGCATTTCTCATTAAACTGCCATAAAACTAATTTGATTGAAAATTATTATACTCTGTTCAGCTTTGAACTTGCCAGTTCTGCACATCCCTCTATCAAACCGGTTTGCCTATGTCAGCGTGTAGCGTAGGGGAACCAAATTTGGTCGAGGCGCTGAGTGTTCTTTCGCAGGATAGAGTATAGTTAATGATGTTGGCCTACTGTAATGTATATTATTCATCGTTTTGAAAATAATGACATTTTGCGATTTACTGATAAGTGATAACACTTGAATTACTAATTAGTAACTTTCTTTATTTAAACTTTAAAATAAAAATACTGGAAACAATTGATCTTGTTTTTTAAGTTGAATTTAATATAATGGGTTCTATCAGCCACAGGGACTTCTGATAAACAGAGCTCTATATTTACAATTTATAAACTAAGCGTTACACTTAAAAAATAACTTAACTTATTACTCTCATGTTTATGTTATAAATATAATGTTTACATACTTTCTTCAGAAGTCAAAAGATCATAGTATGGTTCTAAAGCTTTATGTAGTCTTGCTTCCTCGACAAATGGCAATAGTGCAACACCTTGCCAAGCAAACTTTTTACCATTTAAATCAATTTTGAAGTCAACTGGATAAAAATCAATTATTGTTGATTCCTATGAATTAAATAATTCTATTATAAAAAATATATATTTATATAAATACCCAGGACTGGTATGAAAAATTATTTACTGGATCACTCATCAAAACAGCCCAAGGTTGAGGTACATGATTGCTACTAGCTGCAGGGAAAACACTCATGAGTTGTTCTAATGGACGAAACTGTGAACAAAATTGGAAACATTAGTTATTAATTAATGAAATGTTAAAACAATTATAAGTAACATACTGGCACGGTTCCTTTTTCAAACTTTGTTGATACTGCAGATATATTAAGAAAGTCAGATGCAAATGGTGCATAATGATAAGGGAAATACCATTTCCAAGAAGGACAACCTTGGTAATAATATTGAAGAACCCAACAAAGACCACGCACATACTCCAAAGCCACTTGATGTCGGAAACCACTGTTTGTCCTGTCTACATCAAATTTAGATTCATAGTAACGTTCCTTAAAACCATCTTCCCACAAACGAACTTCATCGGGTGTTTCTTTTTCTTCATCTGATGATTCATTATCATCTCTTTTACGTTTCAATCCTTGATTATTTTCATTACCCTAGTAACAAAAAATAATTCAATCCACATAACATACTAAAATATTTTACGATCAATAAACTTTTATAACTAACAACACTTTGTCTCCTCATTTCATCAACAGTTTGTCTTGGATTAGATATTGAAAATGCTGCATTTGGTGCCTATAATAAAATACATAAGCATATTCAGTTAATTCACTATTAGAAAAACGACATTAAGTTATTAATAAAATTATATAATTACTGATGGTGCATATTGACCCCCTAGTACAAAACTGGGAGCGCTTTTTGAGCGCATTAATTTATCTCGTTTTTCTCGCCGTTTTTTCAATTTGTTTCTATCGGCAAACATTTTTTCTGTTTGTTGCCTTTTTTTAAATATTTCATCTTCAGCCATACCCAAGTCAGACATTATTAATTGTACTCTATCCAAATTTACGTCACCACTAGCAGTCAAGAATCCCTGAAAAGAAAAATAATTTACACATTTAAATATAAATCACATAAACAGAAATAAACAATATATATTTAATATTAAAACAATTACCCCAGTTTTGTACACAGTTTTCTTATACAAAGACACAAGACGATCAATTGCATTTTCTCTTATTTCTAATGATGGCAAATGAGGCAAAAAGTCATTACCAACAAAAAAACACATAAACACCCAATCATCCAGAGCTCGTTCAAATTCATATTTAAATGGTAAGTTAGGCATTTCTAATTCTCGTTCTAAATATTCACGTAACACATTCAAACGTACAAATATGAACTGAACATCAGCTGAAAATTCAATAGTTGATCCATCATTGAATGCTTCTCTTTCTAAACCTTGGCAGTCCTTAATTTCATGTCCTAAACATATTATTAAACATAAATAAAATTATAATATCATATAATATTATTAATGACTACTAATATACTAAAATAAATATTTGTTGGGTCTCTATCATTACTCATATAGAGTCAAGTATGGAAACAAATTTATCTCCATGCCTCACAGCTTGTGACTAATATAAATCGATATCTTAAATAATTTGTGTGATAAATTATGATACTTTGATTTTAGCCATGTAATCGCAATCATTAAGTAGAAAGAGACAACAGAAAATTAAAATGATTGATAATATAATAAGTCAAAATTTATACCCATTTGACCACACATATCACAAGGCTTGGGTTGATTGGGTTTAAATTCTTCCCTAATTATTGTAAAATTTGGTTCATGAGTTGCAAGTCCTAACATAATGAGATCAGCATCAGCACCACAAAGAACATGTTGTGTATTTGGATCATGATTAGGTTGTGCTGAAAATTAAAATATATAAATCAAATTAAACATGAATTTACAATACTAAATGTAACAATTTTATTCATACCTCTTTGTTTTCTTATAAAATCCATTATTTTATGTTCACCTTCTCCTGGGACATTAGCATCAGACAATATAACTTTGACACCTTTCCATCCAGGATCATTGTTTAACCGATCATGGACATAATAATGCAAACATGCAGATAGTTTATCCATAAATGGTGTTCCCTATAAAACCATTTTAATTTAGTTAAAGATTTATTTAATACATGTTTAAAGCACTAGTATTGTAAATAAATGCTATGAATACAACAAAACACAACAAAAAAAACAGTCACAATAGTTTTTCTGTTTACCTCACGTGACCATTAAAAAAAAAGAGTACGCAATTGAACCAATATTTAAAAATTATAAAAAAATATTTATTTGTTTTTTAAATTTAATTGTGCTATTGATTTTTATTATTATACCTAGTTTGACAAAAATAATATTATGGTGTTAATAAATATCATAAAATAGTGAGTTAGGTTTTACTAAAGAATAATAATAAATAATAAATCACTGTATTCATCACACTTTTTAAATAAAAAATATGTTGATTAATAGAATTGAAATTATGTTGAAATTTAAATAAGTCAATGCCAATTTTAAATAGTTTAGTAAATTCAAATACCCTACTTTAGTTTAGAATCTTAAGCTTTAATTATTTTAACATTTATTAGTACTTATTTGGTATTTACTTAATTTTGTATTTAAGGAGGATGCAGAGTGATTTGTTTTAAGGAATAATATTTAGGCATTTCACAGTGTTAGGAAAGTTCCTTTTAAAAAGGAACTCGTGTCCGTTCCTCGTTCCTACTGTAAAAAAGGAACTCGTTCCCGTTCCTTTACACATTTTAACGATTTAAGTGGTGGTCAATGGTTTTTTTTGCAAACAGATTCTAAGTCTGATAATCGGACCGAGAGAGTTAACCGATTATTTCTGACTTAAAATGTTTTCACAAAAAACACCATTGACCAGCACTCAAATCGATTAACTCACTCCTTTCTAAGGAGCACCGATTTTTACTATAGTATACAGTATTACAGCGTATACTATTACTATACACGATACACCACACATAGAGACATGCTATAGGTCAGGGCTCACCAATTAATACTTTCCGTGGGCCACATTAAGAATTCGGAAAATTCTCGAGGGCCATAAAAATGCAAAGTATGTTACATAATATTTATTATAATAGGCCGTTGGGCCAAAACTAATGTACAAAGATAAGAAATTATCGGCTTCTTTTCTCCTTATCTGCGGGCCGGTTACAATTCATTCACGGGCCGCCATTTGGTGATCCCTGCTATAGGTTATAGCCCATAGGAGTATAGGACATAGAGATAATAGTATAATACAACAATCTGTTTTTTTTAAATTCAATTTATTTCCTATTCTAAAACATCAAAATGAAGAATGAAAAAAACAATTCATCAATTTACTTTAAAGTCAAAATATTTATATGTTATTTTTATTTATAATAAAGATGAAAAAATATTTTTATACTGACATTTTGTTTTGTTTGAGAAGAACTAATTTTTCAAACAATGAATCTTAAATTAAAATTAATTTGATTCCCATTTGTCTACGACAAAATTATTATTATTTGGTTATACAGATTATTTGTAAAACACATCAATATTTCGAGAACATATTTCGTTTATTGGTCCATGGCGCGGAACCGGTGTCGACACATAGTCAACTGACGGCGTCACAGCTCAGTTTTGGAGTGGAAACACACTATAATATGCGTTTCATAAATACTGTGGCACTCAACGTGTTAAAAATAACTATTTTTTTCATTATTTAAGGAATGAAAATTTTATTTCAAGTTCCTTAAAAATAGGACCTCTTTCCCATTCCTCGTTCCTATATTTTAAATAGAACGCGTTCCGAGCTTTGTTCCTATAAAAGGAAAGCGTTCCTTCCCAACACTGGCATTTCATGTATATTTGAGCTGTGCTACTATGTGAGAAGTAAGTGAATGTTAGTGTGTTTAATTCATAAAATTTGTTATCGAGTATCGGGCACTGACGGCTCACCGCCCGCATATAAATTTCTGCAGACAGGTCAAGGACACAGATTTCATCAACTATGCTATTCAAATGACAAAATGCTAAAAAGCTAGACAAAATTGAGGGACTTGGATTCAACAATTTTAATTTTGAAAATGGATATAATAGATAATTAGTCATTGTGAAGTTAGGGAATGGCCAAGAGTATTTTATTCATTCAAATTCTTCTATAAAATATCAACAGTTTAAAATTCTATGGTCATGCTTTAATAGTTTTTGAAGATTTTCAATTAGTTTTTAAAATTAAAATATGTCAAACCCAACTCCCACAGTTCTGTTTAGTTTTTGGCCAGTTTATGTGATTATGTGTACCTGCTCCAGCCCTCCTAATATCAATATTCAACTTACAGGTGTAATACAGTTGCTATCAAAATGCTCTCCTTTCTGCTTCTCTGGTGGTAAAATGGCCCCAGCTTCAATAAGATTTTTTCTCACGCGTGCCAATTCTTCAGTTTTTTCTGTTGTTTCTTTAGATGCCCTAAAACGCCTTGACCTCTGTTGGTTCATTTTAGCTCTAGGAGCCTAAAAAATATTAATACATATACATACTACTTGTTGTATAAGATATATATCATTAATAATAAACATAAAATAACTTACCACACCATCAATAGCCATGTACAAGACCTTACGAGGCCTCACAATTCTAAATAGACGGTCAATACATTCGAATATTGCTACCATCATTTCATCTTCATCTTTTGGAGCAGGTCTTTAAATATTAAAAGAAGCGTTAATAATTTATTAATTTGGATTGCATTGTTTAATGTTTACTTATTTTCAGGATGTGTACAAGGGTGTATAATCCCATTCATGTCCAAATATAAATTGTCGAATTCAATACCATTTGGATTTGGCGAGGTTGAATCTATTGGAATTTGTTCTCCATTTACATCTGTCGACTAAAAGTAAACAAATTACAAACATACGAAGCCAGCCCACTAACAAAATAATCATACTTTTTGCTCAATACAATTGACAATAACTGATGGATATTTTCTAGTCAACCATCTAAAAAATGCAGGTACACCCATGTTTGAACTCTCTTGGTTGTTGATTAATCTTAAAAACTGTTAAATGTAAATTAAATTTGGTATTCACTATTCAGTGTAGATGTAGATATTATGTTTATTCGGACTACAAAATTAAAATGTTAAACGCTGATTAAACACGATGATAGCCAAGAGGTACTTGTGATCAATAGTAAATATTGTGTGAATTTTCTTGAACGATTGAATCATGAAATAGATACTGAAATTGGATCTTGTATAGCAGCTTATGTTGTACTTAAAAAATTCATATTTCGGGTTCAACACCGAAAACTAGTTAACACTCTCCAAAGTGTCGATGTATTTGGCAACATTTTAGAAATTAGCAATTAGCAATATTAGCATGCTGTATTGCTGTTATGGATATTATGCCTTCGTATTTTGTATACAAACGTTGACAGTGTCGCCAATCGCTCACCAGTTCATTCTTGATTTTTGTTAAGAGCCTGCAAGTGATAATATCAAAAGAAAAAGAATTTATAGAAATTATTAGAATAGGAGGAAAAGATATCTGCCCTTTGGACTGACCACTGAGAAACTGAACTAGAGTTCATTGAGTTCAGTGGAGCAGAGTGGGCAGACGGATAATCTGATGTCGTATTCATTTATTCCTTCGAAAGGTGCCAAAAAATATAATAATCCACAACCATCTGAATTACCTTTTATTATTAAAAACAAACACAGACAAACAAACGTCTAGTACTCCTCAAAATCAGCACTGCCCCGCATGGCCGCATACCGTAGTGACTAGTGCTACGTCTTTAAATATAATTTTATAGAATTGTGTAGATGTAAATGATGTACATTGATGATATACATCATGATGTAAATAACATCATTGATTCTATTAGTTGTTTTTATATAATAGGTAAATCTACAATGGTTAATTGTTTTACATAAAAGGAAATGTACCTATTTATTTATTTTTTGTATAACTATATTTCCATAATTGACTGTTTGTATAGAATAAAGATTATTAGATAATCAGTCCTATTTTAAAAGGCTAACTTTGATTATTTTTGAATTTTTTATAGTTAATATTCAGAAATAACTCAATTTTATTTAATTTTTAATTTTTTAATTTTTATACTTTTTACGTTTATCAACTGTTTTTTATAAAATAAATGGAAATATTTTATTTTATGATTTTTTTATGATTATATATTTCATAGTCACGCTATAATGTTATATATTTGATTTGTTTTAAAAAAAAAGTTAAGTTATAATAAAATACAATTTTTTTAATTTAATTTTGTTTTACTGTTGGTTTTTATATGACATGCCATTTTATGAGTACAACAGTCAACAATTGATTTCTCGCCTGTTAATTATTAAACAAATAAATACGAATTTAAAATTTTTAAGATTTTTTTTAAGGTAGGTAATCATGATTATAATATTTATATATACTATTGTCCTTCATGAGAAAGTCAATATCGGGTTGAAAACTGGTTGGTTTTAGAATTAAAACTTTCAACATTCAGTCAATTCCTATTTTAGCGTTAATTATACACTAATTGGACACTGACTACTGAGTGTAGATAATAATGATAAATATTATTATAACCAGAAATATTATAATGTATTTACTAAAAATATATACTAATATTATTTTAAATATATATATATATAATATATAATATTAAATATTATATATTTATATGGTTCACGGCCCAGTATCACTGTGGTACCACGCTGCTCGAGACCCACAAGTGGGCCACGGCCCATGGGTTGGGAACCATCTGGACTACAGGATAATAATACTGAAGTCGGCAGCCATTTGCCCATTGGGCAAAATTGCGCAGGATTGTTATACCCTCTAATTTTCCCATTTCAATGTCTTATTTCGTCTAAATTTGAGCTTAAAATATATATTTAAAAAACTCATGTTTATAAATTTTTTAGAATTTTTCGGTTACAGTACGGAATATTAATGAAAAAGTTTGCTTAAAATTGTAAATTCTTAGCTAAAAAAAAAATTCTAAAAAATCTAAAAAAAATTTAACATTATACATTTTTAACTACAAAATAGTTTGCAAATTTTCATTGAAAAATGTCAAGCCTCCGGCTATCAAAATGCATAGGGTAGTGGTTCTCTACCGGTGTGTCGCCAAAAAAATTGTTAATTTATATTGAACACGTTCAAAGTAGAAATACATGACATTATTATCACACAGATAACAAAAAAATAAGATGGTCTTATTTTCAATTATTTACATATTATTGTTTTACAATTATTACTTTTTCAAAAATCCATTAATTGTCTGAAGCGTGTCTCCATTTTTTTCTGAATCTAAATTTTAGGCACGGATAAAATATACATTGATATGGGACAACCCTTATAATTATCATTTTAATATTATTAAACCAGAATTTTTCGCAAAATTGGTTAAGAAAAAAACAAATTATTGAACTTAGAATTTTATTGTACTAAGAATGCAGTCAATAATTGTAAATTAGACCGACCGCCACACTAGTAGGTAAGTAGTAAAGTAAAATCATTTCAAAGCGACTGAAATTGCTTTACTGTTCTATGAAAAATAAAATATTTGTGGTTTATAGAAAAACTGCACACTGGCAATGCATAGTCAGAATAAAACAATTGTGTCTTAAATCATAAGGTCCAGTCAAGAATATTACCCCTTATGGCTCAACAATAATAATAACAAAGCCATTATTCTGATTTCTGCCCACTAATACTATACTATACAGTATAGTTTAACCCACCTAAGTAAATTATATGTTTTCATATTTTGGGGTTCGGTAGTCCACTTAAAAACTTGTTTTTAAAATGCTTAAAAATGATATCTAATGCCTGCGGTTAATTTTTGATGCATAAACAAATTTTATTCGTGCCAAAAATACTATACGAATTAAAACAACATTGTACTACCTATATAATTATTTCCTGTACTATAAAATAAAATAAAAATAATGTAGCAACTAGTACCCTAGTTTATATAGGCGTTCCTAAAATATATTTGGTTGTATTATTAAATGATTCATGAAGCACCTATTATATAGATTTATAAAGGTAGCAGTAAACAGGTGTATAGTTATATAAATATATTTTCAATTTAATCATAACATGGTTTAATGTTGTGTTGTTGAATAAATGCAGTACACGACATTATGTCATTATTATTATTACAACAGTAGGTACAACATATTTGGTAATATTTTCATTGGCAAAGTTCATTACATAAAATTTTTTTACGAACTTGTAAATGCTCAAGCGTATGTTTATTTGGTTGTTTTTGTATTTTTGTCTTTTGATTAGTTTGGTATTTATTATAAACGTCAATCATAATCGTAATTACTTCTCTTGATGCATTTTGAAAGTTATCTATATAAACCTAAAAACAAAATTTTGCCTCATAAATCGCAGTAGTATTTAAATATACAATGAGTGATTCATTTATCGTATAACTTATTATTTTACAATGTATTACATTAAAGATTCTGAGTAAAGCGACAAATGTATTTATATTTTATTTTTTTTATTTAAGATTTTACAATGATGTTTATTTTTATTTTGTTGTGTGTGTCTTCATCTGTCTACACGATAAGTAGCTATAGTCGAAGTAATGCTTCGATTTTTAACTTCAGTATCTTGTTTACTGTTAAAGTGAATCTAGTTTTCAAAAGCCCAGGAAAAAACAAAAAAAAGCGGGGAAGTGGATGTCGCTCAGCTGTACATTAGGTGTCTAGATTCTAGAAGATCGCTGTAATGGATGGAATTAAATTTGAATTCAATGATATCAAATCATTGTATACGAAAAACGATTCTGAGCGGAGATGGTATGTCAGTCTCAGATATTTAATATTGTAATTACTTTTTATTAATACAGTAGCCTGTAAGTTGAATTAATATTATTCTTAAATTAACAGTGATGCTTGAAAAATATTAAATCTAACAGACCGTCTTCTTTCAGTTTTATTTTTCATATACAACGAATTTGTTTCATTGAATTCGAATTTTCCATTACATTGACTTTTTAGACACCTAAAGTACATCAGAACGTAGTTACCCACTCACCCGCTTTTTTACATTTTTTTCTGTTGCCTATGATGAAACATAATTTTAGTTCATATTCTGAAACAATATATTATTCGAAGTACCTATGTAATCACTAATTATATTGCACTTCGGAATATGAAATTGAGAAATACGTCGTCTTACACAACAGAAAACACTAATTATAATCAAGAAAATAGTAAAAATAATAAATATAAATCAAAAATGTGGTCTTGCAAAATTAAACTTTAATTTAATAATTTTTTTAGAATTAAGTAAAAAAAATAATTTCAAAATCGTTAACAATTTTTTAGAATATTTATAATGTCCATCGATAAACATTCAGGGTTCAGTATACCTTCCAGTTCCAGCTAGTATTCAGTAATCTATATACTAATTACTAATAATACTATAATATTACATACAGTGAAGACCGATTAGTATTTATAGATGTAAACTTACCAAAGAATGAAATACGTCTACGCTTTTTTCATAAAGGTTTTGATATATGTTAAGACTGTTCATACATTCATTAGTAAATATTGTACAAGGATCATTCAAAACTGGATTGTTGAAATCGTGTTTAATATCACTATTTCTGTATCCAATTGTTTTACTTTCTTCAGCAGCAATCGTGTTAGTTTTCAGTGAACAAACTGCAGCAGCAGTGTATGATTGTATCGAGAAACTATCAGAGTTTGTGCTGAAATGGAGTTATAACTTATAATAGTTATAACTTGGAGTTTTTAACTAAGTTTCTAGTTTAAATAGTACTAATAATAACTGTAAATCAAAGCATCGATTATAATTGATTATTATTTATTATAAGTATTTATAATCAAATAAACAATGATCCGTATTTTTCATCGGAAATTTTACTGGATGTACCTACTACTACTGTTATTATCCGTTTCATCGAAATATTGCACATCTATTCCTTTATTTAGTGTTGACTTCTGCTAAACACACAAATCAAAGTTACAATATTATAGTTTAATAAAACTGTAGGTAAGTAAATGTTTTAGTTATTTCTTATTTTACATTTTCATTTATTGAACGGTTTTGATTCATATAGTATTTTTCTATACTATCGTATATACATTTTTTGTATGATAACTTGTCTTCTGGTAATAGCAACACGAATGTTGGATTGTAGCCTTTATTTTTTAAAATTAAAGCGCCTTCTAAATTTGTGAACGTGATTAATACTTTATTTTCGCCAGTACATTTCGATAGTTGATCTTTGTCTACAGTACTTATTAAATTAGTAAGTATACGTAGGTACAGTAATAATATCTGTACAAGTATTACGTAATTACTAACTTAATCCATAAGAATGGCCTAAAAATTGGTAGCTAAACACAAATTCTCCGGAAGAATTCATTTCATTGAACTCAGCGACTGTAATTGTTTTTAATGTTCTATTTTTACTTAAATCGTTCGTTGTATAAATAACTGCGGGATACAATTTATCAGCATGTTTCTCAAATATCGTATTTAAAAGTTCTTTCTTGTGAGTTTTTGGTGGACCGACTAAAATTACCATCGGAAGTAATCGGTCTTTGTATCCACAGTTATTTCCTGCGCCTATAGGGGATCTTCCTGCAGATAAATGTTCTAAAACAGTAGATTTTAATGCACTCTTTTCTGCCATAAGCAATGAAAATATTTCCATTTCATTTAACTCCTATTTGAATAAATTTGAACAGAACGCATATTATTTAAATCATAAGTAGGTACCTACCTACATAATCTGTGTATAATAAATTAATAAATCATATTGATTGTAAAGATGAGTCTATTTTATTTCGACGGGGAATAAAAATTGGAATTTTGTCATATAAAAATATATGTAAGTACTGATTTAAATTTGTATCTATCAAAATCTCCAATAGTATAATATGGGAATAATGAAAACATTATTACAAATAGATCCATCATTAAAGTTAGTTTTTTTTTATTATTCCGGTGAATGATTTTGATTTGTTTCCTTAACTGTGGCCGTTACATGTGTTAATTATACTAAAATTCAAAAATTAAACCCTTTATTAACACGTATCAATACAAAATTACATTATGGGACAAGATTTACTCATCTTGGGCTTATTTAATAAATAAAATAAATAAATAAATTGACAGACCCTCTTCTTCATCTTCACTGCTGAGTACTATGCTAGCTATCCTTGAAGCTTTATCACTCAATTCAAATCTTACCTCTAATAAATTCTTAATTACTTCTGATTCAATGAAATGTCTACAATCACTAATATCTAATCCTTTTAACATCAAGTAAATTATATTATCCAATTTCTTTGGGTTCCAAGCCACATCGGTATACACGGGAACGCGCGAGGTCGCCGACAATCTGGCGAAATCCACGTCCAATTTAATCTGACCCGCTCTCACTCAACTTCCTCGTACCGATTTTTTTCCAATTTTACAGCATTATATATCCAACCTTTGGTCCACATACTGGTCCAACCTCCCAGCCGAATTTATCAAAAAATACAAAAACATTATACCAAATATTCTGAATAAAACATGGTTCAACAAACTTAATTTACCAAGATCAACAATTATACGATTCAATCGCCTACGTACAGGTCACACATTATTACCTGTCCACGCTTATAAATTAGGGGTAAACAACTCTCCACTCTGTACCCTACATTCCAACGAAAGTGATTGCAATATCCCTCACCTTCTCTTCGATTGCTCTTCTCTCCACGCGAAACGCGTGATTTTGTTTAATTCCCTAAAATCCATCAATATTTCCCTCAATCTTTCCTACAGTTTCAACACCAAGTCTGAAAACGTCGTCAATATAATCATTAATTTTATCTTGGAAGCTGGTTTTATCATATAATTTTATAATTTATGTATTTAAAATGTTTTGTATTTTTCTAGTTTACTAGTTTGCTGTAAAATAAGTTATGTTGTATGTATAATTGTTGAGCTGTAATATTATAACTAAAAAAAAAAATGACAGACGTCATAGTCAGTGCGACCACTGTCACGACATAACGACATAACTAAACGAGTTCTGACTCTACTGACAAGAGACAACTGTATAGTAGGTACTAGGTATGTACTGTGGTCTGTACTCTATACTAGCCAGTCGTAGCCACTAGGTAAATATATATCTAATCTTCACGGTAAATACATAAGAAAAACAAATGCTGTCACTACAACACATCCAATCTTACAATCTTAACACATAGCCTCCCTGACCATTGATTTGTCCCTAAATCCTCCACAATACTTACAAATGAATAATACAATTATAAATATTAAAGTTTTCATAATAATAGGAAAAACATTGTGAATGAAATTGTAGCATTGTTGTCTGTTTTGTGATTAAATTATTTAATATTGATGCTAAATTATTGCTATACTAAGCAAGAAAATAAGTAAATAGGTGTACGGGAATATTTGTACCATTGAAAGAAAAACATTTAGATTAAAGAAAAAAATAGAAATTAAGGACTTTGTAACAAAAGTTATAGAAACATTAAGTATAAACAATAACATAATATACTTATGTCTCATTGTTAAATAATACTGTTGTCCGATGAGAAAATGATGTTGTATAAGTATTCAAACAAATCACAAGATAATAATTTACCTAATAAATATTAATTAGTAATCACATTCAAAAACAACTAAAATAAAAAGAACAATGAATCATGTTTAAAAAAATGCTGTGAACCTAAAGCATATTATTATTTATTAAGATATTCAATATACATATTATTAAGCTTGTAAGGTGTAAATATATCATTACAGGCTACAGCTGCTGACGAACACCCAAACGCGTATCGAAATAAATATGTAACAGTTAAAAATATAATATTATATGTATAAACATGTTTACCTGCAGGTCATCAATTTTTATAAATGTCTGGTCAACCGTTGATCTCAAAGGCAAATTGTTTGAAAATATCAATTGCTTATGAATATTTATTTTGAGAAAATCGTTGTTTTCGACATTTAAGAGTCGAAGCTTTGTAAGCGTTTTTATATATTCTACTTGAAGTACATCATTGATCATATTGGTTTGTAAATTCAATACTGACAACTGTTTGGCGTTCTATAATTTATTTTTAAAACATAAGTAGGTAATTATTATGGTCAGTTCCTATTTCTCATCAGTCCTGGTTTCTCGGCGAACAGAGTATACAATACTTTTATTTTTTTTTTTTAATATGCTATAATGTACTACAATTATTTGTTGATATTACTAAAACGTTGTATAATACTCTTTAATACAATTTTCATGGCAGATTTTAACTTTTTAAACACTTTTTGTGTATAATGATTATTACTAGTTTGAAATTGTAGGTAGATTCAATTGAAACAATTATGCATTTACATTTTAAATAAATATACATATACATATGTTACTTATTAGCCAATTTACTTTATAGGAATTTATGTACTAGAATATTTAAAAGCTAGTTGATTACTTACTTTTAGGAAATCAAGCAATTTTAGTTTGTTATGTGACAAGTCGAGTATTTCACACATACTTGAGGACATGTCTAAGTGTATAGATTCTAAATCGTTGTAAGACAAGTTGATTTCCATTAACGATCTTGGTAGTGAATAATTTATATGTTTAATACCATTGTGAGACAAATTTAGAAATGCCAAATGACTATATAAATAAATAGGTACCAACTATCAATATCAGTAAAATGATTAGTACCTAGTAGGTGGTACTATAGGTACCTACTATGGAGAATACAATACTGAAATAGTGAAATACCGCCAAACTAGGTCACTTGTAGAAGTTTTAAAATCTAATTATAAATCAAGAAATATTAATTAATATATTATATTTAAATTAGTTTACCAAGTATAGGTAACAAAAACCTGGATATTAATTAGTAATTACTTTCATATATTATATGAAATAATATAATATATAATAATAGGTAATGTATAAAAATTAAATATTTTAAAATCTGCCTGATAACGCATAACAAAATAAAAACTATTAAGGTGTTTAAAGTAACAATTATAGTAGCCAGTAGGTACTTCATCGAATGACAAACCAGAATAAAAATATACTTACCTAACTACTTAGATACTTTAGATAAATAATCCCAAAAGCAATTGGGGCTAAGATTATTTTATAATATTATTGATGATAATAAGAGTTAATGCACAATAAATAAAATCCGTTTTTCCCAAATCTTAATACTAAGAGTAAATAGGTATATTATTTTAGCTCCAAGCTTACCAGTTTGACGGCACCTATGCATAGTATTGATTTTTATTTACTGCGCATAAGCGTTTCTTACTTTAATTCCAATAGCCCGTTTACGTGTTCGATGGAATTGTACGATAGATCTAAATATGCTAAACTCCAAAAATGAGACAAATCGTCCAAATGTTCGATATTGTTGTTCGAGTAATCGACATGGTATAGCATCTTCGGTGGTTTGAAGTTTAATATTCGTTTCAAACAATTGTGAGACACATCTAAGTACTCCAACTCGTTTAGACTATTTAAAGCGCTCAAATCTTGTATGACATTATGACGTACCTCCAACTTTTTTAAAGATATATAATCACCGACGATGTCGATGTTTTCTAAATTCTAAAAACATTCATGGTACATTGTAATAGTAAATAGGTACTAATTAGTAATTACCCAGTGTGTGAGGGCGTAGACACAAACAGTGGCACAACAAATGGGTATGGTCCCCTTGCCCAACCCGCTTCCTCCCCCCTAAAAACCATGTGATTTTTAAGTATATTTATTAATCTAGGATATTATATTGATAAATACCTAACGATTTTGCGATAATTTGACTTATGAATTATAATAAATTATGATAATACAACTTCAACTTTTTGGAACTTTCAACACTGCAACAAACGAAGTATAAACGGTTCTTAATGGACCCACTAATACCCAGAAAAATTTGGTGCATACTATTTGCGTCCGAGATTATTATTAGTCGACGAGTTGTGTCCCCCTAAAAAAGGTTTGAACGGGATCATACAATCATAGGTAGCCATAGGGTCATATTTCATCTAGGAGTACCGATATAATTTATTTTTAGACAGTTCTAGTTTCAGTCTAGTTGTATTCCAGTTTTTAATAGCATATAAATTATACATTATACAGAATAGATTAATTACATAATTATTCCATTGAATAAATTACATTCACCACACATTTAAATTAATACAAATGATGTACCTAAATAAACACAACACGTCAACACATTAAATTATAGGTAACACATTAAAATTTAATTTACTACTCTCAAAATACCCACCTTTTTTGGGACACAAGTATAGTAGGTATGCAGCCGAAAAATTCTGGTCGCGCCAGTAGACAAATATTATGCGTAATATAGGTATCAAGTTGAAATCAAATAATTATTTTACCAAATTATCTAAAGCAAGTTCAGTAAAACAAAAGTAATTCTCAATCTCCCCGTGTCTTATCATATTAGTCAGTCCTTTAATCAGTGTACTACGATTCAACACTCCGTCTTGAATAGGTCTTGTGAGTGTAATTATAGGATGTAAACGATTTAAATCTGGTGCGTTCAAAGAAATATCCGGCAATGACATTTTGTTAATTGATTTGATTTTCAGTATTAGGTATCTATACCTATTATAATATGTTATATAAACTAGTAAACAATTATATTAATTTTAATCGACAAAATAAAAATTGATAGTAAATATATCTCATGGAAAATTCAACGAAGTTATTCATCACTTAAGTAACCAGGAATACTAGAAATAGCATAATAATTTGGCCAATAATCTAATCATTTATTAACATTATACCTACCTATGATTAATAAATATATTAATTAATGAAGACATTATAGACAACATCTTTTACGATAGCTGATAAGTGTTACTACGTTCGCGAGCAACTGTATCGTAAGAAAAAAAGTAGTAGAAATGTCAAATGTGTATAACAAATAACAATAGCCTTACGAGCGGCGCCGGCGTAACAGCATCTCGCAATGATGTAGGCTATCTTTACGAAAAAAACAATTATCTATATAATATGATATATCAATATAAAATTCGAATTGTTCGATTTGATTTTCATTTTTCATAATTAACTAACATTTGTATTAAATATTATAATTAAGAATATACATAAGAAAAAAAATAATTGTAAATAATATAACAACTAATGAGTAATGGCCGTTGTCGTCGATGTTTTGTTTAGATTAATAAAAAAAAAAACAATTTTAATTGCACGAAAGTAAAATATTATTTTACGAAATATTTAATAATCATTTCGTACTAGAGGTTTATTAGTTATAAATTATAAATTACAAGTATTTAAAGTTTCGATGAACGGAGTAGGCCGACCAACATTTTTCCAATCCATTCCACTCATCTAAACTTTTAATAGGTACCTACAAGCTACTTTATTACCTAATAAACTACTAATCCAAAATTCTATTTCATGTATCGAATTAGGACATCTAAAAAATATATTGGTGTTGAAGAAGGAATTAAAAAAGTGAGTAGGTGCCTCCGTACACCTGTTGTACGTCTAGTGGGTCTCTGTAATGGATGTGTTAATTTGGGTGTCGCTCGATTGCGGTCCAAAGTAATCTTTTTACCTTTTCACCTATCCCAATATTGCGGCCTGTACACATTAGGTAGGAAACTACCTATACGGTGGTTATCGAAACTTAATAAATATCCCGATACGTATTTTGACATAAATATATAACTATAGTATTCACAATTTCCACGGTCACCAATATTCGGCGTAGTAATTTACGGTCCATTAAAGATAAAAAACAAAAAAATAAAATGTTAAGACTAAATATATATTATATACTATTTATAGTCTTGTAAGAAATACTTGTATGTTTATTCATATATTTATGATAATTATCATAAACGAGACGTTGTATTTGAGTTGTATCTACAAATATGTCTAATACAAAATGCTTAATTTTATTAATTATATATATTTTGTGAACTAATGTGTGTTTGGAAGGGCCGCAATCTGGATACTTATACTTGGGATAAAATACGACTACTTGTATTCGGGCAACTCCGGTTTAATTTTAGTTAAAATTATTGTATACGAAAAACGATTCTGAACTTAAATCGCTTATCAGTCTATATAAGTAACATAGTAACCTATGTGCAGTGGCGGCACCAGGAATTTTATCTTGGAGAGGCCCATTAGTGGCCTTTGAAAATTTGGTAGGGCCAAAAAAAGTCCCAATCCGTGGTCTTTTTCCCATTCATAGGCTCAGTATAGGGTAGGAGGGGGCTTACACACTATTGTAAAGATTGTGTTGTATATAGTAAGTTTTCACATAATTATTGGTTTTCATTTTAATTGATAATAAATATCATAGGTATAGGTATATTATTTAATATTTACACACTTAAACATTAGATATCATTTTCAACAAACTTACATTAAAAATGTGTACTTTATTATAAATTTAAAGAATTTTTTTTCTCTTGTGGTTAGGCGGCCAAGAAAAATTTAGGGGGCTAAATATTAAGACTATTTTTAGATTTTACTATTGGATTACCTAATAAATAAATAAATTTAAAAATGTAAAATTATTTGACAAATGCCCATAATGTTTGTTACGAAATTGAAATTAATTTTATGTTAGTTGGATATTATGATTTTGCTGACTCTTATTAAACAGCCAAAATCTGGGGGCGGGGTGGGTCACATAATAGCTGTACTGTAAAAATATTAGATAAATATGAATAAAATTGTATTTTATTTATTTAGATTCAATAATATGTCAGTGTTTTTTATAATAACAAGTGCTAAGATTGTTGCTTATATAGTTGAGTAACAATTTAATATATTATGGAACATAAATTACAAAAAAAACTACATTATTAACATCTACAATATTTTAATTGTATTCCATAACACAATTTGTTTTATTTGTATTTACCATTGTTTTAAAGGTTACTTCAGAATACAAATTTAAGGACCTAATTTCTCAATTAATACCTTGGAAATAAATAATTTGTTTATAATAATATATGAATTATTTGATAAAATATAAGACCTAAGATTTTATTTTCTAAATACAGTGTACATATTTAGATTCAACTTCTAATATAAAATCTGACTGTCCTTTTTAAGTTTATGTACTTTAATAGCACAATTACCAATACATTTTCTATATTCTTCTAAATTAATATTTAATAGTTATTAACAGTATATTGTATACTAAAAATTTAAATCAAAATAAAATAATAGTATTTTAATATAATATATATTTTAAATGTTGACACATTCTAACAGTGAAATAAAAACATGAAGAAAAGCTGTTACTATAATAAGTGTTCATAATTTGGTAACTGACTTAAAAATGTATAAATTTTATAATATTTATGAAAATGTAGTTTGTAGCTTAATAGGCATGATCTTTAACAAATAGTCCCTGAGAACCAGCAGCTGTTTGTACGGATCCAGCTTCGTATTTGCCCAGAGCTGATAGTTTGTTCGCCTAAATAACAAAAAATCAACAATTAATATTATAATTTAATCTAAATGCATTCAATTAATATAACACTATAATTGTACTAACCAATGCTCTCTTAAGAAGTTCATCTTGAGCGGTTTTAATATTTTCTTTCTTTCCTTGCCATGCTTTTAAGACTGAAGCTTGCAGAGCACGCCCATAACTGAAGCTCAATGCCCATGGTTTCTTAGCATTATACTTGTTAATCGCATTTAAATTTACGGATGCTTCTTCCTCAGTTTGACCACCAGACAAAAACATAATTCCTAAAAAATAATAAAATTGTTAAGCATAAATAAATAAACAGTGATAAATAATAAGAAATAATAAGAAAACTAAAAAATTAATAAATATAATAATAATATGATATAATATTTAATTATAATAAAATTAAAAATGTGTTTATAATCATTTAAAAATAAATAAATACCAGGAACTGCTGGAGGGACAGTGCGTTGAAGAGCAGTTACTGTGGCTTTAGCTATTTCGTCAGCTGTAGCCTTCTTACAGGCAGATTGGCCAGGAGTAACCATGTTAGGCTTCAAAATAGTACCTTCAAGGTACACATGGTGATCATTCAGAGCCTTGTATACTGCAGCCAGCACAGTTTCAGTGACTTTTTGGCAACGGTCCAAATCATGTTCTCCATCACACAATACCTATAAAAATGAAATATAAAACATACATAAATACATTATTTTCAACAAAATAGATAATGCTATTAGAACATACCTCAGGTTCTACAATTGGAACAATTCGGTTGGCTTGGCAGATGGAAGCGTATCTAGCCAACACGTTAGCATTTTCCAAAATAGCTTGGTATGAAGGAATATTCTTACCAATCTTTAATACTGAACGCCACTTAGCAAAATGACATCCATCTTTTTTGTACTGAGCACAACGTTGAGCCAAATCATCCAATCCTGTATTGAAATAAGATTAAAATATTTTTATTATTAATTACTTTTAAAATTTACCTTGAGTGGTAGTTTCTCCTTCCGATCCAAATAAGTTCACAACACCCATATCAACTTTAATTCCAGGGATAATGCAACGGTTTTTGAGAATTTCAACAAAAGGTACACCATCATCAGTTTTTTGGTAGAGGGTTTCGTGGAATAAAATGACACCAGAAATACGATCATTTAAAGGTTCATCAGCAGTAAATAACAATTGTCTGTAGGCACGGCGATTATCTTCAGTATTTTCAACTCCAATATCTTGAAGACGTTTACCCATGGTTGACACAGACTCATCAGCGGCCAACAAACCTTTACCGTCAGCCACCATGGCATTGGCAATCTTGCTAAGTTCATTCTGGAGTTCTACAGATGGGTACTCAAAGTAGGTTGTCATTTTGAAAATATTCTGAAAATAAATATTATACCTATTAACTTATATTTGAGTTTAAGACAACTTGAAAAAAATATATGTAACCCAATATTTTAGTTCCTACATTAAGACCTGATTGTTTCAAAAATATTTAGTCTGAAATTGTTTAGTAAATAACATCAATGAAATATTACTGTGTAATATAATATGCAAATACTTAAATAAATATGTGCAGACATTTTTAAAATTAGATAAATTGTTTTATACTTTAAGTGCTAAGGTATATAACTGGGAGTAGTAGTGTTCAAACAGATCCTCCTCTGCTGTCGGTTTAAACGGGGGAAAAAAAAAGAAGGTATATAACTGAATGATTTTTTTTAATTTAGAATTTGCCTTCATTTTGTAATTATCAGATTATATGAAAAAATCAATTAGCAGTTAAATATATATATACAAATCATTTAATATAATAATAAGTAGACCTAATATTTTAAAACAAACATTTTGTTCATCATTTTTATACGTATTTAAATTTTTAAGTTATATTAATTAATGAGTGAAAAAATGTAGATATAAATTATATGTATACAATGAAAGTGGCATGTTGATAGAAAAAAAAATTATGAAGTCAATTGTATTGATAGAATTCATAAAGTGAGATGAGGGAGAACTTGAGATATTACTGTACATTCATTATGTATTCTTTTGTATATTATACATATTATGTGATTTGAATGACATTGTTGATTTTATTTTATAATAGAATTATTTAAAAGAGTTAAAATAATGGCTGGGACTGTTAGGAGAAAGAAGATTAATTTTCACAAGAATAAAAAAAAAGAAATTTATAATTTATAAATTCTTTATAAATTATTAATATAATACATTATATTATACGGATAAATACCAAATAAGAAAATCCAGATAATATTATCAGAAATAAATAATTATTAATTCTAAAATTTTAAATTATAGTTATTTTAGTAATTCTTCTCTTAATTCTATGATAAAAATTAAGCCAACAACTTCATTAAAATTACACATAATATATAAATTAAATAATGAATAATTCACAATAACATGTAAAACTGGAAACCAAAAAAGAGGAGTAAAACCTTTTATAAACTTACTTTGAATTATTAATAATAGAATAAGTATAAATTATACTTAGGCAACTATAACAGTTAAAGCTCGAGTTATAGAAAAATATAAAACAATTAAGCGAAGTCACAATTTTTTTTAATAACACACTCACTATTGATAGAGTTCTGAGTTACTGACATATTTCAAACAACTACTGGTTATCAACAAGGTGACCTTTAGCTATATTGTTGGACTTATTTTGGTGATCTCAAAGCAACTCTCATTCAATAATGTTAACATATTATTATAGCCTATACATCAATCAAGTTTTATTTTATTTTTAATAAATGTCTTTATTAAAAGGTCATAATCTAAATTAAAACAGATAAGATTCTAGACATTTCACAAATTATTATTTATAATTGAATTGTATTAATAATAAGTAGGTAGGCCATCAATGTAAAAATAAATATAAATGAATAAAAAAATTATATCTGTTGACATAAGAAATATTATTTTGTGACTAAATAAAATATTGCCTATATTTATAATAGGCATAATATTTTAGATAAATTTTAAATTTATTAGTTAAGTAGTTTGGTACCTATAGGTATCACAGAATATATCTAATCTATTCCGTGGTTTTAATGTACTCATATGAATACTAAAAGTTATAAAACAAATCCACCTATATCATCTAAATAGTTTACAATGTCATGTGAATTATACAAAATACAAATAGTAAAAACAAAAAATAACAAATTTGATTTTTAATTTAGTATTTTCTGGTATACATTTGTAACAATTATCAGTTTTATTTTAATTAAGCCACAAAAAAATTTTTATTATTTATATATTAAAGTTACAAAAACTTTTATGTAATTCTATTTACCTAGATAAATATTATTGAGAGTACAATACTTATTATTTTTTTTAAATTTATTTTTTGATACAGTGATACACTAAACACTGAATAGACGCCAACAAATACCTGTGACCTACAAGTTGACAAGTATTTGAACTTGAAAAAAGGCCAAGCAACAACAGTGGCATTGACTCAAATAGAGAAATAGTATTAGATATAGCCATATAGACAAATCAAAATTCAAAGGTCACGAACACGTCTTATGGGTATGGTAAATACATTGATCGAGTGCATGTAATATGGATGTGACTCGAAATCTAAGATCAATTTAAAACAATGGGCAAACCTTAATCAACGAGTCGTTTCTCATTTCAAACACTCGTGGAATTTATAGCATTTTCAACAGAAAAGTCAATTAATGTAATACTCGACACTTAAATGAGGGTACTATGGGAAATAAATGGGTCACAATTGAAATTAAGATGAATTAATGTCAAAACATTTATTGTACGGTAACCGGATGACACTTACTTGTATTCTTCACCGTCGTAGAACTAAAAAACTTTAGAGCGATACAGCTGCAGAAGATAAAATGATAGATTTCGCAGCCGCCCAGCTTTTACAGAAACTGAAGAGTGAAAACGGAATAGATTGTGGGTTGGGTCTGGGTAGCAACGACGTATGGGAAAAATCAATGATATTGTTATGGAGTTCGGGTGTAGGTCACGGCAAGGACGTTGCGTGCACAGTGTGACCTTACCTAATAACAAGAAAACCAATGAACACGATAATGTTGTCTAAATCCGTAATATTGAGATTTGTTTTTTAAGTATTTAAACAAAATACGTCTCAGGTAATAGTGCAATACTATATTATGGTAGATACCCGGTCGGTTTAATGAAATTCTTTTAAACTCGATGTGTGTTGAACTTTTTTCGAATGACGATAAGATCTAATGAATTATTGTAGTTAGGCAATGTTAAGGTTTGATAACAACCGTCGTATTTGGTACTTATGTATGAAGCGGTCCTGAGGCTTCAGCCACTATTTTTCATACATTTCACGGGAAACTGCAGCTCATTTTCATAATTTCTGGGTTGCTAGGTACCTGTATACACGAAGTACAACTCAAATCGACCTGAATAAAAAATATATTATGAAGGTGTATTTTTGCATATTTTTCCAAATCAAAACGATTTTTCATATTTAATGATTTTATTTATATATACCTACCTGGGCTACCTACCTATCAAAGAATATTTTATATTTTTTTAATAATAATTATCATAACAACATAAAATTCTATATAGATTTAGTATAATATTGTTTTTTGAATAATTATAAGTACCTTGGAGTTTATTCCCATATACATAGATAAATGTATATTGCCATTTCTATAGGAAAAAAATAATAATTACACATTTTACGGCCACCTATTCTAGTTTTTTTGGTTTACACAATACACATATACATATTATAATCTATACCCTATTTCATTTTATTTAGTGCATAAAGTTCCTGGCCCTGGTAATAACTAATAAGTTATAACTTATTACTAATAACTTAATAAATAATAACACAAGAAACTGTTTAACGTCATGTGAAGGACAATTTGATATGTTTTGTTTATTTGTTTATATGCACCTCCAACCTACCTGTTTGTAAGACGGGCAGAGAGTAGAGACAACATATTTGTTATTATACGATTGTCGATAAAATAAATAATAACAATAATTAATAGGTATAATTATTTACAATGTCTAGTCCACAGAACAATATACTCATAATTTGAATAGTTTTAACAAACAATGAAATATAGAAAAATTATATCCTAACCTGCATAGGTACTAAATTAAGACATAAAATGTAGATATGTTATTCGAAATTGGTAAAAACAACTTTAATTGTTTACAGATTAATTATTTTTTAATAGTGTATTTGATAATGTGTTCAAGAGACAAATGTAGACTTTGTTTCTTCCTATTAGGTACGAGGTATATATTCTTTATTTGTTGTAAACAACGATCATTACGTAAAGGTAATTGGTCAAAGTTCATAAAATATAGATTAATTTATTTGTCTAAGTAAATGAACATTTAGTTTTAGATTTTTAGTGGAGCAATATATATATATGTATTATGTATATTGCAGGTTGTACGGTAATATTTTTATTTGTGTGTGTCGTGTACTCGTGTACTTGTCATCACGTTTGAAACACAATAAATGCTTCAATATTTTACTTTGATGGGTGGTTTTTGGTAGAAAAATGGATCTAGTTTGTACCTACTTAAATGAGGAGGGGGAGGGTTAAATACAACTTTGTTTTGCTTGCACTGCTTGCAGTTATTAAAAAAAGGAATAGCGAAATAGAGACTTGAAATATTAAAAAAATATAGGTACCTATTTATCATAGTCAGGCGTCAGCTAACATGTCACTTTTTGGGATATTTATAGACATTTGAAATTCTTTACTTTTACATTATTTATTTTTGTTTTTGGATGATAAAATGTTTGTTTAAAGTCAATTAAAAAAGGGTTCCCCGTATCATTTTTTTTATATGTAGGTATAGGTATATTACATAGTCTGAAGTTTAAATTATTATAAAATTTGCAATTTGCTATTTGCAATGCTTGCAGCTGTAAATCATTTAACCACGGAGAGATTCTTTCAACATTACGACAGCTTAAAATCTGGTTCAGTACACCATGACAAAATAAAATTAGAAAAAAAAAAGAACCAATTACCTAAATAAAAATGTATATTGTCATAGTACATACAAGACCCTAACTGAAAAAAAGCCTGAGGGTCCAACATTTTTTTAATATGGATTTATGGACAATTATCATCTGTACTACGTCTCGCTCTCATTAATATATTCATATGGATATTTCTATTTAGATATAGATCAAGTACCTAATATATATTCTCAAAAAATAAGGACCGAATATTAGATTTTCTATTGTAATTTGTAGATGTTCAAATTTTGAGATTTTTTATCTCTTGACTTTTTTTCTAGGTATTTTGAATAATCTGTAAATGTATTACTCTTAAAATTAAAACACTTGTAAGTTTAATAAAATGTAAAGTTTAATTTAATAGATGTTCTAAATGTAATAATTTTTTATACTTTAGTAGTTTAGTATATTGTACATATATTTTATATTCTGAGCTTATAACGATTTATAGCGATTTATCTTTAATTTTTTAATTTTTGTGTTTGTTATCACCTTTTGATGCAGAAAAAATGCGTAGGTTATTCTTCAACGACATCTTTTCTGTTATGAAAGTGAAACTAGTTGGTTCTTTTGAGGAAGAGGGGAGGGGGACTAAAAGTAAAAAACTTCCAATAGTTTTCAAAAGCGCTGGGAAAACAAACAAAAATTTAAGGACAAACTGAGATTTTTACTTAAAACCAGTCTTCGAAAAAATTGATTTTGTTTTTTAGTGTAACTCTAAAATATAACAGTTTAGTGAATTTTTTACTAATGTTTCATACGAGCAATTTCCAAGTAATAACAAAATTTTTTGAAATTACAATTTTTAAGCTATTTATACAATTATAAGGATAAGAAAATGTCGAGTTTTATGATAGTTTTTTTAAAAATTATTGTCGATATAAAATATTTACTCTATCAAAAAACTTGAATATATAATACAATCTTTTAATACTTCAGTTGAGATTTTTTTGATTTTGTCTAGTTTGAATACCCACCTAATAAATTATTTGGTTTCTAAAATATCAAATATTTACCTTTCCGATTGTTCGGCGAGCCATCTGATAAACGATAATATTTGACATTCTACTTGTGTAAGTAGATAGGTACTCTTTCAATATTACATTATGGCTTTAAAATCTCTGTCTTTACATAAATTTATTATTTTTAATTAGTTTTCATTATTAGCTTTTGGCAAGTTCAGAGTCTCACAACGACATTGCGTGAGATATTGATATACACACTTCACAAATAATAAACTCGTACTTTGAGCTTAAAATTACCATTGCAAATATACAGAATGGAATATAACGTGTATTTATAATAATAATAGTATAATCCACTTCCTGAAGGAGCAACAATTTGATTGTGTGTAAAAGAACTATTATACTATATAGACTGCTCGTGTAGACAATGTAGAAAGTGGCACTCTTCAAATTCTTTCTCTATACCTAACGTTCAATTTATTTTTTTATTAACTTAAAAAGCTTATGGTAAAAACTAAAAATTGTACTTAAAAAATAATAACTATAGCAACCTTTTTTTTTTGTAGTTACAATATTAAAATATATGACGTCCTTTATACAGCCCCACCACATCAAATGTTGGCCTCCTGCATTATAAATGTTTTTTTGCCCTTTATATCAATATTTTCAAATATTCAAAAATTACAAATATTAATTTCGGCGGGCCCCTAAATTATCCGGTCCTCTGAACCCTAGGTTCAACAGCCCTCCCTTGTAAGGGGCCCTGCCTTTTTATTGTACTTTGCATTTTCTTTTTATTCTAGTTGTAATAGGTTCCCCAGTGTGCAAAGTTATATTCGATAGATATTCAAGCGATGTTTTATGGAAACATGGAAATAGAACATCACATTTTAGGTTGTAATTACGTTACTGTAATATGTATACGATTGCAAATGCTTATAACTGCCGTCATTCAGAAAATATTCTTTGTATGTTTTGTAGAAACATTCTAGTGACATAAAAAAAACATTCATTTTATATTTCAAAAAAAACATTACTTAGATGTTGTATTAGGTCTATGCTTTTTAAATTGTTTTTATTTCATATTAATGTTCATTCATTTTTATATTACTATATAATATTGTACTTAAATATTATGTATTGTATTCATAGTTGAAATTCAAGGACGGCTAAGAGGAAGAGAAAATTAGCTTTATTGCGGAATTTGAAGATTTGAATATTAGTTCTGGACATTTTAATACAAAGTTAATACAATTTCAAAAAATCTCAGATGCCTATCCATATTTAATTAAAATAAATAGCAATATAGCACTATTATACCTAAGTATGACTGTATGAGGCCTATGGGAATTTCAATTCCGAATTCTTATCACGGGGCCGAATTGTACCGACCACGGTCTTAGAATATGGGTACCGACCCAGACGTTATCACCGTAAAAGAAGGGAATCGCAAAAGAAGTCTTGTCACAATCCGCGATTGTTGGCCAGACTGTAATGCGTCAAACATGTGCATTGATTACATTTTTTTTTATCAATTTGTTTGGTTTGGTTGTTACTTGTTTCGGTGTAAAACAATAATAAATTGTAGAATTCAAAATAAAAAAATGTCTTACACTTTAGATCTGTGACACGAGTGTCGCTGTGAAACCCTTTCGGCTGATTCGATGTTTTAATAAATAGTTGCCGTGAAGTTGACTCGCGTGCAACACGGTAAATGCCGGTCATCCGAACACTTGAATGCGTCAAATGCTATTGTTTGCGGCATATTTGACGTTAACCTAGCAGATGGATGAACATTTCGTCCAATAATTTGTCGGTGATATTGCATTATTGGTTCATCTATTACGCTTCGAATAATTCGTAAATATGAAGACCGCTCTCATGGTGGCGGAAAAACCTTCTTTGGCTTCTTCACTCGCCAACATACTGAGCAATGGACGCAGTAATTCGAGAAAAAGTAAGTTGATTATTAAAAATTAAATATTCATAAAATGGAGTTGACAGTCGACATTATGCAGTTGCGTCTTCCTAATTATTCGTCGAATAATTTAAAACGTTTTTAGTCATGTTTTGTTTTGAAATATTTACCTAATGTGTGTGTTGTATTTACAGTTACTTTATTATTTTTTAAATGTACCAAATAATTTGTTCATTAATAAAAGTTTGATTCATTTTTGGTTTTGATTCTAGCATAAATTTGTAATATGTGTTAGGTTCCTATGATTTGAGCTATGCTTTAACATTTAAAATGATTGACCATGTCAGATAAAATTTATTATATTACAGTATGATAGTTACAAAACAAATTAAATAAATAGTTACAAAGATATTTCTTGAAAAAAAGCATTCAAGGAATTTGTTCATTGTACCTATATAGTTGTGGTGTATTATCAATCTTGGTTGTGATGATGGGTTAATGTTGTTATCTTATTATTTAACAAATACTTTTCATTGCATTGAACATTTTGTTTCATTAAAAGTAACTGTTTATGTTTATAGTTATGATAACTATAGTTATACATAAAATATATTGTGTACATCTATATTCTATGTAGACTGAATCTAAATTGTATATTTTCTAAAATAAATTTTAGCTTTTTAGAATGTATGAATTTTAATTAAATTTTTTTTTAATTGATAAAATGGTACGTTCTTACAGGTATGAATTCTGCATGTCCTGTACATGAATGGTCAGGAACACTTTTTGGGGAACCAGTAATATTTAAAATGACTTCTGTCTGTGGACATGTTATGACTTTAGACTTCAACAGTAAATTCAACAATTGGGATAAAGTTGATCCAGTAATAAGCAATTAGATACATCATTATAAGATTTTAAGTTAATTTAATATTATTCATTTTTCAAATAGGAAGAGCTTTTTTCTTGCCCAACTGAAAAGAAAGAAGCGTCTCCTAAGTTGCGTATTCCAGCAATGTTGGCATCCGAAGCACGTGGTGTAGACTTTTTAATATTGTGGCTCGATTGTGATAAAGAAGGTGAAAATATTTGCTTTGAAGTGATTGATGCTGTTAAAAGTTCTATGAAACGTTCTGGTGAAGTGAACGTAAGTATAATTTTAGTTTTAAACTATTAAAAAATATATATATATTTGGAGAGTGTAAAGTGTATAAGTATTATTGTTTTATGATGTTAACTTTATGAATAAACATCACTGGCCTATACTGTATGTATTTTATCAAATTATGCTTATAAAACTTTTAATTGTTTGCAGAGGATTTGGAGGGCAAAGTTTTCGGCAATTACGGCAAAAGATATTAAAGGAGCTATGGAAAAATTAGATTTTCCTAATCGTAATGAAGCAATGAGTGTTGATGCTAGACAAGAACTTGATCTTCGTATTGGCTGTTCATTCACTCGTTTTCAAACTAAATATTTTCAAGTATTTTTAAAATGAATTCTTTATTTTATTTTTTTATTTTATTTATTTTTTACTCATTAAATTTAGGGAAAATATGGAGATTTGGACTCTTCATTAATATCTTACGGTCCTTGTCAAACACCAACATTAGGCTTTTGTGTTCAACGACATGATGAAATTCGAAGATTCAAACCTGAACCTTATTGGGTGATACAAGTAAGAAAATACAAATATTTAGTATCATAATACAGTTGTATATGTAAACGCTTGTATTTAGGTTACAATTCAATCAAAAGAGGGACAAGATGTAGTTCTTAATTGGGAAAAGGGTCGATGTTTTGAACGTGATGCTTCAAACAGCTTACTTCAAGCATTGAAAAAACAACAAACAGCAACGTATGCTCAAATAAACTGCTGTTAATAATAATTATACATTATACATTTTTTCAGTGTTGTCTCTGTAACTCAACAAGAAAAATCAAAACAACGTCCCTTAGCTTTGAATTCAGTGGAACTTATGCGAGCCGCAAGTACTGGACTGGGAATGGGTCCCCATCATGCAATGCAATTAGCCGAGCGTCTTTATACCCAAGGTTACATTAGTTATCCCAGAACAGAAACATCTCATTATTCAGATAATTTTGAATTGCTGTAAGAATATATACTATATTAATACATTTAGATGTATCATTTTTAAATACATACATTTTATATTATTTTATGTTATAATTTCAGACCTGCTATGAGAACTCTCCAAAAAAGCAATGAATGGGGTCAAGAAATACGTCAAGTACTTAATAATGGTTTAACCAGGCCTAGAAATGGCAAAGACTGTGGTGATCATCCTCCTATTACACCCACTATGTTAGCATCTCGTAATGAATTAGATGGCGACTCTTGGAAACTTTATGATTTTATTGTTCGACATTTCATTGCTACAATTTCAAAAGATTGTAGATATTACTCTAAAACTGTCACTTTTAAAATTGGATCAGAAATGTTCACATATAATTGGCGAACCTTAATTGATGCCGGATTTACTGCCATTACACCATGGAAAGCATTACCTAAAAATGAATTGGCAGTTAATTTTGAACGTGATGAAAAGCTTAATATCAAAGATGTACGATGATTATTGATATAAAAATTATGATTTAAAAAAAAAATTTTTAATACTATATTATTTCTATATTAGGCTAGGCTTACAGATCACATGACGAGTCCTCCAGGTTACCTTACTGAGTCTGAACTAATATCAATGATGGAAAAACATGGGATTGGAACCGATGCATCTATTCCTGTTCATATTAACAATATATCACAGCGTAATTATGTAACTGTTGCTACTGGACGCAGACTTGTACCTACCAATTTGGGTATAGTTTTAGTGCATGGATATCAAAAGGTTTGTGTTAAAATTATAAATATATTACTGTCTTATTATTTTTATTTATATTTTTTGTAATTGTTTAGGTATTTTATAATATGAATATAATGCTATTTAATGTACATATCTGAAACAAATGAAAAATAATTAAATTCTCTATAATTAATTATTAATTGCTTTAATTTGTATACATTACTAGCATTATGTATTTATAATTTATATTTATATTTTTTAATGTTTTTTTACTATTTATGAAGATTGATAAACAATTGGTGGAACCAACCATGCGTTCTACTATTGAAGACCAGTTGAATCTTATAGCCAAAGGTGAAGCAAATTATGATCGTGTTCTTAGACAGACTATTGAGGCTTTTCGACAAAAGTATTTATACTTTGTGAAATCTATTGAAGCTATGGATTCTCTGTTTGAAGTTTCATTTACTACTTTAGCTGCTAGTGGAAAGGCGCTTTCAAGGTAAATGTTTTTACTTTTTGTAGTACATTATAATTGAAATAGAATTTAATAATCATAATAAATAACCTTTGCTTTATTTTTATAGATGTGGAAAATGTCGACGTTATATGAAACTTATCATAGCAAAACCATCCCGACTGCATTGTTCACATTGTGATGAAACATATAATTTGCCCCAAAATGGAAATATAAGAATTTATAAAGTAAATTTGTTGTGTAATTAAGTTTTTTCAAAGAAAATACTAATTAAACAATGTATTATTTCTAGGAACTAAAATGTCCATTAGATGACTTTGAGTTGGTAACTTGGTCAACTGGAAATAAAGGTCGCAGTTACCCATTATGTCCATATTGTTATAACCAGCCAGCATTCAGGGATATGAAAAAGCATAGCGGTTGTAATCTGTGTCTTCATCCAACTTGTCCACAGGGATTTTATGTTAATGGTATTGCTAGTTGTTTGCAATGTGATAACGGAGTGTTAGTATTAGACCCATCATCTGGGCCTAAATGGAAAGTTGGCTGTAACAAGTGTGATGTTATATTCCATTTGTTTGAGGATGCACACAAAATAACTGTGGAAGAGAGTAAGGAATGCGATTGTGGAGCTCAGCTTCTAAAAATTGAGTATAAAGAGGTATTTCTAATCTAATACCTTTTGTTTTATTGTTATTATTTTGGTGCATTATACTTTTTAAACTTATAATATATTTTATTGAAATATAATTTAAATAATAAATAAACATTTTAGGAACGCACTCGACTGCCCCGTGATCTTATTGAGATGACTGGTTGCTTATTTTGCTGTGAAGACTTTGGATATTTAGTCGAGAAATTTAGAGCTCAAGCATCTAAGCCAGTTTTTAATAGTCGCCAGGGTCGAGGGAAAGCTAAGCACAAGGGTAAAGGTAAGCCAAAACCGCCTAAAGATAAAATGGCACAATTGGCATCTTATTTTGTATAAAACCTACAATAGGTAACTTGGCCTAAATTAATCAATTATAAAATAATTAAATGTACCTAAGATGTGTATTTGGTATTACTGTCTCTATACCTTTTAATATAACATCTTATTTATTATGTATACTGTTTCTTAAAATTTATAACTTAAGTCATTATGCTGAATCTCAAATATATTTCTGAATATTGCCATCATGTGTGCAATATTGATTATATTTTATATAATAAAAACAATTTATTTAAGTAAAGTAATAAGTCATACGTGCATAATAATTTATAATTTACACTGTCATACAATCATATAAAAGTTATAACATTTAATAAATTCCTATTTAAATAAAATTGTAGCATTTTCATTACTTTTTATAGTATTTCAATTTACTTTATGATTATCATTAATACTCAAATTAAACATATTTTTTTAAATAAAGTATTTAAAAAGTTAACTATCTAGTATTTTTACAGTATTTATATTTAAAAATAAACAGTCATTAATTTTATGAATATATGTCAGATATATATAATATATTATAATAATATTATTTTACTGAATTAAAGAGTAATATCCAATTTTAATTTTTCTTTGCATGTTCTTATGTTTTTAATTTTATTTTCTTGCCAACCCAGTTGTACAATTTTCTTTAGTTACCTATATAATTTAAGGTTTTTTTTAATTTTGTTTTAAGAAATGTCTGTGGTGTTAGTAACGATACAAAATAACAACTATTTGAAAAATAATATATATTATTAACTATATATACCTAATTTTATTAATTCGTTTGAATACTTTATTTTTAAACTAAAATACTGTTTGATAAATGCTTAATCTATCAACAAATTAAATAGTTACTTTTTATAGCAATATTATTTTAAGTAACCCAAAATTAATTGTTGAACTGGAATTATTTTAACACATGGTATACGACCACATTCTTCTTCTTCTTTTTTATCACAAGTCTTTAAAAATGTACGTACATTTTCCCAATGTGAACTAATTTTAGCTAATATAATTTATTTAATCTACTGAACTTCATGTGTGAACAAATTATTTAAAACTTGTGTTAACATTTTTTGAACTGATACGATTATTTTAGTTGCTTATAACATATTTATTGTATGATCTGACAGAAATTATCTTAATAATAATCAAACTGAACTTTTTTATTATAAAATTATACTTAGTGTTGATAAAACAACATTGCAAGTATAATATTATGCTATGCCATATGTTTTTAACCTTTGATTGATTCAAGGTTAAAAACCATTGTGCTACTCATTTTGAAATAATTGTATTCAACTATGTTGTAAATTGACTTGTGTATAAAAGTTTCATCATTATTTGTAACATCTTAAAACTGTGTTAGCATTATGGTAATTTATTATAAATTATAACTAATATAAATAAAATGTGCTTTTTTTTCTTTCCTCATACATACATTTTTTTAGTTTTTCTTTGGGTTATTTTTATCTAAAACAATTCAAGTATAGAAAAGATCATTGTGTACAACATAAAAAAAAAATGTAATTAGATATAATAACAGTATGGTCTATGGAAACATAAACTGCAATTAATGTCAATGAATAATAACAAATATGCTTAAGAATTAATGAATATTGATACTTACTAAAATAAAAATGGAAAGAATCCAGGAACAACTGTGAGTAAATATGTTTAAAAAGTTATTCATTTAATTATTATATATAAAATTATGTTTTATATGTCTGTAGGCATGCAGTATTTAATGACTTGTATAGGTAACCAATACATTATCAACTATTTTAAATTCATTGATCCAAAATATTTTTATTGTTAAAATAAAAACGGTAGATAACTATTCTGCAGTATAGTAAGTGTGGAGTTGAAAATCCCAAGTGCCAATGAATAATATTTTTAAATTATATAACTACCTAAATAACTAAAATCATTCTTCTTTTTTAAGATGTCTAATTTTGTCAAAATTATGTACACCGTGTGTTTACCAATTTACTGAACACTGAATTTCTCGGCTGGATTATGTTGGAATAAATCAAATTTTTTTTTACAAGGTTGTGGTATATAAATACATATTTTCAGATAAATTTCAAATTTTTAAACCCTGCGCATGCGCAATGCAACTTACTTTTTTTTAATAGCAACAAGTAGTTTTGATACCAAATTCGAATAGACTGAATTTTTTTAAGTCATTTTGACCAATTGACCATGGCTCTAAAACCAAAATTGACTGAATGAGAGCCATTCAAATTTCAATGAATAATACATTTTTATAATTCACTATAAAATGCATAAAACCATTTATAATTATTTATTATTGGTTACTTTTTGAATATCTTAAAGTATTTTTTATTTTTATACATGTTATAAATAAGATTAACATATTGATTGAATAATTTTATATCCATATTATGTTAATCTTATTTATAACACGTATAAAAAAAAAAAATACTTAGATATTCAAAAAGTAACCAATAATAAATAATTATAAATGGTTTTATGCATTTTATAGTGAATTATAAAAATGTATTATTCATTGAAATTTGAATGGCTCTCATTCAGTCAATTTTGGTTTTAGAGCCATGGTCAATTGGTTAAAATGACTTAAAAAAATTCAGTCTATTCGAATTTGGTATCAAAACTACTTGTTGCTATTAAAAAAAAGCAAGTTGCATTGTGCATGCGCGTACCGAAGGGTTTAAAAATTTGAAATTTATCTGAAAATGTGTATTTATATACCACAACCTTGTAAAAAAAAATTCGATTTATTCCAACATAATCCAGCCGAGAAATTCAGTGTTCCCTAAATTGGTGAACACATGGTTTATATTTTTCAGATATATTGGTTCAAGTATGAACTACTTGTGAAAACCTTGTATTTGATTTTCAAGTTTCTTAATCCTGCAAACATTTTTTTATCGATATTTAGTGAAAAAAAAATGTCAAAGGTCTAAGAATAGCACTATAAGAGTCAGACAATTTTGAAAATTACACATGTATAGAAAATGCTAAAATAGACATTAGGGAAAAATTTAAAATTTGAATCATAACAAAATACTTAACCTTTGATGAAAAACTATTATTTTACGCAGGAATAGAATTAAGATAAAAATATCTAATTTCGGCAAAATTTTAACTTTTATTGAATTATAACTCACAACTAATTTTTTAATCTCCGTAATAATAATAACTTTTGAGGAATCTTGTATTAAATTTTCAAACCTTAGGTATATAAAATATAAATGTTAAAACTTTTATGAATTTCAAACTGCCTGCAAAATAACTTATACATATTTTTGATCTTGGCGAAATTCTAATTCAAAACAATCATTAAAACTTACTGGGGATAAACACTCAACTTTTATTTTAATTTCTATGGTGCTGAGTGGATTGAACATATATATTCTAAATATACAAAAGTATATATATAGACTGCACCACCCCCACCCCAAGTTGCTGCTTTGGGGTACACTATACGTGTTGTTTATTGTCAACATATAGTTAATTTGTATGGTATTTTACACAATCTATTGGGATTATTTCTTATTTCATGATTTATAAGTATACCATAGGTACACCGTACAAGAGTATACATGACAACATTATGTGTTATTTTGTGTGATAAAATATTTTCAAAAACTGATTTTTAGATGTAAAAACGGTTTGTAATTTTCACTAACAACAATAAGAATATTATCTACAAATACTTAGTTATATGTTTCTTGAATAATTCGTAAAATAACCTGAACTTAATTTCCCTTCTATTTTTTAATTTTTTACCTGTACGAATATTTTAAATTTGAAAAATTAGTTGACATTCTCCAACGTGGTACTACCCCTTACATCTGTTACGTATTGCGCCTACACGATTATACGATGTATCGTTTGCATTGCATTCAAAATTCCATACGGTATAAGCATTTTTAATTTGAAGGTATTTAACCAACCGTTGTGTCAATTGTATAAATGTATTACAATTTATAATTATGAGTGGATTAATCATACTATTAATGACATGTACCGGTTGATTCATCTAACATACGACACTCATTAAAATAATTATTTAGGTCGTTAAAAACAATTTTTTACTATTTTTATCGTTATCGTTCTTGAATGTTTTTTTAATTTTTTAATGACAATACGCATTTTCAATTCTTACTTCAAAAGAGAAAATTTTTTGGAGCAGGTACTTTAAAGTTAATAAAAATGGAATTTTGGATGAGCAGTTTGCCAGTTTATGAGTTAAAACTCAATAAGTATTTGCATTTTAAAGTTTAGATGAGTGGATTGAAGCGATACACCAAGTACCCCTCAAAATGTTGGCCCACTACTCCACTCGTTTAAGCTTTAAATACTTATTGTATAGGTACCCACTATAATAAACTAGGTACTTAATTAAAAAAACCAAACTTGATTTTTGTAGTTTGAAACACTCCGAATAATACCTATGTCTACTTCGGAGTATGAAATAAAAAATATTCGTTGTCATTTTACGACTTTCAATTATGCAAGAGAAATATTTTCAAAAACTTTATTGTTTTCTGAGATGATTAGTGTCTCTTAAGTGAACTAAACGAATCAACCTTTATACATAATATAACGTAATAATTAGGGCTGGGATTTTAATGCCCTAAAAAATTTCAAAAAATGCCCTTAAAAAAATGCAAAAATGACTTAAAAAACTCAAAAAATGCACTAACAAAATGCATTTAAATTATATTTATTATAGGTTAAAAATTAGAAAAAGAATTTAAATTATACTACAGTAATTTATTTTTGTTTGTTTATTGTACGTTGTTACTTCTTTAGTTTTTTTTATGCTTCTGTTTTCTTAATCATTCATTCTAAGATAATAATTTAAAAAATTAAATTTTTTAACGGTGATAATTTACGGGGAAACCCTAGCTATGATGAAATATATGAATTTATGATACTATATATAATTTATTATTCGTACCGTCAGCAGTTTGTCGAAAGTTGTTTGTGAATCGCAACAATTTTCGTTCATTTTATGAAGAAATTATGAAAAATGCTCTAAAAACCAAGAAAATGCACTAAAAACATAAAAAATGTCCTAAAAATGCATTTAATAATTAATTTTGTCAAAAAATGCAAAAAAAATGCAAAATAAAAAATACTTTAAAATAATCAGTATCACCCAAAACACATTTTATACTTACGGATCAACGTTCCAAAACATCAGAAAAATAGATGCCTTTGCATCAAAATCCCAGCCCTAGTAATAATATTAACGGTTGCATTTATTTTCGCATGCGTTTATTATAATATACATAGTATAATGTGTAGCAATATAGGTTATATTATAATAACGCGGTACTGAATATGAAAATATACGATGTCGCGTGCGTATTATTACAGTAATATTATGCATATCGACGATAATCAAACATCATATGCAGACTCCTCCTGTTGCACGGACCGCGCGTGTTACATCATAGGAAGAGGATCACGACCATTAGAAAGTGAAATCAACGTACCTACGCGCAGTGACTGAATACACCGTGACGAGTCTACAGCCAATATAGCATATAATACCGAGTACCACCTGCTATAACTACCTACCTGTACGCGTTTTAATATACCAAACACACGCAGCCACGCAGGTAACTATAAACCTACTATTATTTATTTTAATAATAATTTATGTGTAAGTGCCTACCTATACAGGGGCGTACCTAGGGGGGTGGGGGTTTCAAACCCCCCTCGAAAAATAAAAATTATTATTAATAAAAGTTAACCATAATATAATATATATGTGGAGCTTGATTAGGCTAGGTCAGGAGATAGAAACCCCCCCGAAAAAATTTCTAGGCACGCCCCTGTACCTATATATATTATACCTACGCTTATTATAACATCAGAGACGCTGACGAGCTGTCGATCACAATTTTTTGTAGATTTAGTCAAATATTTAATTAGGTATGTCGTTGTGACAATTTTATTACCTATTAATTATTTAGTTTATTTCATTATGAGCATTGAGCACCCATACATAAAAATGTTATACTTCGTAATAACTTCACCAATAAGCTGTAATGTATAAATGTATAATGTAATATTGTAATATCAAACATTATAACTAGGTACCTATTAAGTTGGTATTTTAAGGAATTTTAATATTTTATTGCAGGGATTTGGAATTACCTACATTTTGATTCATACTCGTCGTTGTTTTTGTGCACGGTTTGTAGATTTAAATAGATTAGGACGCAAGTTCAAATTTTAGTCATCCTATCAATCGTTTATTACCAATAAATAATAAAAATAAAAATTCTGGCAACCACTAAAGTATTTACCTAGGTATATAATATATATTATTTACATTAACTATAATCTTACTCTATAAGTATATTCCTATAGTTATTATTACTATAGTCTATAAGTTAGTATTTACTATCTACCATGACACAGTGACACACGTAATGAGTTTTCTATGCTAAAACAATATCTATAAATGAAAAGTAAAAGTAACATTTATTCGGTTGACCTATATGACTTAAATATTATTTTAATTCATAACAATATTTGCTGTACTTAAGACCTAAGTATAAAATAGTACAATTGTAAAAACAACCCTTAAAACGCATTAAACCTATATTTTAGTTATCGTTACACTAAATCATTAAGTTTTAAACTTATAACACTAACGTATTGTTGTATTATATTATGCATATTTTATACTTTCGGTGTCGTGATGTTTGTACTATAATTAATATTAATAAATAAATTAATTAAGTGACCTTACGAATATATGAGTCGAGTGGATCACTGTTTTAAATTTAATAGTAAAGTTTTGTTAACCGTAAATTAGCTGATAAGTCATTGGTAATTGGTTTTGTAAACAATTCTGTAGGTACTGCAGCATAACTACATAAGTGTCTCACTATTTTAGTCCTTAGATTACACAAAATCTATTCATATAGTGGGAGCATTAACGTTTTTAGTATAGTTCACAAAGTTGTAGATATTGCAAGCAACCAATCTAAATCATATATCCTGAAACTAAATATTATTTTAAAATAATGAAATTTGATTTAAAAATATATGTACTATAAATAATATTTGTATGAACATAATTTATTATTTACTGATCGACTGACGGTTTTTTGAGAATTGTGTTTTTTTCTCAATGTACACGCACGTAAAATTTACATACTTCAAATCATTATTTAAATATAATTATTTAATCTATATAAACAGTTGGTTAACTCTATAAATTAGGTGACTATTATGCCAATATCTCGGGTGGCATCTCGGGTGTGCTAAACAGTTCCCACCCGTTCCCGGTTTCAAAAGGGGGGGAAAGGTGACTATTATGTCAATATTTCTTAAATTCTATCACTTTATATACCTATTATGCTATTTCATTCGGCTAAGGATTCTAAGGAAGTGAAATGAAATGACCTTAAATTAACAACTATATTAATTATATTGTATGTCATAAATCATAATCATGTTATCAAGGTAAAAAACAGCTATCTGCTATACAGGGTGATTATTTTAATATTAAACACTCATTTTCTCGAAAAGTATTTGTTTTTGAAAATATTTTCTTTTCAATTTTATATGGTTTGAATTTATCACAAAAATAAATGTTTGAATGTTTATTTTTACTATTTTTTATCCTTATAATATAAGAAGTTGTTACTTTTTTTATCAAACCGGAAAATTAAAAACAACACGAGGCCAAATTCACATAAATCCTTTTACTCTCAACAAAAAAAACTACATCCATCATTTGCTGCCTCCAAGGAATTCATATTCCCTTCATATCAAGTCGAATATCTTGGTATTAATTTTGATAAGAGACTAACCATATAGGTTGGTCTTTATTTAAAATTAAAAAGAAAGACATTAAATGCTCAATCGCACTTATTACAATTTTTAAGATGTACCTAAAATCCAAACTTCTATTTTAAAATAATAAACTTCTTATTTTCAAATTATTTCTAAGACCAATTTGGGCCACCAATTATGGTGCTCAATTCAGAAGCTGTTCCAAACCAACTCCATTATAAACAATTCAAGCTTTCCAAGCAATTATTTCCCTATACGTCTAATGACGTCCTCCTTTTGGTCCGTCTACTGTCTACTGTATATTATATTAATTAAATACATTAAAATAGTTGTTAATGTACATTTTTAATTAATTAATATGAATTAGTTTTTACATGGAACGAAAGTTATAATGTGACAATAATAGGTACATGATGGTGGATTTGGAACATTATGGGAAGCCGACGATGAGAATTCGAAAATTTAACCAATTTATATTAATTTATCAATATATATAACTTTTAAAATTGGTCCGTGAATAATAAATACTGTATATATCCAATATTGTGTTTATTTTATATTTTTGTAAATTATTATTAAAACATTTTATAACTAAAAAACTACTCGTTAGAATTTTGAATTAAATACATCAATATGTTTTTGGAAAATATCGCCTTAATAATTCACAGTAAAAACAGGGGGTTTCATTTGTATTGTCACAGGACTCTTTAAGTAATATCAAAAATCTCAAGAAAAATCTGATCGCAAAAAACCATTATTAAATGAAAAAATGGGGTTGAGCATGCCTGATGAATTATCCTACCATACGTCTATAATGTTATGCGTTCAACATTATTTTAGGCTTTACTGCTTGAGCTATAATAATAATTAGGATGGCTATTGTCTAACTAGCCGAACGATCTAAATTGGATATAATAGAATAAATTACATAAAATCCGACAAGTCTAACCCGGCGTTATTGCAGACATGTCATTGGAATATCAAAATTATACAAGATAAAGTCATTGATGAGTTAAGTTTAAAAATTATAAAGTTAGGTTTTTGTGTTATAGATGTTGATGACTATGATAATGACTACTATAATCGTATAAAGTAATAACTTATAATGTTTAAATGTCACTATACATATTATATTGTACTTGCTAAAGTACATAATACATTTATACTCAAGGGTAATAGCTCTGATAACTGATAAGTATTATATAGATATTGTTTCGTAACCACTGAACCGACGTTTGATCAGATGTTAAGCGCGTATTAATATTATATTATTCTAGTTGAATATATACTTGTTGTACCTATATAGGTATGTAGGTACTATAGGTATTAAATAAGTACTTACCAGTTACCAGTTACCACTTACCACCCACGAAAATCGTTGCAGCGACCACATGTTCCTAATGTGTAAATATGTAATGAGTAATGACTAATAACTATAAATGCCATTGCCGTGGTATGAACCGTATTTAAATGGGCATATACTTACCTACTTAAATCTCATATATAGATACAGCTATACGAGTATACATTTCTACAACTATACGACGGTATAGCTTAGTGTTTGCCAACTTTTTTACTGAACTCTTTATTTTTTTACTTTTTAGATTTTTAGTTATCTCACCGCTTCCTATAAGTTTTTAAAATAACTGATTTTGAGACCTTAGATTTGTTGGTTATACTTATTACTTAGCATGTAAAAAGTTAATAGCTTTATTGATATACTTACTTAAATCAGCACAGGTACTATAAATACTAGACATTTTTATACGTTTTAAGTTTTTAATGTAAAACCTGCTAACTGATACAACATATAATTATATAAACTACAGGTTGGAACACTTATAATTACTAATTTACGCAGTTGTACATTTCATTAGGTACGATGTATAAAATCAAAATTTTGCTTTCGAAAATAATTTTAGCGGAGTTAAAAACCTTCATGCTGGTAAAACTTATTGAACTTAGTCAATACAATTTTTTTTATAAAAAGTTTCTGTGGTAAATCCGATACTTAAATTACAATAAATATAGGTAGTGGATATTAGTAGGTACTACATTTTTTTTTAGAGGAAAATTATTTTTGGGGGCTAATTTTTTTGTACATCTTCAATATCTTAAGAGTTGTGCCAATATATTTTATATTATTAACAACTAATAGAGTTAAGACGTGTTCTGTAGCAATATTGGCATTATAAACTTATGCTGTATGCACTTTTGAGTCATACATTTATTTGGTGGCGACGGTCTTATCGATTCCGGAACCCTAGCACCGCTGGATATTATTAATATTACGTATTTGATGATGAAACATGTGACTTTGACTTTTTGCTCTCGAGTTGTTCATCAATATAACGTGAACATTTATAATTATAATTTAGTGTTTTACCCACTTTAACGTACCCACACAAAATATTTATGAACACACTAACGACAATGATATTATGCGATCGAGTAATATACGTAACAATATAATACACTACTATCTATCCCTACATGATATAATGCACAAACTTATTATACGTCACGACTAGACGTCGTGGTGTGTATACGCCTCCCGCGTGTATGTCTGAAATCTGAATATAATATCGTGTCGGGACGTTAACCCTCGGGGCGTCGCTTAAGTACGTCGTCGTCAAACGCGTTCGCAGTGATGTTTATAATTTACGTTATGGGCGAGCGATCGTACATGCGTAATGTATAAATCATATATTTATGTATATTATGTTTGTGTGTATAATAATGATAATAGTCGCGTATGTATACATAATAAATAATAATAATAATAATAATAATACTATAATCTTATAATATATACAGATATTATATTCACAATTATACAGTAGAGTTCATACACTTTCCCCGCGTATATAAATAACATGTGTATATATAGTAGCCAGTAGCCGGTAAATGTACCTACGTCATATAGGCGGAGATCTGGAGATCTAGTCAAATGTTAAAATGGCTTACATTTTTTAAAACTATTATTAAGTTTACAATTAAATAATTATAACAGCTGTCCTAACACGACGGGAACTTTTTTTCTAATGATTAAATAATTTCTTTCTGAAGTGTGAATTGTTAAGCAGATTATTAATTTTAAAATGTACATGGACGTACGAATTTAATTTCGAACTAGTAGCTTCTGTCCAGTTAAAGCGCTACAGTACAGACATCTTGTTCAAATCACTAAAGGTCTACTGAACATAATTTTCGATATTGACTATTGACGATATTATAATATTATATTACCATTAGTAGACCTTATACAAGTTTAAGAACTTCCGAACTCTTGTGTTAATATTTTATACAGATAAACAAACAAATTAAAAAAAAACACATTCACTACATGACTTTATAAGTATAAGTCAATACTTATAACTTGTTATAGATTAATATATTCTATTTCATCGGATCTCCTTATTCCTTAAAAATTTGTAGAAAAAAAGCAGATTCTCATTTTTAAAAATAATTTTGCGATGCCAATCGCCGCCGCCAAGGTAGTTTTCGTCAATGCTGTAAAAAATCTTGGTATTTGAAAATAATATGGTTTTAACTTTTAAGTATCTATACATGGCAAGGATCATCAATTAATATTTTTGAAGGACCACTGTGATTTAGAAAGTTTTCAGGGCCCGTCATAATCGTGTACTATATGTACATGTTTACCCAAACAATGTAAAGACAAAATCAAAAAATCAAATTTTAATTTTAATTGAGTACCTACAATGAAAACCTTTTTTAATTTCACCACTAAAAAAAATTTTTTAAATCTGCTGGCCCCATATAAGTTCGTCCGCACTCGCCATGGTGACCCCTGTCCAATCCTTTGGTAGTGCACAGCCTATAACTACAAATTCCAAAATCAGAATTTGTACACAATCATATGCCTTATTGCCTATATAGTTTTACTTTAAAGCGGGGTGGCCGTGTTTCAAAATACATCCTGTGCATAATATAATATATAACATATTATGTGTACGGAGCGTGCATCATGATTCATGATGATCAGACACTTTAATTAATGTAAAATTTCCAGATCTTCCCGATACACCTGTTGTACATAATATTTGTACTGTAAATACAATACACTGTACGATGTACCATTATATACCAAACACCTATATATGGCTGTATATTATACCATCGCGACTACCGGCCGTGAACCGCTACTCTCGTGTATATGTATAATATAATATAATATTTCACCGTGTGCGCCTTGCCCTACTATATACCGACGTTTGAAATTTTTGAATAGGAAGTAGGTAGGAAAAACCAGAAACTCATATAATTCATCAATAATAACACGGTGTGCATATACGATGTGTATTATTACCGTGTCGACACGGCGCGATAAAAAATTATGTTATGTATATAGGTATATATAGGTTTATATAGGAGGCAATTCGTAATGAGAAAAAAAAAAATCGCGACATTGGGCCGGCACAAGGTATAATATTATTGTACCCAACTACGAGTTCCGACGGTATATACCTGTACGTATAGACCGTAAGGGCCTATAACTCGTGCGCGCATATAAAAATACAATATACACATACATAATATCGATATGATATCGTTGTGAAAAAGCTTTTTGATTTTTCGGGTCAAGATCACGAGCTCGGGAATTACATGTCATAAACGCGCACACATACGCACAGACTGGAGCGCATTACGGGCCGCCGCGCCGAGGGGAACCCCCAAAGCCTTGACCATTGCGTAACCGGATCTTGGTCGGCGCATTATGACGGTATCGACGGTCGGCGGCGTTCATACATAACTCGGGACGCAACAGCGCGTTTGACATAACGCTGTGAAACGACTGCGACTGCGACGCGGACGACGCTCCTCTCGGCCACCACCCATAGCCGCTGCTGTTTCGCCGGCGATATTATTGTTGTTATTTTTTTTTGCTTTTCGTCCGCAGCCGTGCCCGTTGCTGTACTCACGTCTCTTATACATGGCCCGCGTTCGGCGCGTCGTCCACGGACAACTATAACAAACGCTGCACGACGGCCCGCAATAATATAATATTATAATATACGTGAGTACCTATATATATATTATAATGTCATTGCACACCCGACACGCGACCCGCCCGCCTCGCCTATCGCACGACGCTTTCATAACGTGTACAATAATTATTATAGTAAATATTATTCGCAGCATATATATAATACGCCTTTTTATGCGATACGAAATACGGCCATTTATACATATCTATATGATATAGTACGGTGCTGTATTATAATGTATATACTATATAGTGTATGTATTAGGTTCGATAAACAAACGAAATAATATAGCGGTTTAGAAGATTGCAAGCTTATTATACCTGTATGATTTTAAAATTGCAGTAATCATCTATTAGCATTTTACAATTTATTAATTTACAATAAATTTCTTTGCGCAGTTAAAGAGCTGGGTAGATTCAAAATTATTGTAAAATCTATTTTTTTTTCTCGTACAGTAAACGATTTTTTTAAAATCTATAATTATTCCATGGTGAGAATGCTCGGTGAATTACCCTGTTTAGCGATAAGCTATGTATTGAGTTTGTATGTACTTATACGTAAACTCACGCCGGAAATGTATAATGTGACAAAACTTAATTTTTTTCCAAATCACTGTAACACATAAACCCATCTTTTATTAGTATATGGTGTAACTCAGAGGCGTCATTTGGGGGGGGGGGGGTGCAGGGTGTACATTTGCACTAACTTTTTTTGTGTGTCGATATACCTAAGTGTTTCATATTATTTATTTATTAATTTTTAAATTTTTGTAGGATTAAAAAAAAAATGTATTTTGCTAATGCGTTTTACTTCAAAAAATATTCAAGGTGATCAGAAAATTATGATAACTGATTTTCAACCTAAAGACAAATGATAACAAACACAATATTATCCATAACATAGATCTATTCTGTCATGATAATATTTAATGCTTATACTTTAATTTGTAAGAATGAGCTAAAAGTACATAGATTGTCAGTCTGGGCAATAATGCAATATTAAAAATGTTGGCCCAGATACGCCTTTATTGGTAAATAGCTACTCGGCTTGTAGTACAGAACAATAATCTATTAATGATGCTTTTAGACTGTAGTCCGTTTTTACGTACGTAATTATTTACTCCGAGGCCTGAGCGGCTACCTCCGAGTCCCGAGATACCCCTAACCTATAAACATCGACCGTTCGCAGGTTGTTGGGAATTTATAATATCGGCTACTCATTATATTGTGATAGTAAGAAAGCTCACAAATAATACAAATTACATAATATTAAATAAATTATACAAATATCCTATAGTTTTTGTCCCCACTTAATCCCTCCCCTCAAAAAAAAGGTGCCTTGTGGCCGGTAATGATTTAAAATGGCCTGCAAAATTTTTGGCACCAACAATAAAAAAGTTGTAATGACGCCCCTGATGTAACTATTTTGTATACTAAGTAATGGGATATTAATTGTAAGTATGTCGGTATGTGTGTCACGTGTGAGTAACACACAAATGCACCTAATATACATTTTGTAATGTAATTAAAACGACCAACCTCAACGCATACCTATAAGTCGTAAATCGATGTGACGCAAATGTATTTCTTCTAGTCTGGTATAAACATTGTTAGTGTTGACTATAAATCAATTTAAATATCATTATTTATAATACATCCATACCATTTTACTTATAAAAAAATTCTCATTGGAAATATGTTTTAGCTCCACGGCTACACATTTTGTCACGTTTCGGCCTTGTCCTCCAAACTCCAAAGTCCAATTATTTCGCGAACACGTATTTATGCAGAATTATTCTTTTACTTGCATCGAAATCTCGACATTGTAAAAATCACCTGCAACTATTCTTAAAAATATACTCATTAAACAAAAACGCTTTAATGAATGATGATACCTATAATTAAAAATGATACAATTTTTAGAGTTAAATCCTACATGTGACCCTTGAGACGCATTTTCTGACTGTCCGTTTGTATTATACATGTGCCATGTGCATTGTGTATATATTTATGTATACTTATAAAATATTGTCGTGCCATTGCCATAAAATAAATATATTTTTTTACATAAATAAGTACTTATTTTCATTTTTACCAAATATTATTTTACGTTTTGCTGTGTAGGTTCCATATAATATTATATTATTGTAATTATATATTTTTTCAATAACATATACATGGCGTTATTAGAAACTATAATAATATCGCGTTCGTGTATCACAATAATTATTCAAAACATACAATATACTTAAACCGTATTGGTGCGTGCAGACCGGAGAGACTATGAGAGAATATTTATAATAGCCAATAGGTACTATAGTTATCTATGTATTATACCGCTATTACCTACAATATACAGATTATTAAAATCTCGATTTTTCATAAACGTTTACATTATTATTTATGTAAGTCACAGTGTCGTTTTCGTCACTGCAAGGACGCGTGCCAATTGGTGTACGAGTGTTATGTTATATTATATACATTTAGATTTTATTATTATATAATTGTAACAAATCTAATTCTCGCGCCTCGCGCCGCCAACGCCGCAAACGTTACCGATATAACATAAATATAGGTATAATAACTGGGGGACTAAGGGGGAAGGTGTGTATATATTATGTACATTGTGTATATAGTTTATTGTATTTACATGATAAATATTGCGCAAAACAAAAAAAAATAGTCTTATTAGAGAACAATTGTTTAAATCGAGACGAATGTGTGTAGAGCGTATACCTGATACATATTATATTATATATAATATTATGCATCTTTCGCAATATTCGTAGGTACGAGTAATTTAAAAAAAACATATATTATTTTATTATGTATATCTAGTATATTTAATGTTGCGTTTTCGATAATAGGTATTGAAATTAAAAAACGAGTATAAATTGAAACGATTAAATCGATAACACTGTGGGTATATTCTATTCTATTTAGACAATGAGCCAACTTGTAGTTATTGTGCAACATTTTCAAAGAAAAAGGCGGGTGTGTTGTTCTTGAAAAAAATAGGCATGTTCAGCAGACATTACTTTAAATATAACTCTTAAAATAATAATAATAATAATAATGATACATTTTAATAGATTTCCATTATTGTTTTTTTTCTATAGGTACGTGTTATTGCAAATTTACAAAGTAGTACTTATTTGTATAACTTTGTTGTCACATTTTGAATGAAACACATTTAAATAATTTAAATTTTATTCTGTGCAGGTTAATTATATTATTCTTGTTTATAGTTTCATAATATTATAATTTATAATATATTTTATGGTGGCAATATGTGCGTATATTTGTGTAACATACTACTAGAAATACGGGCGATTTTAGACATTTAAATAAAATTGCCAGTTTACGCAAACTGTATAAGTTGTACGTACCTATTTTAATTATACAATTGATTCTCAATTTAAAATCCAAGGTTGATCTATAACAATGCAGTTTAAATAATATCAACTCAAATTGATATTTTTTCTACGTATTGTAAATAATGTGCGAGACGTAGGTAAAGACGGACGTACAAGACGTAAACGTATACAATGTCATAATATTTTTGTTCTCAAAAAACATACACTAAAAAATTCCTAATTAAAATTGTATTTCGATTATGTTTTATGTAAACTTAGAACAGAATTCGTAGGTATATGTAAATTTGGCCTAGATATTAATTTTTGCCGATAAAATTATGTGTTGCAGTTTAATCTGCGGATAAAAAAAATGTATCATTATTGTGTACAAACCACATGGTTGAAAGTTGCTATATGTTGCTATATAGTGGAAAAAATGCGCAGTGTAGTTCCCTATGTCAGTATCAGCGATGACAAAAATTCAATAAAGTGAAGTGTAAATGAATAAATAGTGAATGAAGAATGACCTACTTGAAATTATTATGGCTTATGAACTTTATATTATTTAAAAATAAATAATTATGAATTTGCATAAAAAATAATATTTTGAAATTAAAAAAAAAAAACAAATTGTACTACATAATATAGGCACATAATGATTCTCATTAATTATTTAATAACATGAAAATTAAAAAAAAACTAGTTCTGTTGTACACCTAGAAAGTTTGAAGTGTGCATGTAAATTACGTATGCCACTATGTCACTGTAATGGATGTGTTGTATTTTAAACCAATGGTAACACCTACTTAATTGTATACCGCGAAACATGATTCTGAAGGGAATGAGACTGGTGAATCAGTATCTATTTCTAAGTATAGTTCATGACTACATGTTATATTTTTTAGGCAAATATTGGTGTTATCGGTTGAACTGATTTTTTCTAAAAATATTGCATAAAATGTACAACTCTAAACAAAACATATTCAATGTACTTAAAACCAATAAATATACCTAAACTCAATCGAAGCTGCGATGACCTAATCTTTTTTGTACTCCATGGGTTCTAGGCATTCCTAAAGGCACATTTTCTGACGACACACTTTATAGTGGCGTTAAATCGTTGCCCTGTAACTGCTAGATTAATGATTCAAAATCATTTATACACGATTAGCTTATGAGCTAATCGCTGAAAAATTAAAGGTAATAATACGAATCGAAGGTAATTATCCTCCACATCTTTTATTGAAAATAAGTCTCCCTAGAAGACTCAAAAGATAATAGGCCCAAAGACTAACGAAAATTATATATGATTAAATGAAAAAAAAAACCTAATAGGGTGGCAGGGCTGGTTGACTTTCGGTTCAAGTTAATTTTCAATTGTTATAACACTTTCTAATTATACTTTTGTAAAGTATTTAGTTTTTTCAATGGTTTTTACCCCAATTCTTAAGGTTTGAACAGGTTCCCTAATTTTGACCCCCAATTATAGATCAAATTTACTATCATATATCATCCTCGAAGATATAAATAGATTCTCGTTCATTGTTCACTCCGCTCAAAATATAAAATGTATGCTCGGTTTAGACATCATATTTTAATGTCTAAAATATGATGGCCACGTTTACAATTGATGTTTTTACAATGATTTCCCATTATAAAATAAAAATGCCATTATAAATATAAATCTTAATTGTAAAACTAAGATTTTATTATAGCACCTATCAAATTTCTTAAAATAATGTTGAATGTACATGTAACGAATTTTTGGGTCATCAAATTATAAACATTGTGATTGTAATATTTAATTACTTTAATCACACATATTGTTGATGTGGATTTTATTTGTGTTATTAATTGTTCTTAAATATTTTTAATTCCTACTGTAACATGCGTTTTTTTCGCCGTAATCTTACTAATTATAGTTACGAATTACGGGTATTCTTTTAAAAAAAAAGTCAACTGGTTTGTGTGTTTTCGAAAGTAAAACCTGATTATTTGTCCTCATGCGAATCATTATATTTATATATTTATAATATTGCGCACATCGCACCTGTTACGGTAAAACAGTCAACAAAACAAAACTGTAGTTTGTTTAACTACATTTTTTTTTTCGCAATGAATTGATTATATTTGAACTGCGATTTCGTTTAAAAATAAAAATAAATCGCTAAGGTGCTGTTCTAAATTATATAATAATTAATTATAGTACCAACATTGTACTATTCGTTTTGTGCATACTGAATATTTATTAGTTTACTACCTACTACATTTCTGATAATCTGGATGATAAAAAATGACAATAAATTATCGTTTTTCAATACGTGAATTAGAATTACAACGAAATATGTTATATGCAGACACGTTTTTCTCTGGGAATAGTTGTTGTTGAAAAAGAAAGCACGGGCAGTAACATAATTGACAATGAATCGATACTTGTTATATCATATTTTATTCAATTTTAGTAATAACATCGTGTTCACAATACACCGAGAGTTCAAACGGCTTGTGAAATGCCGCGATGAGTTGAAATTCAACGATAGAATAAAACATATTATAATATTATATACATAGTTATATATATATATTATATATATATATAGCACCGTAATAGCGTATAGGTATGAGCGAATAGGCACATTATAGTAATTCGTATTGTTTGACCGTCAACACTAAACAGTATAAAAAATCGACTGGGATTCAAACAATTCAAAACACCGAAACACGTACGCATCACATTCTGTAAGTCGATTTACGCGTACCAACGGATGACGTGGTCCTCGTACATAGAATGTTTTAATATTATTATGTTAGGCATAGATGTACAGACTATAGTCGTATAACTATATACTAACTGTGTAGCAACCAAAGTATTTTTTACATTTTAGCATTTTTAACGACTTATTGAAACAACGACAAAATCGTACACAATATAAGCATGTATTACAATAAATATTAAATAATATGCACACATCATCTGTTCTCTGTTTGTACATTGTTATTACGTGTTGGCACGCTCATATCGTGTATTTATATAAATACGAATTATAAGAAACATGTAACACACCTATGCTTAACTACAGAGTTAGCTCGTGTGTAAGGTGGCCCCCTTTATCGCGTACGAGGGCCGTCGACTATGCCTTAGCGGAATGTCATTCTATAAATGGGTGTTTTTGCGGATCTGCTATATTGGAATATTATCGAAGGCACTTAAAACGCAATTTGACTTGATGAGACGTACGCGCTTATTGCAGATTCGAACGTGAAAGTATTTAATTCGCTTCGACGCGTAGGTGTGCGGTGTTGCTTGTGTACATTATATCATGCGCGATGCACCTATATATTAATATATTACTAATAACTATATTATGTCGACGTATTGTAAAACTAAAATACATAATATCGTGTTATTGTATACCAAAATGTTCAGTAGGTACATGTATCGTAGAAAAAATTTGAAGTGTACCTAGTTTCGACGGGTATAGAGTTTGTATTTATTGCCTGGGTATATACACCGTAGTAGTGTAGCTGCAGTTTAGATTCCTCTTTTCAGTTTTCATGACGTGCGTGGGAGAAATTAAAATAAAATTACTTTTCATTTTATTTTCCATTGTTTAAATGCTGACACCTGAATAATACTTATTAGTCATTATACTTTATACTGAATGTCTTTTGTCTCTGTGTCCATCACTGGATTTGGAGGTATCCTATTCATTATTTATACAATTTGGACGAAACAAGGTTACGACTTACGATATTATTCTGTCTTTCTCATTGTGTTTAAACTCCAAACAAGACGAACGTAATATGTGATATATACGCAGGAATATAGGTACGCACCTCTTGTGTATACCTGCAGCTATATCGGTAATTAAAATTTAAAAATTGTATACAAAACGACTGTTCTTGCGTGTCGGCGAAGAAAAATGACCATATCGTCTACGTAGTGTTGTGGTCTAACCGTCTAAACTAGAGAAAATGGATAAAAAATTATAATACAATGTCGACATCATGAATGGAATAAGAGTGCGGCTGGTGGTTCGCGTATATATATATGTGTATACGTAAAACGCGGGAGGGAAATATAACCCGATACAGAATTGACAGACAAACCATAACAGTCATCGTTGTCATTGCCTATCGAACGGAACGAAAGTGAAAACCCTAGTTTCCATTTCAATATATTTGTATGTAATATATATTATATGTGTTTAACTTTTTTTACGCGAGTGTTTCAAAATATTTAAACATTAACGTGTTGTAAAATATTATATACCAATTTTATTATTATTTTTAATTTTTTTAATTTGGCGTTAAGGAATTTTCAGCACGTTAAACCGTATACTGCTTCAGGTATGAAAACAATTTAATATTTTTGTTGATGCATATATTATACTTGTTCATATATATATATATATTGTATATTGGCTACATAATATATACTAACAAAGTAACAAATGTTTGAGAGTTTGAATTTTGTACAACCATTTGAAGGCTCCGGATCGGAGCCTCCGATAGATTTCTCAGGGTCGTTTATAATATACGTATGTATATATTGATATATACATAGCAAGTACCACATGACCATGAAACTGCACAACTATGGAATATCTTACTGAACTTTTGGTAAAACGATTGTTAGAGAATATTATTAACTATTGTTTGTATTGATATTCAAATATTTAGTAAGTCGTTGAAATATCTTTGCGATAATTTAGTTTAAAAATATACGGTGCGCTTGCAGTCATAATAGGTGATAAATATAAAAATAATAATAATTTATGCGGTGTATGGTAATGTGTTGGCTGAGAAAACAAATATATAATTACTATAATTAGGTATTTATACTTTTTATTCGTATGAGCCATTAAGTGCTTATTAAAAAAATTATTTTTTGTTTAATATCGTTTCCTGCGGGCTGCGGATGGTGGATCAGAGTATATCATACATTGATACACTATAATAGAGTTACCTATATAATGTATGTACTATACATTGTACGTCTATAAATAGATCAATATTATTTTGTTGCAGTTTTATCAATATATTATACATCGTTAGTCAAATTATGCTTTACAAAATCGGCGGAGATCGCATTTGATTTTAATTAATCCTCATCAATTTTTGCAATGAAGTATTTTATTGATTTTGTATAGACTGTATATGTGTGTATTATATTTATTATTAATTACTTCAAGATGCTTTTATTGATACGAACAATATACTATCTTGAAGTTAAACTTTCAAGGACTGTGTATATTGTCTCTTGAATTGATTTTATAAGAGGAATATGGTTTCGAGGCACCACAATCTCTATTCGACGATTATAATCGTGGATACCCAGAGTATCGCTCTTGTGACGTATATTCTATTCTATGTGGTGGACCTGAAAACAACTTGTGTGCCTATTATCTACCCCGTCCCGTTTAATCATATCGCTATTAATTTATTAATTTGACGATTAATAGTGTTATCCCGCAGTCAAGGTATACCTATTCATATTCCATCGTGATACGACACCTTCAAATTCGGTGGGCGAGTCTATAAATACAATTCTTGTGAACGAATATAAAGTTGTTTTTTTCTATCATTGTTAAGACTTCCAATATTTATTCCAAATTCCGACGCAATAAGTAAATTGAATAATGTTCGTAAAAAAACATAATGAGGGAAGCCCTATTCATTGATAGAACCCTTCATGACAGCGTTTTAAATTTAATTTCAAATAAGTTAATTCAGGGTGTCTCGACACCAACAAATTTGATGCGACGCGAGGGGTTATCAGAAAGAATGTGATAAAAAGAATGTGAATTTACCATCACACGATGGTAAATGAAAGATTAAAGGGTTTTGGATTTGGATGGTGTTAGAGTCTCGAGTGAAACCGATTGAAGTAGATTTTGGGTAGTTGGTCAACAGGATCGATATTTAAATCTTAATGTAAATAGTCATAGATTACAAATCTGCGATTGGAATTTAAGATGTTTCCCCCCGAACGGGACAAAATCCCCCCGGACAAAAACAAAAAGTTGCCAAATGCCAATACAAAATTCACTTACATAAATATTAAAAAATATATGAAACACTATAAAAGTACAAATTATAAATACTTAAATAAATATGATATAATTAAATAATACAGGTAAAACAAAACGTATCAATTATACTTTTTATCCTGGTAATACAGCTCAAATATCATCATTTGAAAAACTTTTACATATTTTTTTTAACCTGTCTTCTTTATCTAAATCATTACAAAAAGCGTCTTCTCTATGGTTTAAAATGTCTATTGATTCGCTTGAGTTACTCATCTGTAGAGCTTCAATAAAAACGTGAATGATGATTGTATATTTCGGGTAAAACCAAAGAACCCATTTTCCGACCTATTATATTCATCGGCTTCATGTGTACAAAAATATGTATATATTGATTCAGGTGGGAAATGTCTCTGTCCGGGGGGGGAGGGGGGACGTCCAGTACCGCTAAAATTAACGGAGGAAACGTCCAAATACAATTAAATTGTGTTGTCTGAGATAGTTTAGCGTGTCCCCAGATTTGCTACCGTAAGCCCAAATGGGCCTCAGTAAAGATTTGTATGGTGTGTGGATTTCGTGTGAACTGATAGTTAAGGTTTAAACATAAGGCAAAGGAAATGATGGTAGTTATTGATAATATTTTGCGTTTTAGACTTGATGAGGACCCCAAGTAAGTCGTTTGATCATTATTATCCCCAGTTATTTGATCTGATGAAATATATATATACATTATATATTACATTATTTGTATACAATTATAAAGTTTTACTTGGTTTTTTATTACAACTCGTGCAGTTACAATATGTACCTACAGATAACACGAATAGGTTAGGTATGTTTGTAGAACACAATAGCGATTCGAAAATATAATATGTTTACTCTCGAATTTCTTGAATTGGAAAACAATTAGTAGAGGGATGCAATAGCGTAAATAAAAAGCACTTACCTACCTGAATATTTAAATGCGTCTCAAAGGGACTCCATCCTCCGTCGTCCCCTCTCGATTCAAACACTGTGGCTCACTAAAGGGGTGGGTATATATTTGTTCGATGCACCCTTATTTTGTAGACACTGTATAAACATAACCTACCTATAAGCACGTGTGACATATTGTTATTAACAACAATTGATATAATGCACAGGTGATGCTATTACTACACTGCTTGGCATGCTTAGCCGCTGCTACTACGGGTGCGGTGCTACCACCCCCTTGGGCGGACCCGTCTCAAAATCCGTGTGCCGCTGAACCATCGGGCGGATGGCAGTTGCTCTACTGGCCAGACGATAAGAAGTGCTACCGAATATTCCAAAGAGGGTACCCATGCCCGGAGACGATGGAATTGGTGCCGCGACCGGACCGCAAGGGTTCCGCGGAGTGCGCATGTCCGCCCGGCAGCGTCCGTAGCGCTCGCGACTCTCGTTGCCATCCGCTATTCCGGCTCGGTGGTCCCTGCGACGACGGCCAGTACTTCGCACCCGACCTGGACAGGTAAGTGATCATCATCGTCCATCGATAGTCGATCGGTTCTATTTTTTAATTGGCCACCGTTCAATACTGTATTGATAATAATGATAGTATACATAAGTTGGATGACAACGTGTTCCTAGTCGTTTTTCGTTAAGTTTTTTTTTTAGACAAATATTACATTTTTGATCTCGCAGCAGAATACATTTTTAAAAATACCAATATGTATACATTTGCCAAATATCAAACAATTCATTTTTTTTTTATCGACATTTGAGTTTGAAAGGACGCGCAAGATGAGCAGTGAAACTCAACTTTTGCTGATTACAACGGCCAATATTTATGTACATTTAGTTTTAGAATAGACAAACTTTTGTAAAAAAAATAAACATATTCGTTTGTAACACATTTTCGTAGCTAGACAATTATTCAGTTTCTTAAAACAAAAAATTGCCAACTGATATGAGACATAATTGGTTATTATAAATATTTTTTTCTTTTGGTAAAAATAATTATTTATAACAACAAGAAAATTTTGACTAGTTAAATAAACACCCGCCCCCTTCGTTACTCGGTTGTCTTTCGAATCTCGATCGCTTAATAAAAAGTATAGTGGTAGTGTATAATATATTAATATAGTTTATACAAAGCTATAGTTATTACTATGGTTGGTTTTCTAATCAAAGATTGTACTTAATGCGAAAGCAGTCCACCTCGTCCACAGTTAAGGGTTGAAACGGTTTAAGTAAAATCTTTAAAATAAATCAACTCTCTTATAGGTATAACCTATAGCTTTAACCTAGTATATTGCAGAGTAAGCCCGATCAGTATATAGTTCATTAAAACAATATAATACCTATACTGTATCCAACTCTCAACTCACTCCGCTAAAAATTTATGTGATATTATATTAAATTTGTATTGTGTATTCCACAGGGATGACCGGGAGAGGTGGGGAATATGCGAGGATCCATCACCGTGCGCGGAAAAAGACGAACTATTTTGGCCCAAAGACAAGCGCTGCTATCGCAAGCACGCCAGAGGACCATGCACCGAAGGACAGCTATTGGTGCCCAGCACCATGAACGATTTAATCGGCGACTGTAGATGTGAAAACGTTCCAGAGCTCGCGACTTACTTTTGGGCACCTGCAGGTTAGAAATAATAGTACAGCTACATGATATAATATTATATATATTTACAGTAAAAAATAGATTTTAATACACCTACAGCTGCTAGTGACGTAGCCAGAGGGGTTAGCCCTCAGACATTGTAAACCCTCCTACCCTCACCACATAGTCATTTCCCGCCCTAATAAATGTATTATTTGTATACGAAAACTGAAAATCTTGGTTTAATTTAGACTTCCTCCCCCTATTTCATAATTTTGGCTACGCCACTGCCAACAGCTGTAGAATATAATATATATATATTTACAGTAAAGAATAGATTTTTGATAAAAATCGAGACAATAGGTGAACTTCAGAGGAATCAGTTTCTTCAATGTGTCAATAATATTAATCCCACCAAATTCGGCAGTCACACTTTCTTGTTTTCTATCAATAAACTTTTAGTCTTATGATGTTTTCCTATACAATAAAAACCAACTAATACTACCTAAGTTTCAATATTGTATTCTAAGCTTCTTTTCTAGGTTATGGGAGAAAAATAATTTTGATTATAATTAAGAACCTAGAGAAAGGGATAATGAATACAAATCTTATGACAACATTTAAATCGGATCATTAGTACCTACATGAAAAAATCTTTCCCTCTCAGCAGTTTCCACTTGTAAACCCGTAGGTTTAGGGGGGGGGGACCTTGATGAACATTCAAAATATTTTCGAATTCAAAGAGATTTTTACTTTTTAACTCTGTCACGCTAACACACTACTCAACTACTCGTATAATAGAGGTTCCACGAATACTACATTTTGTCAATATTCCAAAATATTGTCTGCAGCCTTAATATTAAATAATATTTAATTTCACACGACCCATATCGTAAGTCATAATATTACATTGGCGTTTCTATAGGAACGTGCCACGAACACTACACGATGGGACCGTGCCAGGAACGCGGGGGAATATTCCTGCCAGGAGGCCAGTGCGGATGCGACCCGTCGCTGCCGCACTTCCACAACGGCACTGGCAAGTGCTACCAACTGGGCGGCATCGGACCCTGCTCCCCGGGACACCAGTTCCTGGTGCCGGCCGGCGGTTCCAAGGCCGAGTGCACGTGCAAGGAGGGCCACATAAAGTGGTTCGGGGACGGCGCGTGCTACAGACCGTACACGCGCGGGCCGTGCGCCGCGGGCAACATGTACAGCGTGAACACGACGGCCACCGGCATGGCGGTCGGATGCGTGGACTTGCCGTGCACCGCGGGCAAGCTGTACTTCCCGGGCGGCAAGGGCTGTCACCGGGTGGGCACGCAGGGCCCTTGCCCGTCCGGTCAGATCGTCCTGTTCCAGGACACGGTCAAGACGTCCATCGAGGGCGTGTCGTACCTGGGCATGTGCGGTTGCGCCAACGCGGACGCCGCGGCCGGCACGTTTTACTCGTCGTCGCAGGCGCTCACCTGCAAGCCGCCGGCCGCGGCCAGGAAACTGCAGCAACAGCAGCACGACGCCCGTGGTACAGGCGGCGCAAGCCCGCGGCGGGCGGACGCACTGCTGCAGCCGCAGGACCCGTGCGGCCACCGTCGCGGCACCGTCGCCTGGACCGATCTGTCGTGCAAGCAGCTGTACCTGCAGGGGCCGTGCGAACCCGGCGAGTGGGTGGTGCCGGACAGGGCCAAGGGCACCAGGAAGGGCAGGGGCTGGAAGATGGGCAAGTGCGAGTGCCGGCCCGGGTTCACGGCCGTGCCGGTGCCGGGCGACGTCAACAACGCCACGGCGTGCCAGCCGCCGACGGTCACGCTGGCCAAGTTCCTAAACATGAGCGAAGAGTTCAACCACAATCACAACCACAACAACAACAACAACAACAACAACAACAACAGCGCCACGACCGACGAACGCGGTGACGGCAACGGCGACGACGACGGCGACGATAACAATAACGGTAACAACAACAACGGAGTCCGGACGCGATGATTACAATATTATTATAATATATTATTGGTCTCTGGAACGAGGCGTGAACTAAATTAAATATCATATTATGTCAAGACTGCAAAATATATTATTATTATATCATCCTACATATAATATATTATTTATAATAATGAATCATAAATATTATGATGAATGTAGCAAGACGTTGAGTCGGAGGACCGATGACATTTTTAAGTCGGAATTTCGGAAAATCGTCAAACCACTTAGTTTTAACTAACTGTACACCTTGTACGTATGTTAGTATTATTATATTAGGTATTTTTTTTTTTTTAATTTGTAAACCTAATTTTTGTAAATATAATCTGCTATATATCTTGACATTGACCCTCATATTACCCCTATAGCTACGCATAAAAAACTGTAGCAGTGATTCTTTAACGGTTTTGAAAATATTTTTTTTACATAGGTACCTGCTTTGAATTTATTACAAATATTTTCAAGAAAAAAAAACGATTTTTACATCTTTTTTATCGTTATCAATTTTTTAATTTTTTACATTTTTCAATGAAAATATACATTTTTATTTTTATTTGTTTTAAATTATGACCATCGTCGAATTTAAGAACTTTTTATTTTTTTTTCGTTTAGAGCCCACCACAAAACATTTTTTTTTTTTTTACTTGTACGAATCCTCTTGATTAGTCTTTATAAATTGTTTTTATTTTAGTAATCACTCAATATGAATTGTGATTTGTGACTAGTGTGTTTACTATCTAAGTAGGTTTGCCGATTTGTACATTGTATATATCTTAACATCAAGTAAATCTGTATTATTTCATACAGTAAATTGATGTACGGAGAGGCCATTAGTATAAAAAGGAGTCATAAATTCAAAAATCATAATTTAACTTTTTTCTGAAAATTTATCGACACAAATTTTTTATGATGGCGTATTAGCTCATATATTATTTTCCTATACCTACTATATAATATATATTATAATAATTTAATTAGGTACCTATGATCTATATATATCATATATACACGTAAAGTCTCCATAACGCAGAGGTGCAGCGATAATTAAATTAAGTTTTTACTATTTTTCATAATAATGGTACCTGTTATATAAATTGTAAAAGTGTGACTATAAGTCTATAAATATGGCCCAATTATAATAAAAACAAACATAAAAAGTTAATCGAGGGGTAATTTAAAAAAAAATCTAAATGCATCAACATAATGAATTTTTTGTATTTTGTATTTGTGTAAGATAGTTATGTAAGTTTTTTAAGTAAGAAAATAATGTTACCAACAAAACCATAGTGACTGTATGTATTAATTAGTAATAATAAGTTTTTTGATTAAAAAAATAAGTGTACAATATATGTCTTATGTTTTTAATAAACTGCTGTGTAATATATTTCGTAGAGATGCGTATTACATTATTGATATTATTATTGCGCACTGATCGTGCCGTGTATGTAAATAATATAAAATATATTATGTTGTAAATTAAATTAGGTATGTATAGGTACGTATATTATATGAAAGTAGCCAGTAGGCACCTGTAGGCTTTGGTTTAGATAAGTAGACATTCGTTATTTTGACCTTGCAGCAATTTGTTGTATTATGTAAATACGCCGGAGTCGGGCAGACTACAACAATGCGCAAATGAATATGGTTAGGATGCGAATAGAAGCAATAATGCACGCGAACACCAACGCCTCTTATTTGAATTTAGTAGAATGATATTTACAAAATTACAAATGAGACAATTTTCGGACGAACATGAGAAATCTTCACAAAGTCTGTATATAGACTAACCTAACTTAACTGTGTATTATAGTGTACTACCTAAGTGGGTATACTTTAATATAAATACGTGTCCATATACATAATAATACCTACATGGCGGGTACCGACAATAATAACGATAATTTTATTAGCATTTATGTGTAGGTAGTAGGTACCCATATGTACATGACAGCAAAGACAAACTTTCCAATTTATCTATTTGATATTTTTAGAGAAATATCACGAAAAACATTCATTATATTTGAACTGAAATATGCATGAAAACCAATTTTGAACAGTGAATGCTTTCACTTATATCTATAGTATTTGCGAGTGTGTAGCATTATACGATGTCATCATGCCAACGTTATTGCTCTGCCCTTTCGCATCGGAACTAGTGGGAGGTTAGGAATTAATATGTATTCACGTCGAAGGTTCCCGTTTCCTGCTTGGGTAGTTACACATGAGTAATCTTTAAAAGAACAACTGACGCCTAATAGTGCAGTATAGTACTATAGTGACGAACAAAACGCCTACATTACAATAATAACTATCCGTCGCTCGTCGGACGAAGTTTCTAAATAATTTTATTAAATTTTATCGTAGAACAATTGCGTAAAAACTAGATGTTAACTAAAATTACTGCTCAGTTAAATTAAAATTCATAGGATTTTTTCAATAAGTTATAGCGCATATTATAGTGATTGTAATTGCATATATTCTTAAACGCTTTAAATATTATGTAAAGTAAAAAATATCGACAATCGTCGTAAAGCGTACAATAGAATATAATATTATAGACGTGAATTATTAAATGTATTAAACGTGACTTTAAAACTGTCAAATCCTTCCTGCTTCAGGTTTCAGGTAGTTACACATGAGCAATCTTTAAAAAAAACAACTGACGCTTAATAGTGAATAATAGAGCGGACCAACACATGGACCTCAGATGTTTGGCTCTTCTTAGAAGACATAATAATAATACATAGTAAATATCAAGAATAAGGCGATGAAAGGCGGCAATAGTCGGTCATATCGCCGACAAATAATAATAAATTATACTAAATTAATATTAATCTGTGAAGTGATAACATGTTAAATAATAGTAATAACATCTTGCTGTAAAATAAAATATGAATTATAATTTTTTTTTTGGCAGCCCCCAGTTTTTGTATAAATGTATACATTGGCCCGCCAACTACAAAAAGCATGACCCGCCCTCCCCCTCCCCCTGTGTATAATGTAGTGACAAAAATGCCTTCATTATACAATAATTTATTGTCAGCTGACTAAGTTGTTGAATATGTTTTTTTAATTGCATCGAAGAAAAAAATGTGTAAAAACTATGTACGGTTAATTGACCATTCCAATGTGAGAATTATTTGGAATTAATCACCCATTCATTTTTCATAATACTTGTATTTTGATATACTCTGCAGTCTTACTCGAATTAGTAATAACTGCAGTCATATGACTATAACCAAAACATTTAAATGAATGTAATTAAAATTTGTTGGCTTCTGTCATAAGTTGTAGTGATTGTTAGTAAAACATTTCAAGTATTTTATGTTAAGTGAAAAATATCGGCAATCGTCGTAAATTGTACAGTAGACTGTTGTGTGAATTATTAATTTTATTATACGTGGCATTAAAACTGTCAAATCCTTTAAATACAAATAGCCATATAGGTACCCCGTTTCACGCTTGTATAAAATATACAATAATTATTGTGTATTTGTGTGCATATGAATATATATAATAACAAATACGGCTATACTTATAGTTTAAGTTTTAATATCTAATAAATGGTATCTACATTCTATAACACGATTACATACCTAATCATACGAACGCATTTCTTTTGAGTCAATTTTTTTTTCTGTAAATAGCTGCAGCTATATTTCCTCAAACAATTGTTTAACATGTTTTTGACTATTGCGTGGGTTCATAAAATGTAATAAGCGGAAAATGTTTAAGAAAAATTATGTACAAATATTTCAACCATAGCCAAATCCAAATCGTTATTGTTAAAAACACATGAGAAGTTATAAAATATCACACATGTCCACGCATCGTAGGCGATTTACCGCAGTGACTCGGTTTGAACCGTTTATGGTTACTCATCGGTTTTAAGTGGTAAAAATGTAAAATACGACTACGTTATGTTATATTTAAATGTTAGTAACTATACCTACTAAATTCGAGTGTTTCAACACAACGCATGCTGCCGGATTTGATAGAGACGGCGGCGATCCCACTAGACAGTTTTTTTTCACACGTTCGACCTTCATTAGCGTTTTGGTAACTTTGATACGATATTAATAAAAACCTGCTGTCTGCAGACTGCATGTGCAGTTGTATGCATTTATATTTTATAGATTCTGAGTTTCACTCTGTAACCAAAGCTGTTGATCATAGACATTAACTATTTAGAGCTCTTAAAGGTTGATAAAAATAAATAACGCCACTAAAAATTGTGTTAATTCTCACAAAATAAATATTATCACTTGAAATATTTCTTTTTAACATTAAAATTGAGGGTTCTGTTATTTGACTGTTTCCCTCCCCCTCCTCATACTATATCGTTATGACGTCATGTAAATAATAATTATCCTTATATTATATTTGCTTATTGTATAAATGTTATAGATTGTACATATTCTATTTAAATAAAAAAAAAAATTGAAAATTAATATTTTTAGTATTCTTAAATTATAATAGATTCTAACGAAACTCATACACAAATGTAGATTATTTGATTTTCATTCGAAATCAATTTAATTATTGAAAATGCAATATAATATAGCTCATATGGGTGAGACTATAGACTTCATCCACAGCCGCAGCCTAGCTATAATGACCGGCGCAATACTTTAACGAACCAAAGAAAGACCTATACGCCGAAGGCCGTATTTTTTTAAAGCTCCCCGCCCAGAAAGTCTGTATTATAAAATCACATTCAATATAGTATTTTTAGTACCTTTAAAGAATAAATTTAACTCCAAAAAATATTATTCATCTATGGTCTATAGCACTGGATTACAACACCTAGCTACAAATCAAAAAAGCGGGTAAGGGGATGTCACTATGTTGTACATTAGGTGTGTGGAAGGTCACTGTAATGGATGGTATTACATTTGAATTCAATGATATCAAGTCATTGTACCTATACGAAAAACTATTCTGAGCGGAGACGGTATGTCAGTTTAGGATATTTTATACCTATTGTTATTACTTAAATAATATGGTAGCCGGTAAGTTCAATTAATATTATTCTTAAACTATCAGTGATGCTGGAAAAATATTAAATATACCTATGTAAAATTGGGCTGTTTTGGAACCGAATTACAACAAAATGATAAACGTTATTCTTTGTGCAAATATGCAATTTTGTATAAATTTGAACTTAAAATGTCTGTAAAAAATAACTGTATTCATATATTTTTAGATTTCTTAGTTAGTAAAAAAACTGCTTAAGTGGAAACCTTGTTTTAAATTTTCATCCTTAGCTACAAAAATTGAAAATGTTATACATTTTTAACAACAGAATCATTTTCAATTTGATAAATGTTATCAAAATTTGAGCTTTCAATGCTTATAAAAAAAAATTGTGCCAATTTATTTTTAATATGTTTCAACTGCTATTGTTGCAATATATCAAGAGTCTTGTACTAAATTTTCATGCTTTTGATCCAACCAATAAAATTTTATTGACATTTATAGAATAAAAACGAAAATTGAAAATGTCTCTGAACAGCTCAAACGTGTCACAATATTTTGATGAAGTACATGAATTGATAAAATAAACATAAGGTATAAATTTCAAGTATCTACAGTTATTCGTTTTTGAATCACAACAAAATTAAAAAATCGCTACATGAGAAATCGAGTTAATATTCAATGTTGTGAAAATGTCAACTTCAATTTCAACAAACACTCGTAAAAATGTAATTTGAATTTTAGGTATAGATATTTTTTTAATTAAGATGGACAAACTTATAAGGAATCTCGTAATCAATTTTTAAATCATAGATATAAAAAGAAAATTGATTATACATTTCTAACTTAAAATAATTTCCTAGTTTTTTGATTTTTACGAATTTTGTCAAAATTTTAAATTCAAACGCTCGTATAAAATTATTGTGGATTTACGCAAAACTTTTTTAAAATTTCCACTAACAACTACTTACGAGGAACCTTGTATTATATTTACAAGATTTTTGACGGAGCTAACATTTTTTATCGACATTAATTTTAAAAGACAAATAATAATCGAAAATTGCATAAGCCTATAAATAGTTCAACAAGAGTCAAAATCTTTTATGGTGATGTATAGTAAATGCTAACATAAACATTTAGTAAACATTTCATTTATTTGCGGTCATTTTATTTAGAGCCTACACTAAAAACCAAAATCAACTTTATCAAAAACTGGTTTTGCGTAAAAATTCCAGCTTTTCCTTAATTTTTTTTACGTTTTTCCTGTCGCTCTTGAAAATTATTGAGAAGTTCAAATTTTGACCTACCAAATGCACCAACTATATTCACTTTCCTACCAAAAAAATTAGTGTTGAAGAAAATAGAAGCACTATTACTGCCTCAAACCGTGATGGCAGACAAAAAAATAAAAACACACACATCATTGTAAAATCACTACATTCATTGGTACGCTCAGAATTTAAATAATTATTACATTTTATTTACAAAATAGAATGCATTTTGTATGTGATGCAAAGAACGTTACTACAGACAAATTAAATACAGAAAAAATTAGCTAAGCAGCCTTAACTGATGTAACCGTGTTAGATTATAATATAGTTGCTAAAATATAATATAATAAGACTTCCTTAATTTAAACTATTTTAAATTATACCTAATTGAACAGAATAATTACTTTAAAATAATTCTTACTTGGCTACTATTTCTAATTTTGGAGTAATAACTAATAGTATCAAAAACGACAAAAATGTGTGGAATTTTTAATACAAATTGTTTTTAATTTTAAACAATGTATTTGTTAGCGTTAATGAATGAAACTTAGTAATTCTATAAAATAACTAGTTATTCTATAGAATTATGGGTACTTTCAGTTAATGTATTGAGTGAATCCATAGACACATACTTAAACTAGTTATTCTACATATTAACTAGATATTTTATAAACTTACAATAAGGGTTTAGTTAATGTATTTAATACTATTATTTTATTTGCATTATTTTTGGTACAGATTACAAAAAAAATCAGAATTAGAATTATTAAAATCTTAAACAAACTATACAAATAAAAATAAAAAATCAATAGTCATCAATGGTTTTTTATAATAGAATTAAATAAACTTATTCTATTATTATGGTTACAATTATTAAATTGTTATTTTTTTTACAATTTAGAATTTATTTATTAGTACATGAACTTTTCGGTTGGCATTGAGAACTCTCAGTTACAAAGTAAATTATTTTTTAAACATAATATGCACCGTTTTGCGGTGCACTCTTGTTGGCATATCTACCAAACGATACAAATTTCATACATTAGCGAAAACCCAATCGGTATCCTATGAATATTAATTAGTAAAACCGTGTAATTGATATATTAACGAGCATAATTAGGAATTTTATAGAATAACTAGTTGTTTAATAAAATAACGTATTACATACATATTATTTACAATATAAAAACCGGTCGTCATGCGAATGGTGGTGTTACCTGCACGAGACATACGTACCTTATTGTGTGGTACTACCAAACTGTCGAGAAAATTTGCGACCGAAATGTGTATACAAGCGATGTCATCTTATCTTCTCTACACCGTGGTGTTACCGCATAATGGATTAAATAGAAATATAGAATAGATGTATTCAATCTATTCCGTGGTCTTACACTATTATGTACAGCATAGACCTATTAATTAAACTAAACTTTAGTTTAATTGGAATACTATGATCTACAGGCACTCGGCATTCGGCCATCTAGTATCTACAAGAAAACAAAAATCGCTAACAACAGCGCTATCTATCTAGCGACAAAAAAGAAGACATTTGCGAGCAGTTGTTTTTCGCAAGTGTTATGTTCCATACAAATATTTCAACTGTAGTAGAAACTAGAAAAGTAGAAAGCTGCAGTGCCACAATCATGAAGCAAGGACTAAGCACGGTCTTAGAAGATCTATCTTCTAAGACCGTGGTCCGTGGTGTCATGAAAACTAGAAAATAGATAACCTAATCCAGGGCCCAGGAGGAAAGTGGAACTGATCATTTAGATTTTAACACGAATATTATTGAATAGAAGTTGTTTAAAATCATGGATTTTAATAAGAGCAGCCAGTAATATTGTTCTGTGGTAATCGCGGACTAAGATATACCTAAGGATATCTTAGTCCGTGGTGGTAATATTACTTTATGGTCTTATGGAGTGTATGATAAAAATTCAATCATTCAATGATGTTATCAATTTTTAACACTTTGGCGCCAAATAAACTCGTGTGATAAAACTCTAATCTTTGTCTTTAACAAATACTAATTTTATCAAAATTTTTTCAACTTTCAATGTGAATTTTGGAATTTGAAAGATGTTGTACTTATAGTGTTATATTTAGTATATTTTATATAGTTATTTCGAATTTGTTCAAGTTATAATGAATCATTTCGTGAATAATGTTTGAGACTGTTAAATTCAATTAACTTACTCTAAATTAATCTTAAACATGGAATTTTTTTTAAAAAAACCAAGTAATGTTTTAAAACGTCTTGGTTCTACTAATGTCAAACACGAATCAGAAGGAAGTCAATGGTAAAAGCAGTTTTTATCACTTAAGTTTGATTTGAATAGACTACAACTATAAATATTAATTTGAAAACCTTAAAGACAGATTTTATTTAAGATTATATGATGATTAAATTGAGTTTGAATATTGTAGGTACCCATAATTATTTTATAATTATTTTTATCTATGAAAATGTGTATCATTAGTAGGTATTTTAATAAAATATATGGTATGAAATATGAATATATCGGCTGGCCTAGTTGGCAGCTTAAACACGCTTATATTCATGCAGTTATATTTTCGGCAGTGTTTTTAATTAAATAAATAATTTTATAGGAATGGAAAATCAAATTACCCAATAATAATATTAAGTACTATAACCTTCTTTTAATCTTACTTCTACCTTAGCTCTACTTTCTAAATTTGGTTGATAACGATTAACTAATTGTTAGGTCAATACTTAACAGGGTACATTGTGATTTGTTGTTTATGACTGTTTGCCGTTTGTTTAAGGCTTATTTAAAAATGGTAGTTATGTTGAAAAATAAACATCTACACTGTCAATGATGAATATAATTTTTTAAAAAACTAATGATAAATTCATAATGTCTAATATCATCATTTATTACTAGAGTATACCAAATTATGCAATAACTCAAAAATGTATGAAATTTGTAAAAATACATTAATACACCGTTAAATGTGTTACGTATGATAAATATTTTTTTAACTCTCTGGTAGACAACATTAGAGTCTAGTAGAACAAGATATATCTATTAAACAGTACGACAACAGAAAAGTACCAAAAAAGAAAATACATGAGCGATGAGCTGCTATTGTACTACTTATATCAATTATCCCAGTCTGTAAAAATGTGTAATAAACCACCATTACAACATAAATATTAATAACACAACATTGTATACATTATAGTAATATAAATTATAGAATTGTTTCTTGACTGTAATTTAGGTTAGGTCTGTGTACAATAAAATTAATACCTTATAAGAAGCACTTGGAAAAAAATACATGTACAGTTTGATTTGTTTCAGTAAACCCAAATCATCTATAGTAAGTTTGATAGATAGTGATGAAGAAAATATCAAAGTCAAAAATCCTACATATTATGCTAAAAAAGGTAAGTGAAATTGAACAATTTAGTTAGCTTAAAATAATGCCATACCACATTAAAATTATTTCACTCTTATTTAATAAGTGTACTCACTTACTGAAATGTTATATATATTTATACTTCATTACACAAGTGCACTCAGATTTATTTATTTATTTGGGGGGGGGGGGGGGTTAAATATAAAATGTTCTACTTTTCCTACACACAAATAAACAATTATATCTAATTTTTGGTAGAAGTATGAATAATGAATATTTTGGGCAGGATGCGTGAACTGGGTGCACCACTGTTCTACATAATATATCATTATTTATTACTTATTACATTTTAAACCATGATAATTACATTTATTTTGTGAATATTAAGATTCAAAATCCATATTAAAGTGTGTAAATATCCTTGGATATAACTGAGATGTAACCATTACTAATAAACCTACTGAATTGCTAAAAATCAGTTTAAACTTATTATCTACAACTTGAGTAGGTAAATATTTAATAATTTGTTGTACTTTTTTTATGGCAATAGTAATATTACCTATGATAAACTTATAAAACAAAGAGATCAATATTATGCAAAAGTTAAAAATTGCTTATTTTTTGTGTCAGGACTTCCAAAAGATGTTCAAACGAATAAAAAATATGACGACATTTTTGTTGTTGATGATGATGATGACGGTGAAAGTATTATTTTTAGCCCAGAGAAGCCAATATCATCAAATTCAAATAATGTAAGTAACAAATGTATTCAGATAATTTTGGACTAGGTTTGTTATTTTACTAATGCCTAATTTCCATTTAGTATGCTGAAAAATGTTTTAATTCTATTCTCATATTTTTTTATAATTTAAAAAAAAAAATCTACTTATAATAATAGTTTTCTGTTAATTCTATTTGATTACAATTTAAATATAAGCTGCTATATTTTGCTATATTTGAAATGTTGAACCATATAATATTTTTTTTAGATAACCTAATCTTTTAAAACAATTAGACACCATTTAATTATTTTATTTAATGATTTCAAATTTGACGTTTAAAAACATCAGAAAAATAGTGAATGTTATGATAAGATTGTTATTTATGTATTTACTTATAGACTTCTAAAGGAAGCAATGACATTAATTTTGATGTATCCAAAAGTCCATCAATATTAACAAAAACAATATTTTCAACTCCTCAAAAATTAAAAAAAAACCTGTCACTTTCTACAGTTTCAACACTCAATTTTGAAGATGTCATAAGTGAAAAAACACCAACAAACAGTGGAGAATTTATTATTAATACAGGTTTGTGTTAATTTGTTCATTATTGTGTGTTTTGTTATCTTCTTTATATTATTTGTCTTGGTTGTAGAAAATCGATCCTCAGAATTGGGCATTTGGCTTAATGATCTAAATAATAATTCTTTATTATGTGAAACAATTTCTGACGTAAGTATTAAACTTGTTGTTCTACACTTTTTAGAAAAAAATTAAACTAGTTATTTTATAAATATGTAAATTATATATTTAGTACAATACTATTATAAAGTATATTTTGCAACTATATTATATTCCAAATAAGTTTGGAAAAACTGACAACAGAAACATGTTGCGGTTTGCTCATATACAGCCTTGTTGGTTGTCGTTAGTGCACTGCTAACTACTTGCCAGTGCTACTGTTCCGAGGATGCTCAGTTTTTCCAAACTAATTTGGAATTGAGTATAGGTGGTAGTACAATACTGTTAAACTATGTCAAATAATGGTTAGGTTAGGTAATAGTGAAAAAAGTGTATTAATCTGAAATTGTTTATTTGTTTTTTAGATTCCAATTACTAATTTAGAAAACCATTTGATGAGCTTGAAAAATTTAGAATTAGATATGTTGGAGGAGGTATATAATATAATCTTAAACATATCAGATACTATTGTATATTCTATTCCTAGTATCAAAAGCCCTTCAGTTTTGGTTGAGCTTAAGAGAATGCGACAAAAAATAAAAAATAAAATAAAAATTGGTAATACCCGTTTAATGAATGAACCAACTACTTCAAGTAATAACAATAGGTGTAATCCTGAAAATAAATCCAGAACATCATTCTCAAACGGATTTGATACATCAAACAATCCTTATCATGAAAAACAAACATTCAATTCTTCAAAATACGGAACAACTAATACTGATAATTCTAGATTAAACACATCATACAATAACACTAATGTGATTAATATTAGTAGTACCAATAAATGGTTTGACGGTCAGTCAGATTTTCAAACTAATACTGATATTTGTTCTCGAGAACGTCTAAGCATAAATGAATTGGACTCTATTGTCAATGACAATAATTTTGATTCATATTCTGTGTCTGATGTTCAGAGTCGTTCAGTGTATGACAACAATCTGAATACGCAAAACAATTATGAGACTAAACAAATGCTATCCTCGTATAATTATGAAGAAGGTAGTAAATTAAAGATGATAGTATTTTTAAACCATTCAGAAATTTTAATTTATTTTTACTTAAATGTTAGCCAGTAATATTTCTTTTGGGAATACTTCTCGACCAACCTCTAACTGTAGTGTGAATAAAATGCCATCCTCAAACATACCAGTTTCTAAGGGAGAATTCAGCAAAACAAATTATCCTCATTCAAGAGAATTATTTACTGTATGTATATCAAATAATTATCAATTGAACTACTCATTTTTATATATAGCTTATAATGTGATACTGCTGTGTGTATTTTACAGGTATTTAGGTCAACTTTTGGTCTCCATGATTTTCGCCCCAATCAATTGGAAACTATTAATGCAGCGTTACTTGGCCATGACTGTTTTGTATTGATGCCTACTGGTGGTGGAAAATCATTGTGTTATCAATTACCCGCAGTTATATCCAAAGGAGTTACACTTGTGATTTCACCTTTGAAATCATTAGTCATTGATCAGACAGAGAAATTGAAATCATTAGATGTAAATATTATTTTTACTATCCTAAGGTATTTTATTAACTATGTTATATTTAGATTCCAACAGCACATTTGTTGGGTAATATGCCGCACGAAGAAGAAAACTCAATTTTCACAAAGTTGTGTATGTCTGAACCAGGTAATTGAATTTGCATTATTTTTATTATTTGTGATACTATATTAGTAAATTACTTACTTAAAATATTGTTGTAAAGGTTTAAAAATGTTGTATGTGACACCGGAAAAAATTGCTGCTAGTATGAAATTAGGACAAATTTTAAACAATTTGCATTGTCGTGGAAAACTAGCTCGTCTAGTTATTGATGAAGCTCATTGTGTATCTCATTGGGGTCATGACTTTCGGTTTGTAAAATTTATATATTATACTTGATTGTTAGTTAAAATTTAAATGATTTTTATTTTTATTTTTTTTAAATTTTAATTTGCATTTAATTTTAAAATAATTATTGATTTTTAGACCAGATTATAAACGTTTGGGAGAATTCAGGAAAAAGTATCCAGATGTTCCAATTATGGCTCTAACTGCTACTGCAACACCTCGTGTCCGTGAAGATGTATTACACCAGTTACAGATCAGTGGAACAAAATTGTAATTCTAAGTAGTTTTTAATAACTATATATTAAAAAAAAATTGTTTAAAAGAACCTACAAAATACTTTTGTGAGAAAAATCTTATTTGTCTATGAACTATGTATATTGAATTGTTGTTTTCAGATTTTTATCTAGTTTTAATAGGCCCAATTTGCTTTACAAAGTTGTTCCTAAAAAAGGAAAATCTGCTATGGCAGAAATAGCTAATCTCATCAAAGAAAAATATAAAAACCAGTCTGGTATAATTTATTGTTTGTCAAGAAAAGAATGTGATAATACAGCAACTTATATGTGTAATGAAGGGATCAAAGCAATTAGCTATCATGCTGGTCTAGCTGATCCTAAACGTAACGATGTTCAAATGAAATGGATCACAAACAAAGTCAATGTACTTATTACTTACTATTATTCAAGTGTTATCAAAACTAATTTCATAAATATCATATTTATTAAAAGTTTAAAGTATGTAATCATTTTCCAACTATTTGTTCAGTTGGTTTGTGCTACAATTGCGTTTGGTATGGGAATAGATAAACCAGATGTTCGTTACGTTTTTCATTATTCTTTACCTAAGTCTATCGAAGGTTATTATCAAGAATCGGGGAGAGCTGGACGTGATGGAAAGACATCTCATTGTTTTCTTTACTATAATTATCAAGATATGCATCGCATTCGGAAACTTATTGAAAGTAAGTATTTAATAATTCTTTTTCATTTTAATCTTTTCATTATTGAGTAGGTTTTTACTTAGTAACCTGTTTTGGCCAAGTGATTCATGGTAAGTCACCAAGCAACCCCCC